>NW_028270151.1:77984533-78290868 GCF_037043375.1 Chiloscyllium plagiosum
ATGGTAGTAGTCTTTTCCCTTGGATGGGGATTTCAAGACTAGGGGGCACATTTTTCAGGTGAGAGGAGAGAGATTTAAAAAAGACACGGGAGGCAAATCTTTTATACAGAAGTTGGTTTGCAAATGGAATGACTTCCTGAGGAAGTGGTGGATGCGGTACAATTACAATATTTAAAAGGCATTTGGGTAGGTATATGAATAGGAAAGGTTTGGAAGAATTTGGGATAGGAGCCAGCAGGTGGGACCAGTTTAGTTTGGGATTATGTTCAGCATGGACTCGTTGGACTGAAGCATCTGTTTCTGTGCTGTATGACTCTATGACTCTAAAAGCTAGAATAGACATTAAAGCTGTCAGTTTGACTGCATGCCGATGTTTACCTACAACCTGGCATGTATGGCACCTTTACAAAATTGTACAATGTCCTTATGAAGACCAGGTGCCAGTAAAAATTCCTGTTTATCAATGCTTTGGTTTTCCATATTCCTACATACTCTACCATATGTATTTCACGTACAACCCACATTATCACTTTACACTATCCAGGCCGTACCATTACCTGATAAAGAACTCTTCGTCTGTGAGGATGAGTCCATTTTCTCATCGGTATCCCATTTTTAACATAGTAAGTCTGGAAATCACTCAGCCTGAGCTTCAGCGTGCTTTGATTGTGTTTATTTGTTTAACTCTGGGTCTACTTTCTAAACCTCAACTAAAGAAGACTTATTAAACACTTCTTCTCAATTGTCCCCATCTTCCAAAAATGTTTCAGCCATCCTAACATCTCCTTGAAGTATCAATTTGATTCCTGGTGATGAACTTTGTTTAATTATTGCTCTGGTTACCAGATATGAAGAAAAAAAATCTGGAACTTGTTCTTATGACTGTTTTGTCTCTTTATCCTCAATCAGACTTTCTGATTATAAGCAAAGTTACAACTTTTGCTCCAGATAAATCACTACTAGAAATAAGTCACCCATGTTTATAGGTAATACCTGAACAACCGCTACTGTCACAGTTCCAGAAGTTAACTCATATTTCAAGTGAGCATATATTCTCCAATGACTGCACTTGTTAAAACTTTCAATGCACTCTGGAGCAAAATGGTTTAAGTAGCTCCTGCATCCCTTAATACAGATACAGGTTAATTTGTATCATTTACGAAATAATGGGTTAATTTTCCTTTTGATAAAAATCCCTTGTATTTCTCATATATCTTAGTTACCTCTCCTGTGTTCATAGTAGTGTTTCTCTTCAGTCATATATTTGAATTTAAGGCAACAAGTTGATTCAGTATGGCTCCTTTTTCAAAATTGTTCTTAAAATTCCCAAGAAGTCCCAGAGCTTTCCAATGCCACTTCCAGAATTCTGAATGAAGGTGTATCACTTTATCACATTGAAAACATTTAGGATTTTGATTTTCACTTCCACCCTCAGCACCTTCCTCTCCAGTCTAAGAAATAATTCTCAGGGCATTTCCAACTGTTCTTTCCTTACTCCCTCTCCTTGTCTTCCTTTCACTCACCAACAAAAGATCCTCTCTGGTTTATAGGGATAATGGAGAAAATATTTAATTTCATGGATCATCTTATAATTATTATCTCAACTACCTGTCCAGCCTTTGTCATACTCAAGTCTTCAATGTGAGCTTGAATTACCAGAGGAGGTGTATTTTTAAATTTTCTGAGAGAATACTTAATCTGAGAGCTTCATCTGTGTCAATTGTCCCTAATGTCTATATCCAACAATCAAAATTACTTTGCTTTACACTTTCATATTAATTTATGTCTACCCAGGTTGTTTCTAGTACAGTAACATCCTTTAGAAAAGGAAAACTGCCATATATACTTGGTCTGGCCTAAAAGTGACTTCAGACCCACAGCAATGTAGTCAACTCTTAACTGCCTCTGGGCAATTAGAGATAAGTAACAAATGCTAGTCTACTGAGTGACATTCACATCTTTTGAATGAACTTTTAAACATTTCAGAAGATAGAAATATTGGAAATAAAAGACAAAAAATTAACAAGTGTGTCTGGAGGAGAAAGAGAGCAGAAACCAGAAAATAGACAACAAGGGAGTTAGGCAATACTAAATTGAATAAAGCACAAAGCAAGAAGTCCAAGGAACAAAGCCCTTAACATTTGGGAAAATGGTATAGATGTAAATGAAATACTGTTGATAGAAGTGCAGCTCAACATTCCTAGTTACAGGAGCTTTTGATGAGATAATGGTGGTGATAAAAAGTGCTGAGTCACAGTACTGATTAAAGAAGTATCACTAAGGTAGGGTTGATATGGTAGGAGGCCCATCAAATAAGGGGAAGCAGTGACTGCTAGAAATTTTAGCAATCAAACTGGAACCCCAGGTTAATATTTCAAGGACATGGTTTTGAGTCCCACTTTGGCAGAGAGTGAAATTTAAGTTCAATAAAAACACATTATAAAGAGCCTAACGGCAGCCATGTTACCACTGCTGGTTGTCATAAAATCCCATCCGTCCAACATTCTTTAGGGAAGGAAATCTGCCGTCCTTAACTGATCTGGACTATATGTGACTTCAGACCCACAACAATGTGGATAATTCTGGCAATTAGAGATGGGCAATAAACGCTGGTTCAGTCAGCAATGCCTGCATCCCATGAACAAATAAAATAAAGTAAAATATATGGTTTCAATTGGTGAATACAGGTAGTCACACTCAGGAGGTGTATTGTAGACTTGGAAACAGTTACAGAGAGATAGAAGAACAAATATGTAGGCAAATCCCTAATGGAGAATTAATACTGGACATTAGTTACTCAAATATTAATAGGGATATAGTTAGTGTGAAAGGTAAAGAGTAAATTAAATTATGAAAATACATTTGGGAGAACATATTGAACCCAAAAGAGGAGGGATCGTTTTGTAATTAGTTTCAGGAAATGACATTGGTGGAAGGGTATAAATTGGGGTGCACCATGGTGGGAATGATCATAATTCAGTCAGATTTTGGATAGTCAAGGAAAAGGATAAAGGTAGACCAAAGGTAAAATGTCTTAATTGGGAAAAACAGAACCTAGAGAAGTACAAAAAGTATTAGGTGAAGTGAGAAAGAAAAATAAATAAAATCAAGGAGAGCCCAAAGTCTTTTTTTATTAGACAGATAATGAGGAAGAGGCAAAAACAGAAAGAAGAGCTTAATCAGGACCATGAAAGTAACCTGTTATGGAAATAAGGATGTGAATGCGGTTCTTAATGAATAATTTACAACTGTTTTTACAAAGGATAGGGACAAAAATGGTATTTAAATCAAGGATGTGGAGTGTAAAATAGTAATTGACATTAACATACTGAGACAGGAAAAACTTATGGGTTGATATCTTTGAAATTGGATAATCTAGAGTCCTGTACTCAGGCAAGCTACGGAATGAATAGCAGTAGTTTTGACCATTACTTCACAAGCCTCTCTAGCTATAGACACAATACCAGAGTACTGAAAGACAGCTAAGATTACATTACTAATTACAAGGGATAGATGTGGGAGGGGAGAGGGGGTGGCAGAGAATCCAAAATGGTGGCTTCTATTTAGGATCACATTTGCTGGGCTCTGCACTGCAACACCGACCCGACAGAGCCAGGACAGATGCCAAACACTTCACTATAAGTAAAAACACAGCAAAGGAGCTAGAAACCTGAAAAAAATCTACTTTGTTTTTGCAGCTGGAGAATGCCAAAGAAAGGAGAAATCTCGCCAGGGACCAGGGCCACGGCCCAGCCCTCTGAAGCAGCGGGCTTGCTTACTAACCAGACCCTGGTTGAGGAGCTGGCTAAATCTCGCGAGGTCCTGGGGAATCAGATCCAGGAAAAAAAATCGAGGAGAAGTTGGCTCCTGTATCTGCTATGCTGCAAGACCTGGGAAAAAGGACTAATGAACTTGAGCGCTGGGCTCCGGGGAAAAGGCAGAGACTGAGTCCTCCAAGAACCAGATCGAAGCCCTGGAAACACAGATTTGTAGTCTATTAGATCTGGTGGATGATCTCGAAAACAGGGGCAGAAGAAAGAACTTGCACGTTGTTGGCATACCGGAGGGGAATGGAAGATGACCGATCAGTGGAGCTCTTCGAGAAGTGGTTCCCGGAGTTCCTTGGTTTAGAGGTTGAGAAGGGAAGGTTAACAACTGAAAGAGGCTACCGGATCGCGTCATGAAAGCCAGGCATGGATCAGTGCCACATCCTGTCTTGGTGATTTTCATCATTATAAATACAAGCAGAGGATCATGGAAGCCTCTGGAGCCCAGGGGAGGGATTAGAGGTGTGGTGGCTCCAGGGTCGTGTTTTCTCAAGACTTCTCAGCGGCAGTGGTCCGGAAAAGGAAGTCTTACGATGGCATCAAGACGAGATTGAGTGAGCTTGGGATCCAGTATTCCATTGTTCGACCAACTAGAGAAAGCGAAGAACTTTGCGGACATTTTGACTTAAGTCGAATGGCTGAATAGGCGTAGAAGACAGAGCCGTTCAGGTTTGCTCTTCTTTAAAAAGGACTTGGTGGAGTCTCCTTTCTGATAATAAGTTACGTGAAATGATATCCGGGATGGTTAGAATATTTATCTTTAATCTCTAAGTTATGTTAAGGGATGGGTGACATATTTATTTTTAGTTTACTAGTTTATAGTACTAACCTAGCTTTTGGGTATTTTATTTCTCTACCGGGTGGTCGGTGTATGTGGCATGACACTAGCTGGTAGGAGTTGAGAGGGCGTTTGGGCTGGTTAGTAGAGTTGTAGGATGTGTTAGTCCCCCCCTTTGAATGGGGGTAAATCCCTCCAATCAGTGCCTTTGTTTGTTTTGTTTTTGCTGTACATAGTTTTTGTAAGTTTTGCAGATTTGTTGGTTGTAGTTATTTTAGTCTGTGTAGTTTTTGGGTTTTGTGGATTCCTTTACATTAAAGCTCAGTGATATGTAGTTCAGGTTCTTCCTTTCTGGAGTCTAAATGGTGTTATAGAAGGTTATGGCTCGGGATGTGTTTAAGTGGTGCACCTGGAATATTAAGAGGAATCATTCACCTGTCAAGAGGAAGAAGGTAGTTTCCAACCTTAAAAGGAAAAGTGTGGATGTTGCCTTATTATAAGAAACACACCTGGATGATGCAGAGCACTTGAACCTATAACAGAATGGGAATGACCAGGTTTATTTTGCATCTTTCAATAGAAGGAATAGAGGGTGGCCATTTTCATTAGAAAGAATCTCCCATTTAAGATATTAGAGTGTATTAAAGACACACAGGAGATTTGTAATCCTTAAAGTTTTGATACATGGGAAACAATATGGAATTATAAATGGTTTCTGTCCCCCCCGGCCCACCTCCTTAAATTCTTGACAGACACACTTTCACGACTGGTTAACCTTGCATATCAACATATCATCGTGGGAGGGGATTTCAATTGTCTCATAGACCCTACGGTAGACAGATTGCCCAAAGGCCCGCCAATATCGTCTTTGCGATCTAAACAATTAAGGGATCTGTATGCTGAATTGGGGTTGGTAGATGTTTGGAGGCACCTTCACCCTACTGGCATGGACTTCAAGTCCTTTTTGAACCCAAATAAATGCCATACCAGGATTGATCTTTTTCTGACCCCTGTAGCATGTCTGGGCTAGGTGGTGTCATGTACAATTGGCAATATCACTATTTCCGATCACGCCCCAGTGTATTTAATGGTTAAGAGTAAGGATACGGTAGTAGGCTCGAGGCACTGGTGACTGGACCCCTTCATCCTCAAGGACAGCAAGTTTATTGAATTATTTTCTACTGAGTTCAGTGTTTTTTTTCAGCCAGTAGCCCATCCATCCTTTGGGAAACAGCTAAAGCCTATGCTAGGGGGTTGGTTATTTCCTACTCAGCAAATAGGAAGTGAGCAGCAACGCTTGCTCGAGACACGACTGAAAGTAGCTGAAAAGGCTTTTTTTGAGAGGCCCTCACTGGTTAAACTGCAGATGATCGCAATGCTTCGGTCTATGCTGAACTCCATGCTCACACAGACAGCCAAGAGGGAGCTTACATTCGCAAGTCAAAGGCTGTTTGATTAGATTAGATTAGATTAGATTACAGTGTGGAAACAGGCCCTTCGGCCCAATAAATCCACACCGACCCGCCGAAGCGCAACCCACCATACCCCTACATTTACCCCTTACCTAACACTACGGACAATTTAGCATGGCCAATTCACCTGGCCTGCACATCTTTGGACTGTGGGAGGAAACCGGAGCACCCGGAGGAAACCCACGCAGACACGGGGAGAACGTGCAAACTCCACACAGTCAGCGCCTGAGGCGGGAACTGAACCCGGGTCTCTGGCGCTGTGAAGCAGCAGTGCTAACCACTGTGCCACCGTGCCGCCCACAACACAGCATGGCAATAAGCCGGGCAAGTACCCAGGATATCTTGCTTGGAAAAAGAGTGCACCCAGGCCACTACCTTGATCAGAGAGGACACTGGAAATTTGACCTATGATTCTAAAAGGATTAATGCAACATTCTGGAAGTTTTACTCAACTATACCAATCTGAAAGCTGTGAGAGTGGGCAGGTTAAGGTGGAGTCTTTTTTTAAGAATTTGGACCTACCAGGAGTGGCCCCTGAACAAGAGCCTCTCCTCAATGCCCCATTGTCAGAACAAGAGGTGCAGGAGGCTGTGAGGCAGCTCCAGAATGAAAAGGTGTCGGGTCCCGACGGGCTTGCCAGTGAGTTCTATAAGGAATTTATAAGTATGTTGTCAGGGCCGATGCTTAGCATGTTTAATGACTCACATAATCATGGCCTGCTCCCATCATCTCTAAGAGAGGCGAACATCTCCCTCGTTCTTAAAAAAGGTAAGGCCCCGAAGGAGGGTGCTTCCTATAGACCCATTTCACTCCTGAATGTTGATTTCAAAATCCTATCCAAGACTCTGGCATTAAGACTCAAACCTATACTGTCCTCCATCATTAAGGAGGACTATACGGGGTTCATCAATGGATAATGTCAGGAGATTACTTAACATGATCCAAGTACGTCAAGAGCGATCAGTACAGGGATTGGTGATCTCCTTTGGTGCAGAAAAGGCATTTTTTATAGGGACGAGTGGCCATATTTTTTCATATTTTGGAGCAATTTGGCCTGGGAGAGACTTTCATCAGTTGGGTGGAGGTTTGTATAGTGATCCTCTTGCCACAGTCCTCACCAATGGTGTATGATCAAGCAATTTTAATATTTTTAGGGGCAGTCAACAGGGCTGTCCCTTGTCACCAGTGCTTTTCACGTTGGTGATATCGAACCACTGGTGGAGCCAATATGCAGGGATCCCAATATAATTGCTCCAGAAATAGGGATAAAATCACATAAGATCGCACTGTTGGCAGATGATGTTCTCGTCTTCTTATCAAACCCAACAGTCTGATTTGTATCAGGTGCTACATCTGATACTATGCATCAATCTATTTGGTGGCTTCTCAGGTTATAAGATCAATTTTGTGAAGTCAGAGGCCATGCCCATGAGTGGTCTCCCGAGAGTGCCTGATCCTGACGGTGGATCTCCTTTCCCTTTTAGATGGTCGCAGGAGGGCTTCCGCTGTTTAGAAATATTTATTACTCCCATTTTTGATCAGTTATTTAAAGCCAATTTTGCCCATTTAATCGACAGAATCAAGCAGGACCTTTGCAGATGGGAGATGCTTCTGATCTCTTGGTTAGGCTGGATAGCTCTCATTAAAATGAACATTCTGCTCTGCCTGTTGTATCCTATGCAAATGCTTCCTCTGCTTTTTACTAAGCAAACATTTAGAAGACTGAGTGGCTGATTTAGTTTTTTTAAATCTAATATCGCAAGTGGCCTAATTAAGTTGACTAAACTGCAGTTACCTTTCAGACTGGGATGAGTGGGCCTCCCAGGTATTTGAAAATGAGGTGTAAAAATCAATTGGATATGCACTTGAAATTCCATAGCAAGGCTTTGGAATAAGAACAGGAAAGTGGCATTATGTTGGGTGACTCCTTGTCAATTATCATGGAAATGGACAAAGTGGTCTCCTTCCTTGCTGTAAATGTTATCACTCATTCATTAGATCATGGAATTCCCATCTTAACACTGTGGTGGAAGCATCATTACCACAAGCCTGCAGCAGTTCAAGGATAAGGCTTATAATCACCTTCTCAATGCAACTTTGACTTTACCAACATCAGTCTCTTCCTGAAATAAATAATAAATAATTTACAAACTATCTTTGAAGACATTTCCAACTCCTTTCCTCTTTTTCAGCAATTGTAGCAGGGCAATTTGGACAGCACCAGATTATATTGGATACCAGTTTATCTAGAAATCCTTTAATTGTTCTTGTCTGTTGTGGATCAACAATGACACTGAATGCATCCACAATATGCCCAAGGAACTTGACAGTTAACTCCAAGAATTCACAATATTTGTAAATCCTGCTTCTTCTAGATGTCACAGTACAGTTAGCACTTGTGTCATGTTTTATCTGCATAGATCCATTAATTAAGATATGTGATGTGACATATGACTCCATCCAGACATTTAAGCTTGCTTGACATTGTCCTCCTGAAAGATTTCCAGTGCTGATGTGATGCTAAATGATAGTCAGGTGGAGCAAATAGAGGAATGAAGTTTTGAGATTTCTTCTTCCTCCCCTCCTGTACATTCAAGCTGCCTGTGATCCATAAACTTGGTTCTGTCTGAACTCCCTTGAGGAAGCAGCACCCCCATCAGCTTCCATAACAGAGAATCGATTCCTGAGTAAGACTCCAGATGACTCCTGAACTAGCTGCCTGTTCCTGTTTGACTGCCTGGTGGTCACCCATTCCCTTCTTTCCTACAATCCCTTGAGCTGTGGTGTAAGCACCTAGCTGAATCGTGCTATCTGCATAACTCTTAGGCGCACAGATGTGCCAGTGTATCAAGCTATGAAACATGGGAGCTTGTGCAGTTGGGATCACTTCCTGCACATCTGATCTTCTTGGGGGGGGGGGGGGGGAGTACGGAGCTATAATTTCCCATATATCACATATTACACATTCCAGTTTACTACAATGATTAAATATTTATACATTTTTGGTCTTACTAGTTGGCTTTTCTAATGAGCTAATCTAAAAAGATATTCCCCTTTTCTTATTCTCTGACCACTACTTATCCTTGGTGCACTTCAGTTAATCTTCATGTATATTGAAATTACCAGCTATTTCCTACTAAAAAACTCCAGCTTTTCAGTGGGGTCATTCTTTGATTTGTGCTTGGCCCTTAATCCTGGTCCTCAATTTATCCTTTTGAAAATACCTTACAAACTATGAACCAGAAAAAGCACAAAGCATCTCTTCTACTCTGCAATAAATTCTCAACTTGCTCCAAAATTCCAGAAACACAGTCACTCGGATTATGCCTTACTCCAGAGGTGTTCTCTCTCAGCTGCTCAAGCTTACTATAGATCATTCCTCCACCCGTACAGGTTCTCTCTGCTCTGTTATGGGCTTGTTTCTCTTGTCATGAAAGAAAGGGAAAAGTTAGGTCAGATGAAAGTGGGCAAAAGATGGTGAGGTGCTCAGAGCAAGTAAGTAGGCTACACAGAAGACATTAGGATTAGTGGTGTGGGAGGTTGGGAGAGGAGGAGTGTGGTGAAAGTGGGCAAAGTAAAGAAGTTGCAGGGAACAGTAAGAGTGGTAAAGCATGAGCCTTGGTGGGGAATGGATGCAGTAGCAGAGATGGAGTGACTGTGAGGGATCAAGAGAAGAGTATAGCACTTACAATGTTGCACTGGGAAGATCACTGAACTTCTTATCTGAACTGTTGGCCATTCCTCTGCAATATGGAGATGGCACTGACTAGGTGGTCTCTGGAAACCAAGCTGTCAGTGCTGGAATCATGGCCTCTTCTGCTAGTCCTCCAGAAAGAGAACTCCTCTGCTTTGCAATTTCTCCACAACTAGGACCTCCAGGTCTGCCAGAGAATTCTATGCCATCTTCCCCAATTGTAACTTCTTCTAGAAATGTAAATGACTCAACAGGGCAGCTTCAGAATTCCAAAGCTCAATTGGGTGTATAGCAACAGTTTAAGGATAGCTCAGTCAAAATGGATTCAAACCTTTTAGTGGATACCCATTGACTGGTGAGTTTTCTGGGATTGTGCTTGGTAAAATGGGGCTAGAATCAGATGTGAGGGATACTTCAGAGAAGGGTAGGCCATTAATATGGTGAGTTTGGCAAAGGAATGTTTGCATGGCTTCAAGGTGAAAATCAGTCCAAAAATACCTTGTGCAATACACTTAGCCAAAAATGATAATATAAACCTTTTTCCTTATCATCTATGTTTTACATTTCAAAGAAAACTGAGCAAAACACCTGAGTTGACCAAAAGGATTTGAAAGGTGCTCAACAAATAATAAAACTTAGTGCCAACAAAAAATCAAAAGTTTGAAATTTTGTTGCTAGGGACAAGGTGGTAGTGCTATTACCTGACTCTAGGGACTCATGAAATGCAAGACTCACTGGACTTTAACAAATTCAAAACAAACTCAATGACTTAAATTCTGTAGTGAGTACTTCTGTGAGGGAAAAGAACTGTTAGTACAACTTTCATCTCTGTGAATACATTATCATCCCTGTGATGGTATCTCATCAACATATTAACATGACATACTCATTCTGAGGCAGTTAGTGTACATCTGATTCATCTCAATGTACCATGCTGTGTTTGGATGAGGTAGGACCATAGATGAGGAGTCTGTTCAACACCTTGCCTAACCTAGATAGTTACAATGAGAGGAACAATCTGGCTGAAGAACTCAAGTAAGAAAGAGATGGAAGAGAAGGTTCCCGAGGAGTACAAAACATCCAGCTGAAAAAAAGCTATCAATGACAATTTAGGAAGATCTTACCTTTCAAAAAGAACAAAATGATCTTTTCCTAGCAATATCCTTTACAGACACTCAAATCCAGTGATGTATCACTCCAATCTTTGCTCTTTAATTTCTTTCTTGATTGACAAATTCACCAGCATTTCCATTAAGCAATTTTCTGCACATTCACCAACTGTGACTCTTTCCTTGAGGAACACACCCGAACTCATTGACTTTTCTATAACTTTGACTATTTGCAGCTACTGAAAAAATGAATTTCTAACCATTAAAATATTACTTCCATAGAACTGAATACCAAAAAGCCATTTACCTCTACTTTAGAATCCAAGTTCCCAACAACATTGTAAATCTTGGTTTGATTTATTATTGTCACATTTACTGAGATACAGTGAAAAGTATTGTTTTACATGCTAACCAGAAAAATCATATATTACATAAGCACTTCAGGGTAATAGAATGCAGAATATAGTGTTATAGCCACAGAGAAGGTATAGAGAAAGATCAATTCTAATAAATGAGAGGTCTGTTCATAAGTCTAATAACAGTAGAGAAGTTGTTTTTAAATCTGTTGGTGCATGTTTTCAAACGTTTGTATCTTCCACTTTCTTCCTTTGAGCAGGAGAGAGAATACCCAGGGTGGGAGGTGTCTTTGATTATGTTGGTTGCTATCCCAAACCACTGGGTGATGTAGACAGAGTCAATAGGAGGAAGGCTGGTTTTCATGATGGACTGGGCTATGTTCATAACTCTCTGTAATTTTGTGACAGAGCAGTTGCATCCCAAGCTATGATGCATTTTGGAGAGGATGTTTTCTGAGTTAATCAGTAAAAAAATGATAAGAGTCATTGTGGACATGCTGAATTTCCTTAGCCTTCTGAGAAAGTAGAGGAATTTGTGTGCTTTCTTGACTGTACCGCCAACATGGATGGACCAGGACAGATCACTGGTGATACTTATCCCCTAGGAACTTGAAGTTCTTGACTACCTCCACTTCAGCACCGCTGATGCAGACAGGGGTGTGTCCTCCACTCCACTTCATGAGGTCAATGACCAGTTCCTTCATGTTGCTGACATTGTGGGAGAGATTGTTGCATTTACACCACACCACTAAGCTATTGATCTCTTTTCTCTACTCTTTCTCATTGTTATTTGAGATCCGACCCACTACAGTGGTGTCATCAACAAATTTGTAAATGGAATTAGAGCTGAATTTGGCCAAGCAATAGTGAGTGTGTAAAGAGCATAGTAAGGGGACGAATATGCAGCCTTGCATGGCACCAGTGTTGAGGATTATTGTAGAATAGGTGTTGTCGCCTATACTTATTGAATGAGATTTGCGGGTCAGGAAGTCAAGGATCCAGTTGCAGATGGGAGAGCAGAGTCCGAGGTCTCGAAGTTTGAAGAAGAGTTTTGATATAATTATGGTGGAGGCAGAGTTAAAGTCAATAAATAGGACTCTGACATAGATGACCTTGTTATCCATATGTTCCAGAGATAAGTGTAGAGCCAGGGAGATGGCATCTGCTATGGACCTATTGTGACAGTAGGTAAATTGTAGCAGATTAAGGCAATCTGGGAGGTTGGAACTGATGTGTACCATTAATAACCTCTCAAGGCACGTCATGATGATAGATGACAGAGTCACCGGGCATTAGTCATTAAGGCACATTGCCTGATTTTTCTTTGGCACCAGGATGATAGTGGTCTTCTTGAAGGAGGTGGGAGCTTCACATTGTAGCAAGGAGAGGTTAAGATGTCTGAAAACATTTCCATACAGGATCAAAGTGCATGGCCAGGACTCCATTTGGGCCAGTCACCTTCTGTGGGCTCATCCTCAATACGGCCAATCTGACATCTGCGATTGTGACTGTAGGTCCAGGTACACCCGAAACTGTCGGGCCAGGTGTTTTAAAAAATTCTCAAGGTCAGGTTCGTAGGAGAGTAGTCTGACACAGAACAAACGACCAAGAGGCGAGTCTGCTAGAATATGAGCATTTTATTCCCCGCAGCGTCGCCACAACCAGGTCTCATACTTACAACGGGTCTGGCTTATACTCACTCTACATGTTACCGGAACTGGGAGCCGTCAGTTCTCGTAGAGCAGTTGCCAACAACCCACGCTCGGCGGTTCAACGTAACCCCGGAGCAGACTCACCGAACTGGAGACTTTTCCAGCTGATATACTCTTTTCCAGATATAAACATTCATGTGAACAGCAGAGCAAGGCTAAAAAACACATTCCATTCTGGTTACATACAGATAAGAAGATTCACACGGGGAGGTGTGTAATAAGATTCACACGGGACTAAGCAACACCTCCATTCCGGTTAGATTCACACATGTATTGGGACATAATTTTTAACCGTTTCACCACATTCCACTGCTTGGCCCAATACATGTGTTACATTATGATTCACACATGTATTGGGACATAATTTTACACCACACCAGGTGACAGCATTTCACTGACCTTCTGTTCAAAACAAGCATAGAGTACATTGAGTTCATCAGGATTGACGCATGGTTGTCAGCGATTCTATTCAACTTCGCTTTGTAGACCATTATATTGTGTAAACCTTGCCACAGTCGACGTGTGTTCATTTGGTTGGTCTAGAACTCATTAAACCTACCCCACCAAAAAATTGGAAATGTATCTTTAAGAGGCATTTTGATTTTCTATCAATATTTCCTCATCACTATTTGTATTTTACTTTGACAATAATAGTAGATTATAATCTATATAATAATACATTAAAGATTCTAATTTCTACAAAGTTAATTTTGCTCCCAATATTCACTTTGCTCCACATTCACTCTTGATAAAGAAATGGTAATAGTAGTCTTTTTCTAGGAGATGAATGATTTTCAAGCTATATAGTAGTAACAGTAAACTTTAAAGAAACAGTATAAAATTCTTCATATGAAATCTCATTAAAAAAATGAAAGGATTATGATCCATGTATGAAAGAATTTCTGCAGTTATGGGTTGCATAGGCATCACGTTTTGTACAGTCAACATTAAGTTCAGTGTTTCTTTCACTATTACTGAATATTGCTGTGAACACTAAC
Organism: Chiloscyllium plagiosum; assembly: GCF_037043375.1. Classification (NCBI taxonomy): domain Eukaryota; kingdom Metazoa; phylum Chordata; class Chondrichthyes; order Orectolobiformes; family Hemiscylliidae; genus Chiloscyllium; species Chiloscyllium plagiosum. The sequence goes on from NW_028270151.1 coordinate 77,998,480, forward strand.
TCATGTACCAAAAATAATTAACAGGCTACTCAATCCCCATTCTTCTTGCTGTAACAAAAATAACATTGATATTGCTGGCATCAACAGTCAAACCAAATGGCTTGTCATAATTTGGTGCTGCTGGAAATGATGTGATAATCAGTGCAGCATTCAAGCTGTCAAAGGCTCTCTGACATCTTTTTCTCCATTCAATCTTCTCATCTTTCTTTAAGAAACTTGTCAGACATTAAATGCTGATACTCAGAATGAACTCTATGATAAAATCCACAGATGGGATATGGCACAAGTTTTTGCGTTTTATCTTTGGCATTGGAAAATCCAAGCTAGGCTTTATTTATGCTTCTCAAGATACTTCTTGACCTTCTTCACAGTGTGGCCCAAGTAAGTCACATTTACTTTGGCAAATTAATTTTCAGCCAGATATACAACAAAGTTAGTTCTTTACCCCCCAGTCAAACAATTGTAATTGTTCTTCCAAAGTTTGACCAAACACAAAGAAGTCATCTATGTAAACAACACAATTGTACAGTTCTTCCATGATCTTGATGGTTAATTGTTAAAAATATTGTTGATGCTTTTTATATTCCAAATAGTATGATTTTACATTTGGTAGCTTTATCTGGTATTATAAAAGCTAATATTTCTTTGGCTTTATCAGTCAATGAAGCATGCCAATATATTTTTAGTATTGCAGAAGGAAACACATTTTCTTGAAGAGCTTCATTTTGCACACATGAATAATTTGAAAGAGTACCAATTTAATGGGAAAGATGGCATTTTAATGCATGACAGGAGAGTGCAAAGGTTGGCAATTGGACTTTTGATTGATAGACATGTTAATATGGAGAATGCACCAATTTAAGAAGACTTGGGACATCATGTTGAGGTTGTACAGGATGTTGATGATGCCTCTTCTGGAGTAGTGTCCACTTCTGATCTCCCTGTTATATGAAGGATATTATGAAGCTGGAGAAGGTTCAGAAGACATTTACCAGAATGTTGCTGGGAATGGAGGGTTTGAGTTATAAGGAGAGGCTGGGACATTTTTCACTGGAGCGTAGGAGGCTGAGAGGCGACCTTATTGAGGTTTATAAAATCGTGAGGGGGTATAGATAAGGTGAATGGTAGGTGTCTTTTCCCTAAAGTGAGGGATTTCAAGACTTAGGGACATATTTTTAAGTTGAGAGGAGAACGATTTAAAACAGACATGAGGGGCAATTTTCTTTACAAGAGAGTGGTTTGAGCGCGGAATGAACTTTTAGGGGGAGTGGTGGATGTGGATACAATTACAATGCTTAAAAGACATTTAGCTAGTTACATAAATAAGAAACCTCTGGATATGGGCCAACTGCAGGCAGATGGGACCAGTTTAGTTTGGTATTATGGTCAGCATGGACTAGTTGGACTGAAGGGTCTATTTCCTCTGACTCTGTGACTCTAATGATATTTGATACAACATAGTATCCAACATTAGATGTTATCAGATTAGATCTATTATTGGACAATATTTGCCAGATAATATTAACTGCGTGAAGTATTAATGCTAACAACCAATTTAGGATTGCCAGTCAGGCTTGTGGTATGGGACACATGCATAGACTGGAAACTACATATATTAATACACAGGGCTTTGTTCTTTCCAAATAGAAAGAACACATACATGCACTAAGCCTGCTTCAACTCAACAAAATAGGTGACAGCCATTCTCACATATAATAATAATGTAGTTTCACTCTGGTATTTCTTGCAAATTCGTCTAATGAGTGCAAGATGAAAATCTTCAACAAAGTGTTTTTCTACAGCAATACTCAATTTCTGTCCTATCAAATGGCTATATTATACATCTTTATCACAGCTTACAAATGAATAATGCCCACTTCACAGAACCAAACATTAGCCAGGAGTTTATATGTTTAGAATCCTAATCAGGAGTGGAAATTAATTTATTGAAGGTAAAATAATTTTCCAACATGACCTTTTGCTCCTGATTGTGATTGTCAGCTTCCTTTTCTCAAATAGTTTCTCAAATCATCTTTTCTTTGAATAGTAATGGACGATAAAACATGCTACAAGTTACTTGAATTTAAATCTATCTTTTAAAACTATATGAAAGTACCATTAAAACTACTCTTGTAACATTTCATTAATGCTTTAAAAGCAACAGCTTCAAATGAAGACATTGACTTGTATACTATTTACCTGCACATCCACCAATATCATTTACTGTATCCATTGCTCCCGATGCGGTCTCCTCTACATTGGGGAGACTGGATGCCTCGTAGCAGAGCGCTTTAGGGAACATCTCTGGGACACCTGCACCAATCAACCACACCACCCTGTGGCCCAACATTTCAACACCCCCTCCCACTCAGCCAAGAACATGGAGGTCCTGGGCCTCCTTCACCACCGCTCCCTCACCACCCAATGCCTGGAGGAAGAACGCCTCATCTTCCGCCTCGGAACACTTCAACCCCAGGGTATCAATGTGGACTTCAACAGTTTCCTCATTTCCCCTTCTCACACCTCACCCCAGTTCCAAACTTCCAGCTCAGCACTGTCCCCATGACTTGTCCTACCCGCCTATCTTCTTTTCCACCTATCCGCTCCACCGTACTCCCTGACCTATCACCTTCATCCCCTTCCCCACTCACCTAATGTACTCTATGCTACTTTCTCCCCACCCCCACCCTCCTCTCATTTATCTCTTCACCCTTCAGGCACTCTGCCTGTATTCCTGATGAAGTGCTTTTGCCCGAAACGTCGATTTTACTGCACCTCGGATGCTGCCTGAACTGCTGTGCTTTTCCAGCACCACTAATCCAGAATATTATTTATAGACTCCATTCCATCTAATTTGTGTCAATATGTTGGATTTGGTTAAGATGGAGTTTTCTGTCATTATCAGCTCATTATAATTTCTCTGTGTTTTACTCTTTTCCTTCTGACCAACAGAAGGCGAAGAGTATATTTGCCTTCTAATTTACAAATATTTCTAATTTATCCCATAGAAAGAACCATTAAAATTGCTAGAACTTTTCTACATTTACTTTGTAGATCCTCTAGTTATAATATTAGCTGTTTCATTTTACGTTCTGCCCCAAACCCCATCCTTCACTCACCTAGACTTCTAGAATTCTTTGTAAGTTTATTGTTTGTTTTTCAAAAGATGTTATTTGATCTGAAAAATTAGTCTGCTATGTCCTAGATTTCTTGAAAAGAATTGATAGTTGAAGCTGTGTTTTTTGTGCTTCTTTGTCACTAATTTCAATACAGTTGATGATAGTTAATTCGAAAGATGGAAACTGACTTCAAAAAAATAAGTTTCTGGGGCCTGGGAGTGATGACTCCACTGTAATGTAATAAATAATATTATATGTAATGGCTTCATTGTCTTGTCAAAATTAAATTTGGCTTTCTGCCATTTCAATTTAAATTTGTCATGTCTGTTCCTACTTGTGATTTCAGTATTTTTGCTCTTGGAAGAATAGTTTGGCTTCAGTATGATATTAGTCTTTGTACTGAGCTACTTCCCAGGTGGTATTTCTCCACTCAAGGATTGGCTTGTATAAACGTTGTGGAAAATACATTTGATGATTGGCATGGGTAGTGATATCTCTTCAGAGCCTTACTTTGATACTTTTAGTTGTTATATACTCTCAGCTTCCCAGGTTGTTTCACTATTATAATGCAAATTCATTCTATAAGGGTTGTCATTTTCTTGATTGTGCCTTTCTTTTTCACTCTTCTATCTTGTCTTTCAGGCTGACCTGAAGAACAACTGGAACTTTCTTTAGCAATACAGAATTTTTCTTACACACACCAAAACATGAAACCAAATGTCATACTCTTTTGGGATTTGTTCCATGGTAAACACTGTTAGCATGCAGCAACTGTTAGCATGTTGCAAATATGTTTTGCTCTTTGAAGGTTGCCAGTTCAAGCTTTAGACTTTCTCCAGATGAGAGGAATAGTCAATATGATCTGAAGCTCCAGAGCTTCATGACGGCATGGTAGCTCAGTGGTTAGCACTGCTGCCTCACAGAACAGGGGACCTGTGTTCAATCCCAGCCTTGGGTGAATGTCTTTGTGGAGTTTACATATTCTCCTGCTTCTTCCAGTGCTCCAGTTTCTTACTACAGTCAAAAGATGCACAGGTTAACTGGACTGGCCATGCTAAATTGCTCTGTGGTCTCCAGAGGTGTGTAGGCTAGTTGGATTAGCCATGGTAAATGTAGGATTGTGGTGGGATTCTCTTTGGAGCAGATTTAATAGGGTGAATGGCCTCTTTCTATACTGCAGGGATTGTATTCTAACTTCATTTTTGTTATCGCTTTGGGCTGTCAGATTGATTATACAAATATGGTGGCATTACATAGCCTCAACCTTACTTTTGTGAGTTTCATGTTTAGATTGCCATATTGAGCCACTTTGTGTGGGACCATTAAAGTCATGATGTTGCCTGACACAATAGTGTCTTTCATACACTTTACACTGACTATACGTTCTCATTCTGTAGTCAACATTCCAACAATGGGAACATGCCTCTATTCCTGATGAAGGGCTTTTGCCGGAAACGTCAATTTTCCTGCTCCTCGGATGCTGCCTGAACTGCTGTGCTTTACCAGCACCACTCTAATCTAGAATCTGGTTTCCAGCATCTACAGTCCTTGTTTTTACCTAACATTCCAACAATCACATACCATCATCTACTGTTCCAAATGAACTAACATGCCATGTAGTTTAGAGAAATTCAATAGGATCTTTGGCTGGTATCTCACTTGTACCTGCTTCTTGTGTTTACTTGTAGCCAAATTCTGAATTATCCCAGCAGGTTAAAAGTCAGAAAATATAATTCTGATATTCAAGAAAAGGAGTGAGGCAGAAAACTGGGAACTACAGGCCAGTTATTTTGACATCAGTTAAGCACAATATGATTTGCATTCTTGCAGTGATAAAACTGCTTTCCTCACACTTGTCATTTCTGTCCTGCCCTTTGTTTGTTATCCTTCTGCCTTCTTAGCTGGTAATATCTTATCAGCATAATGCAAGACTTAGTATTTTCTGCAATAAATTTGTTACAGACTTAAAATCTCAGTACTTTTATGCATTGATTGCTTTCCTGAGAATGGGTTTCACCTCTCTCTGTGGGCATGTTCCCATTGTGGTATTTCCTATGCTTAAAACGATCCGGTCTTTAATAAGACCAGAAAGAAACGGTAAGAACTGTGGATTCTGTAAATCAGAAACAAAAAACAGAATGAGCTGGAAAAACTTAGCAGGTCTGACAGCATCTCTGAAGAGAAATCAGAGTAAACATTTCAAGTCTGGTGACCAGACCCAAAATGTTAATTCTCTTCACATTTCTCTTCACAGATAATACCAGACCTGCTGAGCTTTTTGAGCAACATTGGTTTTTGTTTAATTAGCCCATCTTTTATTTGCACAAATTCATATGATCCTGCAAGGTGTTAACACAGCCACAGATTGATTAATGAACTTTTTTTCACCTAATACTGAACAAATAGTATTCATAATTTACATTCCCCAGTGGTTTGAAGTATGCTTTTAAGGATTTCAAAATTTCCGTTGCCAATTTTTTTTGTTTTTTGGAGAAATATCGATTGGAACATACTATGGAAAAGTATCTCCCCAACAGTGATAATAGTGCAAACACTCTGAACAGCTCTAATTTGCTAAATTAAATCTGTTGCAGCTCTGTATTATTTTCAGTTAGTGGGAAAGTATTGATGACTTAAAGAGCCCTAAAAAGATAGCAGCAGTGATAATGGATGAGAATATGATTTTCCAAAATTCCCTAAATTCTTTCTGATTCCAGCAGGTTGGAATTTAGCAAATACAATATAATGCTATTGTTCAAGAAAAGAGGGAGAAAAAGCAGGAAACTACAGTCCAGTTACCTTGACATCAGTTGAGTGGAAATTCTTGAATTTACTATTAAGGAAGTTTTAACCATGCACATTGAAATTCAATGCATGGTCAGACAAACACAATATGGATTAACAGGTTTGCTAAGAGTCTTTTTGAGGATATGACTGGTAGTGCAGATAAAAAGAAACTAACTATCGTATATTTGAACTTGCAAAAGGCTTTTAATAAAGGTTCCACACAATAGTTTAAATCATGAAGGTGGGGATAACATGGATAGATGATTGGTTAAAGAACAAGAAGCAAAGAGTATGGAAGGTGGGGGCATTTTCACGTTGCCAGGTTGTGATTGGTGGATGCTGCTTAAAAATGTGTTGCTGGAAAAGCGCAGCAGGTCAGGCAGCATCCAAGGAGAAGGAGAATCGACGTTTCGGGCATAAGCCCTTCTTCAGAAATGAGGAGGGTGTGCCAAGCAGGCTAAGATAAAAGGTAGGGAGGATGGATTTGGGGGAGAGGCATTGGGAATGCGATAGGTGGAAGGAGGTTAAGGTGAGGGTGATAGGCTGGAGAGGGGGTGGGGGCGGAGAGGTCGGGAAGAAGATTGCAGGTCAAGAAGGTGCTGAGTCTGAGGGCTGGGACTGAGAAAAGGTGGGGGGAGGGGAAATGAGGAAGCTGGAGAAATCCGCATTCATCCCCTGTGGCTGGAGGGTTCCTAGGCGGAAGATGAGTCGCTCTTCCTCCAGGCATCGTGTTGCCATGGTCTGGCGATGGAGGAGGCCAAAAACCTGCATGTCCTTGGCGGAGTGGGAGGGGGAGTTAAAGTGTTCAGCCATGGGGCGGTTGGGTTGGTTGGTGCGGGTGTCCCAGAGGTGTTCTCTGAAACGTTCCGCAAGTAGGCGGCCTGTCTCCCCAATGTACAGGAGGCCACATCGGGTGCAGTGGATGCAGTAAATTCTAAGTCTGTTTGAGGACGTGCTGGAGTAACACAAGAAGCCATGTTGAGACCTTGGCTATATTTTTATTATTTTGAAACTTGTGGACATTGCTGGCAAGGGTAGAATTTACTGACTATTCTTAATTTTTTTTTAAACCAAAAATTTAAAAATTTAAGGGATATGGACATTACTGGCTAAGCCAGCATATATTATTGTTCTCCACAAGTATCCTTCAAAAGATGGTGATAAGCAGCCTTCTTAAACCACTGCACTCCAAGTGATATAGGTTCACCCACAGTGCTATTAGAGTTCCAATAACAGTGAAGCAACAGCAATATAATTTTAGGTTGAATGGAGTATGCATAAAGGGTACAGGTTCAGCATTCCCATTTATCTGCTTCCATTGTCCTTCTAGGTGATAGAGGTCTTGGGTTTAGAAGGTCCTTTCAAAGGTGTTTTAGTGAGTTACCACAGTCCATCTTTCATGTGGCATCTTGCTGCCACTGCATGTCAGTAATGAAGGGAGTGAATGTGGAAGGTGGTAGCTTGGATGCCAGTCAAGTGGGTTGCTTTGTCAAAGGTGATGTTAAGTATCTTGGGTGCGGTTGGAGTTGCACTCATCCAGACAAATGGAGAACATTCCATCAAACTTATTTGGGCCTTGTAGATGGTGGGTGGGCACTAAGGAGTCAGGAGGTGAGTTACTCATTGCAGAATTCCTAGCTTCTAACCTGCTCTTGTAGCAGGTTAAATCTCAAAGACAAGTATGAGGAACAAATGCTTATTATAATATTTGTGAGACAAAATTTTAAAACAGAATTTCTGAGGAAGAAGAGATAGCATCTTCAGTGAAAGGTTTGCTTCAGGAATCAACCACTGTTCTTCTAATACAGTCTAGGCAATCTGCAAGTGGTCAACTTCAGAACTAGTGAAAGATAGCAAACCTTCTCTCCCTCCTTCTGTCTCCCCCAACAAGCTTGCTCTGTCTACTAGGTCCAGCTGTACAGGAATGACAAAGGAAATCTTTGTCAGTTCCAGATTTGATTATTCTCAAGGACACCATCCAAATTTGCAAGCTCTGTAAACTTGGATTGATTTAAAACTCTACTGCTCATATCCTATCCTGCAACAAATTCCATTTACTTATCCCACTCATCCATGCTGGCTGTTGGTTCTCTACTATTTCTGATTTAAAATTTGTGTCTAAAGTTTAATTCATTATTCCCCAGACTTTAATATGCTGTATTGTCCTTCTCATCTTGTCCCACACCAGCAGCTGTGCCTTAAGCCACCATGGCACCATGTCCTAGAATCCTGCTCCTAAAATTCAATCCTTTGATTAGTTTCTTAGTCATCCTTCATAATTTAAGCTCTTTGATTCAGCATCCATTTTCTTAAATTATATTCTGAGAAGAACTTGATAGATGCAAGTTGATATAGCTTTTCTTCAACCCTTTGTAATATTTGTGCATACACTTTTGAAGGAGTAGGAATCCTCAGACAATGTCAAAATGCAGATAGGCATTCCATGAATGTTTCTTTCTAGTTTTTGACAACCATATTTTTGCTAATCTTAAGGAAAGACAAGTTACAAGGACTTAATCCGTGCCAATTTTTTTGGAGCAGAATGGCAACAAATGTCCTGCAGCTTAAGGTAGAAAAAACAGATCTAATTTCTCATGTGTGTCTGGGAAGCAGAATATCTAAAGTATGTCCTGGTTTCGCTTAATTCTATCCATTCATAGAAACAATGTTGCACATACAGCCTCTCCTTTTACTCTTTTTCCACAATAAATCTGATTATAATAACATTTCACAGGTTAAACTGATTTGATATTACATTTTTAGGTAATGTATTATCCACAGCCACAATGGAATTTCATTTGCATTGTGGTACTCTTTGTTAATGTTTCCCTTATGCATTGTGTTTGCTGTCCTTTAGCCTTTCTCTGCAGAAGATCATAAGACAAATTCAATAAAGGTGTGAACATGATACATGGCTTATTTAGAAGACAGGTTGTGAAATGTCACTCAACTGAAAGACTAATCCAGTTTACATCAGATGAAGAAAATCTCTTCTTGTGATTGAAGGGTTTTGTTTTAGCTTAGCATGATATCCACTAGATCTAACTTGAAACACGGAAAGCTTCTCCTTGTACTGAAGTATCTAAAGCAACCGCACCCAGCTCCACTGGTTCAGATTCCACTGTTAATAGATGATACCTATTCCCTCAGCTTCTACTCAAGTATTCATAGAATTGTCTAAGAGTTATTTTGAAAAAATATACTATCATCGTTTTTTTTCCAAATCAACTTGCTTAATGGGTTTACAGATTACAGAGGTGGACAAGGGAAAGTTATGTCTTTGATCAAGTGTACCACACGTGGAGTTGTTTCAGCCTAATTTGTGTTAATGGGCCAGATTTTCAAAAGAAAATCTTTTAACCATTATTCTTTTAACCCATTATCTTGCCAGTAAAATATTACCAGAGGGTGTGTACCATTTTTACAGAAAGGCTTTCTTCTTCTAATTCTCATTATTTCCAAATCCAAATAACTTTTAAACAATACAGCTATTATGCCTACATCATGTATTAAACAGCTACTACACTGAATCTGCACCAAGGTTTGCTGTCCAGAAACTGAAGAGCTGAGCTGGGAAGCATTCTTCCAGCTGGTATCTCAACTGCTCTAAATAATAACCAAAGCAAAACTTAGAACCTGATAGTCACAAACAAGCAGTTATCACAAAATATACAACTACCAAAAATTGACTTTCTATAATAAAAATTTCAATGTCCTTTCTTTAAATAAAAAACAATCCTGTCATTCACAATCCTTCACACTAAGGTCCATAAAAATTAATAAATATTATTCATGATAAAAGATAAACACATTATTAGAGATATAACTTTTCTGATAATGAAACTCAAGTTAGAATAGCAAAAACAATTAAAGCACAGAAGGAAGAAATTTAGTCCAATAACCCTGTGCTGGTTCTGTGAAAGAGCAGGCATGGTTAGTCCACATTGACAGAAAAATGCACTAAGTTCCTCGTTTTCTGCACAACCCTGTTTTAAAATTTTTATAGAGTGAGCTCATGCAATATTTTCAAGTTCTAGATCCTGACAACTCACCGTGCAAAATATTTTCTGATACTCCAATTAGATATTTTTGTCAATTATTTTAAAATTGTTATTTACCCGCTCTCCAACTGGAATTGTTCGTTTTTGACTGGATTACCCAAAACTCTTATATTGAAGAGCTCTGTTTGATCACCTCTTCACCAATTCTGAGGAAAACAGTGTAAACATTTCCAAAATAATAAATAAAAGCACAGTACGTTAGTACTGCGGATGTTGCAAATCTGGAATAAAAACAGAAAATGCAGGAGAAACTCAGCAGATCTAGCAGAATATGTCCTATCACTGCTGGGTCCACCACTTTTTGTCATTTGCATAAATGATTTGGTAGATAGATTCCCTACAGTGTGGAAACTGGCCCTTCGGCCCAACAAGTCCACACTAACCCTCCAAAGAGTAACCCACCCAGACCCATTTCCCTCTGACTAATGCACCTAACATTATGGACAATTTAGCATGGCCAATCCACCTAACCTGCACATCTTTGGAGGAAAGGAAACCCATGCAAACATGGGGAGAATGTGCAAACTCCACACAAACAGTTGCCTGAGGCTGGAATCGAACCCGGGTCCCTGGCGCTGTAAAGCTACAGTGCTAACCACTGAGCCATTGTGCTGCCCCATGGCAGATTTAGATATGAACATATGGTTACTAAGTTTGCAGATGACACCAAAATTGTTGGTGTAGTGGATGGTGAAGAAGTTCATCTTAAAGTACAATGTGACCTTGATTAGATGGGCCTATGGGCTGAGGACAGGCAGATAGAGTTTAATTTAGATAAATGTGAAGTGTTGAATTTGGGTAAGGGAAACCAGGGCCGAAGTTATACAGTTAATGGTAGTGTCATGAGGATAAAAATCACACAACGCCAGGTTATAGTCCAAAAGGTTTATTTGAAAGCACTAGCTTGATCAGTTTGGATACTGGTCAGTGCAGATGAGTTGGACCAAAGAGTCTGTTTCCATGCTGGATAACTCTACGACTCTATGTGTCAAGATAAACAAAGTTCATGTTTCAAATCCAAGATGGCTGTTCTTCAGAACTGAGGTTTTGACAGAGGCTGTTACTTCTCTTTCGTAAGCGAGAGTAATAGGGAATTGACAAATCAATTGCTGCACAAACCTAACTGAACTTTCACTTTTCTTTTGAAAGGAAGACTTTTCAAGCTGTCACTATGGATACCATCCTTTACTCCCAGTATTCCTCTATTCATTTATTCATCCTTGGGATGTGAACATTATTGTTACGATCAGCATTTACTGCTAGCCCTATTCCCTGTAGCAGCAGGTAGTTAGCAGCCTTCTTGAACCATTACAGTCCATGTGGTGTCGGTATATCCAAATTACTGTTATTGAAGGAGTTGCAGTAATCTGGCAGAACACAAACTTAGCATTGGTGAGCAGATTATTGCTATTTAAGTGCAAGTTGATAGTATGGTCAATGATGTCTTCCATCAACTTACTGATGGCTGAGTGTAGACTAAAGAAGCAGTAATTAGCCAGATTGAATTTGCCATAATTTTTATGGACAGAGCACACCAGGTTTCTGCCTGTCGATTAAACACCATAATTGCAGCTTGGGTAAGGGCACAACTAGTTCTGAAGTGCAAAACTTCAGTACTACAGCTGAAATGTTCTCAGAACCCATTGCATTTGCTGATATCATATGGAGTTAATGACTTGGTTGAAGACTGGCATCTGTGATATTGAGGACCATTGAAGGAGACCAGGATGAATCATCCAATCAGCGCTTCTGGTTTAATATAATCATAAATATTCAGTTTTATCTTTTGCACTAATTTGCTGGGAACCCACATTATTGAGAGTGAGAATATTTGTGAAGCCTATTCCTCTAGTTGTTTGCTTAGCTGTCCACTTCCATTCGTGACCAGATGTGGCAGGTCTGCAGAATTTTGATCTGATCCATTGGCTATGGGATTACTTTCACTTTTTAACATCCATGTAGACCTAGTTGGTAGTGTCATCAGGCTGGTACCTCATGCTTAATTATATCTGGCACTGGACCTGGCATGCACTCCTAAACTCTATTGAACCAGGATTCTTCCTTGATAGTGTTGGTACAGTGAGATGACTGGTTGTGATTAAAAACAATTCTGCTGCTGCTGATGGGCTTCATTGATGACCAGTTTGCGCTCTTCAGATCTGATCCGAATCTTACAGAATGATAGACTATATGGCACCGAGGAGGTTATTCCGCCCATCATATTTGCTCTGGCTCTGCAAGGAGCATTATGACTTACAGTCATTCCCCTGCTTTTTCCCAATATCTTTGCACATTATTTCTATTCAAATACTCACCTAACAGCTTCATGAATGCCTCTGCCTTTGCCACACTCTCAGCCAATGCATTCCAGACCCAAACCATTTCTTATGCAAAAATGTATTTTTTCTCACATTTCATGCACAAATCACTTTAAACCTGTACCCTTTTGTTCTGGATCCTTTTACAAGTGTGAACAGTTTCCCCTTCTTCACTCTCATTATTTTGAAAATTGCTATCAGATCTTCTCTTCTCTTTCTTCTCAACAAGGAGAACAGACCCAACTTCTATAATCAAACCTCATAATTGACTTTTCTCATCCCTGTAACATTTTTGTAAATCTCTTCTGTACTGCATTCTCCAATGGATTCTTGTAGAGGTTCTGAGAAAGTCTATAGCCTTAAATATTTGTCCTTAAACATTTAGACTAAAATGTAATGTTGAATTATAGAACATATTTGCTGCATGAAAATAGACAGGCAGGGAGGGTAAGGCAATTAAGAACAGTTGTCTTAATATCAGTGAATCTGTATAAACAAGATACCAAATGATAACAGCTGTTCCTTTGTGAAATTAATAACAGTGTTGATTCTGACCTTGAAATGAAACTCTGTATCAATTAACTTCTCTCCCAAATTATTGTCCTTCACTGTTATCTGTCTAGTTCAGAACATGCAGTGCTTTTGTAAACTTCTGTAAAAAGGTAGCCTGTTTATGATAGTTCAGCGGAATAGTCTGCCAGGGCTCTTGAAGAGCTGATGTCCTCATCTCCTGGGTTATGAGAACCCAAATAGTTTAGTTTATAGGTATCAATGTTATGTTGTAATGGTGATGCTGTTAGTGAGTAAAGGGGATGACTAAAATTAAACTAAAATGTCTGTCAAAGGCTTTTTTTATTCAAACCACCAAAGATTACGATCTCTGGGGCGAACCAAGAGAGGCTTACAGGTTGAGTCCATAAGGGATTCCCTGGGCCTTCTCAAATCTGTACCTTATCAGTTCAGCATAACCTCCTTGCTCTTACATTCTATGCTGCTATTAATACAGCCCACTATACTGTATGCTTTATTAGGTAGCCTGTCATCTTCAGTGAACTATGTACATATATATAATAGGTTCCCTTACTCCTCCACCTCCTTAAATATTATATCCTGTATTTATATTGTCTGTCCATGTTCTTCCTACCAAAATGCATTATTTCATACAACTCTGCATTGAACTCCATCTGCCATCTGTCTACCCACTCTACCAACTTGTCCGTGTCTTTTTTTAAGTTCTCACTGTTTACAATGATTCCAAGTTAAGTATAATCTGCAAGCTTTGAAACTGTCCCCACACACAAAGATCTAGATTATTAATATGCATCAAAAAAGTGTCCCAATGCTATCCCCAAAACTCCAGTGCAAAAAAAATTGTTAATTACTCCCTGTCTCCTACTACTCAGCAAATATTTTATTCATGTTGCTCTTGTCCCTTTTATTCAATGAGCTATAACATTTCTCATAAAACTGTTGTAGTACTGTGCCTTTGAAAGCTCACATAAAGGTAAAGGTAAAGTTGCCATAGTCTTACCTGACTATAGGACTGCTCTGACCTTACAGAGAAATGACTGATGGTGGTTTAACCTGAGGGCTGTCACACTCAGGCAAGGGGTGAGGTTGCAATGGAGAATCTTTCATGGTATCCTCATCTAGCCCAGGATATCCCCATACACCCAAATCAACAGCGTTTCCCTTAGTAATCCTTTTAGCCAACTCTCCAAAAATTAATCAAGCATGATTTTCCCTTAGAAATCCATGCTGGCTGTTGCTAAACAAACCACCTTTTTCCTTGTGATTCCAAATTCTACCTCGAATACCACCAAAGTTAAACTGACCAGTCTGTAATTACTAGGCTTGTCCTTACTATATGTTTTGAACAAAGGCAAAATGTCTGCAAGTTTTCAGTCCTCTGGCACGTCCCTCAATCTAGGGAAGGCTCGAATATTATAGTCAGTGCCCTTGCAATTTCCTGTGTTATTTCCTTCAGCATCCTTAGATGCATCTCAATTAGTCCTGGTGCCTTGTGAACTTTTAGCAACACTTCCTCCTTATCAAGTGTCAACACTTTTTCTTCTGTCAACATTGCCTGGGTTGTATCCATCTTACTTGTAATGACAGATACAAACTATTCAGTTAACATCCCAGCTATGCCTCTTGCCTTTATGTGTAAATTCCTTTTTGGTCCCTAATCTACCCTACTTCTCCATTTACTATCCTTTTACTATTGATGTGCCCATAGAAGACTTTGGAATTCATCTTTATGTTGGCAGCCAGTTTTCTTTCACAAGCCCTCTTTCCTTCTCGACTGAGCCTTTTCACTTCTCCTCTGAATCTTCTATATTCCTCTTGGTTCTCAATTATATTATCTACCTGACATCTGTCAGAATCATATTTTTTCTTCTTTATTTTAATTTCTATCTTCGTTTTCATCCACAGAGTTCTGGACTTGTTTGACCCCATTTTCCCTTTTAAGAGAATAAACCTTGACCAAACCAGAACTCTCTTCTTTGGAGGCAGCCCATTGTGCAGTTGTGGTGTTTCCCATTTATGTGAGCTGAAAATGTGTTGGTGGAGAAGCGCAGCAGGTCAGGCAGCATCCAGGGAACAGGAGAATCGACGTTTTGGGCATGAGCCCTTCTTCAGGAATGATTCCTGAAGAAGGGCTCATGCCCGAAACGTCGATTCTCCTGCTCCTTGGATGCTGCCTGACCTGCTGCGCTTCTCCAGCAACACATTTTCAGCTGTGATCTCCAGCATCTGCAGACCTCACTTTCTCCTCCCATTTATGTGACCCAGCTTTGTTCTAGCTCCATTGAAATCGGCTCTCCATCAGTTAATTATTCTTAGTCTGGATTGGCATGGTTGGCTATCTCACCATTATGCCCCTCTCCCCACCCAAACCCCATCCCCTCTCCTTATCTACAGTTTCCCCGACGCCCACCTCCATTCCTGAAGAAGGGTTATTCCTGAAACATCGACTTCTCCACCTCCTGATGCTGCCTGGCTTGCAGTGTTCTTCCAGCCTCCTGCTTGTCTACCTTATCTAGCCTTTGGCAGCTCACAAACCCATTGCAATGGCTTAAGCCTTACGTCATTCTTCAGAAAAGGCAGAGTTGCAACTCGATAGAGGCATTTAAAATTATGAAAGATTTTGAAAGTGAATTCTTATTTAATGCTTTCCCTTTTGAGGTTGAGTAATTCTTACAAGATAGTCACCAAAAAATCCAACAAGGAATTCAGAATAAATTTATTTAACCAAGGAGCGATGAGAATGTGAAATTCCTATCATATGTTATGTTTTAAGCAAATATTATATAGTAGATACATTCGAGGCAAAGCTGTATATGGGAAGAGAATAGAGAATTACTGTGATATATTTACTTGCGGAAAGATGGGAGAAACTCAGGTGAAGTATAAACATGTTCCAGTTGGGCTGAATGTTAGGTCATTTATATATGTGTGTGTGTGATACATGTATGAACTGGACAGTGTGTTACTCAACTCAATGCTTGCTCAAGACAGGCAAACGTTGAAATCGCGTTCTGAACATATTGGTGGCGATCAAATTGACACACGGGCACCCAAGGGTCAAGGGTCACTCGCCACTGTCAGAGGTTACTCTACTGCCCATTTGTTATGAGGCCGGAGAGTCCAAAGGCTCACTTACCAATCTGCTGTACACAAACTCCTCACGGGGCACCAGAGAGTAACACCACACATATCTGCAACCATAATGTGGCTCTTAGTGGACATGGAGGATGAGCTGAGAGGCAGTGGGTGTCCGTGGTCGTTGTTGTTGTTGTAGTTATCAGCCCCGGTGGCGGTTGGCACCTTGTCCCCACATTCTGTGCTCTCTCTCAGCCTGCCGGGCTCCGCATCGCATCGGAACCGCGGGGGAGAGTGGGATGGGGTGGGGGCTGGGGAGGCTGCTCAAGCAAGGCTCCGGTCCCCGACCTCTGGCCAGCCGAGCGCGCGCAGCACCAGCTGACCGTTAAATTTAAACGGCCGCCGCGCGTGAGCCTGCTCGCGGTGCGCGCCCGCTGCCAGGGCGAGGGGAAGGGAAGGGACAGTCAGTCAGTCAGTCAGTCAGTCAGTGGGCGGGTGGGTCGGCCGGCCGGCGAAATCGTCTCTCTGCCGTTTGGCTCGTCTTTCAGCCGGAAGGTAAGAGGCTGAGCTCCTTCAGGGACGGTTAGGAACAGTCTCCGCTTCACTCTGAGCCCCACCGCACAACGAGGTGCTGAATTCTCTTGAGCTTGACCGCAGCCGCTGCAAACGCCGACGCTGCTTCTGAGAATCGACTCTAAACTTCTGCAAGAGATGAAGAGAACAAGAAGAAAATGCTCCCCCACCAGCCCGAGTCAGAGGTAGTGGTTTTCGACCTTCTCTCAGTTAAGGAACTCCCACAATATAGTCTGTGAAATGCTGTGAAAACAAAGCAGTACACAATTGAGCAAATGAATGAACGTGAAAATGAGTTTCAAGTTACCTGAGAATTGAGTGGAAACTTTGATAGATGCCCGGATTTTGGGGAAATCGGGTTGGAAAACACTTCTTCACAACATCCACTTGCACTGACCACAGGCAATTTGCTACTTCTCTATTGTGTTTCACTATATCTGATCTACTGTGGATAATTACAGAAAAAAGTCGGGTTTTTTTCCATCCATCAGACCCCAGCCTCCCTGCAACACGGCATTCAACTTTTTTTTATTGGAGTATGAGAACCAACTCAATACCTTGGGTACCAGGGCCCTTACTACTTCGAGGTACATTTTACAGCCACTCATTCATTCTTTGCAACCCGTTTCAAGAATCAAGCAGTCTGACATGCTCCCTATGAATCATTTCTTTCCCCCACTTTATCCACAGTGTTCTGGCTGTCATGTTTATGGTTGCCTAACTCTGTAGCAACCATGCAATGATATCACGGATCTGCAAATCACTGGGCTTCAATGCCACAGTGTGGGTGGAGTTGCAGGCTGAAGAAAGATTCTGAAAAGAGCATTCTGTAAGGCTAATCAGAATGAAGCTCTCCAAAAGAAACACAGAGATCTCATTGACATGAACACGCAGAGATAAATTAGTCATTACTCGATGTAATAAATCAGAGCCTGGTAGAAGATTAGGTCTGAAGTTAGTAGGAGAGAAACTACTACTGCATGCAAATATGGATCTTGTCCTGATTAACCTGTACAATTAGAAAATATGATAAAGAATATTCTATATAACATCAAAAGGAAATGTCATGTTTGACCAAACTCCTTGAATTCTTTGAAGGAGCAATATAGGGGTATATTACATATTATCCAATGTTATGTTGGAAGGGATCATCCTAATTAGTAGAACATTTTAACTGGTTGGAGAGTAAATTGTTGATTGTTACTATTGTGTCTTGGAGTTTCTGGTAAGGACAAATTTTTCATATTTATTAGAAGGCCACCTGTTCTGAGGCTTGGGCAGTGAACCACAAAACGCTTGCAGAAACTCATGCAGAAAGTCCATTGTCAGGATATAATCACCTGGACAATGGGTTGGAAATCTGGGGATAACCACTTATTGGCCATCAGCCACATTTCATGCCCATCTTTGTCTAGTGAACTGCTGCCGGGTCCTTGACCCAAGGGAAACCAATATCCTGACAGGGAGATTTGCTACTTGGGAGCTACTCAGGAGGGTTTAAACTAGCCTGGTGAGGGGGTGGGACTGTCAGCAGTAGTAAGACCAGACAGAAGGTTGAGGGTGGAACCGGTTAAAGAGAGCAAATTAAATAGACAAGGCAGAAAAAGCATGGCAGAATGAGGGAAGTCTGATTAATTAAACGGCATTTATTTCAATGCAAGAGGCCTGATAGGTAAGGCAGGTGAACTCAGGGCATGGATGTGAACATGGGATTTGGATATCATAGCTATAACAGAAACATGGTTGAGGGTGGTCAGGACTGGTGGCTCAATGTACAGATGCTCTAGGAAGGATAGAAATGGAAACAAGAGAGGAATGGAGTTTTTGATTCGGGAAAACATAATGGCTATACTTAAGATATTCCTAGGGGATTGTGCAGAGAAGCAATATGGATGGAACTGAGAAATAGGAATGGGTGATCATTTTGATGGGATTCTACCATAGGCCCCCAATAGTCAACAGGAAATTGAGGAGTAAGTATTTTAGGAGATTACAGATAGCTGTAAGAATAATAGGGTTGTAATAGTCGGAAATTCAAACTTTCCAAACAAAACTGGGACTGCCATAAAGGGGGAGCAATTTGTTAATTTTGTGGCAAGTCAGCTCATCCTAGCAAGATGATGTCCTTGACTTTTTCAGAGAGGTTGTAAACAGTCCAGATTCTGAAAAGTCTGAGAGTTTGGAAAGATTTTAGGGCCTATTTGTTTACAGCTAACAGATATTGCCTCAGATAGAAGGCTTTCAAATTTAAAACGCTTATATAATGAAAGGGGAGTGGCCAGTTCAGCAGCTCTGGTAGCTCAGCAGCAGTGTGTGTGTAGAAATGTTGCTGGGGTGAGCTCAGGCTGGACTTTCTCTCCTTCTAACTTCAAACCTGTCAGCCTTTGTTTGTTTTTACATTTTGTGCCAAGGGTAGTTTATTGGGATTGTTGCATGTACTTTGGAACAGCATCATTAAATTGCGATAGCCTGTCGTATTTAGATAGGATAAGTTATTTCAGTATTCTATTTTCTGCTCTTTGTGTTTCATTCCGTAATCTTGTGAATAAATTCTGTTTTGTTTAAAAACAAAATCGGCTGTCCAGCAATTCTCTTTGGGAAAATCCGTTATACATTTACGTAAATTAAATAGCAAAGTTAGTGTCTGGGCTACCTGCTTAAAATATTTTGAGGGGCCGGGCCTGGTCGAGAACAGACCAGAGGCTTTTTGCGGGATTTGTTTGTATTCCAAATTGGGATTTGGGATTACAGTTGTTGGACTGGAAGGCAGCAAGTGGTAGGTGTTAATGTCTTTATTCTGGGTGTTGATTTAGTTGGGTAAACAGAGATTGGGATAGCAATGGTTTTTTCAGTCACCAAGAGTTTTCTTGGGATGGAAGAAGTGACCTTGGGTGTTTA
The DNA here is from genome assembly GCF_037043375.1 of Chiloscyllium plagiosum. Lineage (NCBI taxonomy): Eukaryota > Metazoa > Chordata > Chondrichthyes > Orectolobiformes > Hemiscylliidae > Chiloscyllium > Chiloscyllium plagiosum. The sequence continues at coordinate 78,017,842 of NW_028270151.1, forward strand.
ACAAAAGGTAGGTAAGGCCAAGCTGCGGAAATTAGCAGACAAGCTGGAGTTGGAGCTACCTGCTACCGTGAGGAAAGATGAGATGGTTACAGCAATAACTCAGCATTTAAATTTGCTGGAAACACCATCAGGATCTGTAGAGATGGCTAAAATTCAATTGCAAATGAAGCAGCTTGAGCTAGAGGCGAGAGATAAGAAAAGGGTAGCAGAAATGAAACAGTTTGAGTTGCGATTAAAAGCAGGAGAGAGTTTGAACATGAGAAAATGCCACTAAGAAAGGAAAGTCAGCTTAAAAGGATGGAGATGAAGGCTGAGGATAAGACTAGTGGGGATGAGCAAGCCCCTGGTAATCAAAAACCTGGTGACAAACTGCTTGAGTATGTTCAAGCATTGCCTAAATTTGATGAGAAGGATGTGGAAGCCTTTTTCATCTCATTTGAAAAAGTGGCTAAACAAATTCAGTGGTCAGTGACCATGTGGGTTTTGTTAATCCAAACAAAACTTGTAGGTAGAGCTAGTGAGGTATTTGCATCACTATCAGAGGAGGTATCTGGGGAGTATGAGGAGGTGAAGAAAGCCATCTTAAGTGTGTATGAGCTTGTACGAGAAGCCTACAGACAACATTTCTGGATTTGAAGGAGGCACCCTAGTCAAATCTATATTGAGTTTGAAAGGATCAAGCAAAGTAATTTTGATAGATGGATAAGAGCATTAAAAATGGAGCAAACCTATGTCGTTATTAGAGAGACAATCATTTTGGAGGAATTCAAAAATTCACTTCCTGAAGTAGTGTGAACTCATGTGGAAGAGCAGAGAGTTAATCTGGCTAAGTTAGCAGCTGAACTGACTAATAATGATGAGTTGGTCCATAAAATATGGTTTGGCCTCCAGAATCAACTTCAGTCCATAAGGGATAGAATTTAGGAAAGGTAAGGTAGATCTCGGTGAAAATCATCAGGATAACTTACTACAGAGTAAAAAGGAAGGGGACAAAGAAGTTAAAAAGCTCCGGTGTTTTCATTGCAATAAAGTAGGCCACATGAAATCACAGTGTTGATGGGCTAGGAGATGCATTGGAAAGCTAGATGTTGGAAAACAGGACAAGCCTGGGAGTTTTGTTGGAGTGGCGGCAGTGTTAAAGTACAGATTTGAGACGGCTCAGGGGATCCCTTGTGGATTACTGACCTGTAAGCCTCTCTCATGGTTCGTCCCAGAGTCGTACTCTTTGGTGTTCTGGAATAAAAAAGCACTTACAGACAGTTTAGTTTAATTTTACTTCATTCCCTTCATTTACTAATAGCATCATTGTTATAACATAACACTGATACCTATAAGTCAAGCTAACTGGATTCTATTAATCCAGGAGAGTAGAAATCGCTCTTATTTCAAGAGCCCTGGCCAGCTACTCCATTGTACTATCAAAAACGGACTATTTTTATATACAGATTTACAAAGGCATTACTGTCACAAGCACAAAAGTTAACGAATGCACTGCATGTTCTGAACTAGATAGATAATTGCAAAGGACAATAATTCAGGAGAGAAGTTAATTGATACCGAATTTCCAAGGTCAGAATTAAACATTGTTTATTAATTTCAGAAAGGAACAGCCATGAATGTTATCACTTGGTGTCCTGTTTGTATGAATTCACTAATGTTAAGGCAAATGTTCTTTTTTATCTTATCCTTCCTTGCAATACTTTTTTTCTAGTGTGCTACATTTTGAATTATAGAATTCAAAATTATGTTTTAGTCTAAATGTTTAAAGACAATATTTAAGGCTATAAACCTTCGCATTCCCTCTTTTTGTCATTTCATGACAACTACATAGCTGTACAAGTATAATTAGTCCATTTATTTGATTTGTATTCTGAATAAGTCAAGTGCCTCCTCTGGCAAGTCACCATCCGGAGGAGCAGTCTGAAAGATACTAGATTTCAGCATGGGAGTTCGGACATAGAGGTACAGGAGTAGACAAAGGTTGATTAACCAGATTCCTTTACGGCTTAGATGAAAAGCAATGTACGGTCCATTTTATGCATAAGCGGACAACAATGTATGTTCCTAGGATGAGATCAAGGACTGTCAGTACGTCCCACATGATCCATCCATACACAACCATAGCCAGCAAGTAACACTCCATCCACATGAATCAGACAGGGCAGGTATCTTCCCTGCATCTTCACCCGCTTTGTTGATATCATCTGTGTTCTCCAAAATGTCCTTTGAAAAATCATCAATGTAGGTGCAACATTGCGGACCAATGACTGAACAAGCGCCTCCTTCTTTAGCAAGGAGGAAATCTAGCACTAGCTAATCTTGAAGCATCATCATCCGGGTCTCCTGTAACTCTTTGTTTATCAGCTTCAGAGCATGGGCAGTTGAGTTGGCAAGTTTTTTTGATGTCATACACAAGGTCACTTATCTGATCTAAGGGCCATCTCAATACCCCAGCCAGGAATAAGACCTCCCAGCAACCTGGACCACCAGGTTTGTTGATGAAAGAAGTTGTGTAAGTCCTTTTTGTTTTCCTCTAATTTTTGTTCTGTACTATTTCACATCTTGGTGGGCGTTCCATTCATCATCTACTTCAGGTACTTCAGGAGGAACATAAAAAGTGGTAAAGTGTGTACTAGGCCACAACATCCGTATTGGTCATTGGGTAAACATGGGTAGGCTTTGTTTTAGCATGAAGGCTAAAAGGAGTTCTAAAGGTGCACTTCTGTGAGTGAATGACTAGTCCACTCAGAGCGAGAACAGAATCTTGTAAACAGTGGATGCTATCAAACATTCAATTAGAGTCATCGAGTCATAGAGATGTACAGCATGGAAACAGACCCTTCGGTCCATGTCGACCATATAGCCTAACCCAATCAAGTCCCACCTGCCAGCATCCGGCCCATATCCCTCCAAAGCTTTCCTATTCATATACCCATCCAAATGCCTCTTAAATGTTTCAATTGTACCAGTCTCCACCACTTCCTCTGGTAGCTCATTCCATACACGTACCACCCTCTGTGTGAAAAGGTTGCTCCGTAGGTCTCTTTTATACCTTTCCCCTCTCACCCTAAACCTATGCCCTCTAGTTCTGGACTCCCTAACCCCAGAGAAAAGACTTTGCCTATTTACCTTATCCATGCCTCTCATAATTTTGTAAAGCTCTGTAAGGTCACCCCTCAGCCTCTGACGCTCCAAGGAAAACAGCCCCAGCCTGTTCAGCCTCTCCCTATAGCTCAAATCCTCCAACCCTGGCAACATCCTTGTAAATCTTTTCTGATTCCTTTGAAGTTTCACAACATCTTTCCGATAGGAAGGAGACCAGAATTGCACGCAATATTCCTGTCCAAGAGTATTAACGGATGGAGAGTAGGAGTACGAACAGTGTCTTTGAAGATATTTTTACATTGTTTTTGTTTCACTTGCCCCATGTCATTGGTACTGGAAACTCTTTCAGCACACCACTCTAACAGCAGAACAACGTTAACGTTGAATCCTTTAGATTTGTTAGTGCACTTCATACAGTGACGCACTTCTTCCACTGAATGGTTTTTCATTACAAATGAGGGATTGCATAAGTGGGTGACTCCTGTTTATACATGGTATATCAGAATGATGGAAGAGTGAGCAGATAACACATAGGTCAGGAGGTTTAGCTTGAATAAATAAACTGTTAGTAACAGAAGGAGCATCGGGTGTGCATAGTATTTTTGGTCATTATTTATTTTTCCAGCTTGTCTTGTTGATCATACTAGCTACTGAATACAGGAAACATGTAAAGGTATTTCTGTTAGTGGCGATAGATCAGATAGGAGAGGATTCCGTCGAGACAGTATAGGTGGTCAGTCTCATAACAATAGGTGCCTTAGGGTTTGGTGATTTCGGTACTATGTGCTCAATACTGCAATCTGTATGGTTCATTTTGAGAGGGGAACAGACAAACATTTCAAAGTAACAGTTTTCGGTTGACGGAATGGATGAGGTTATGGAATTGTGCCATCTCATGATGACTGATGCAGAAGTGTTGTAAGGATGACAATAAATTCACGAGTGATGTTTGGATAAATGAGTTTCAGCTGGGCAGCTGCATTCATGACTTCCAACGGTATTAGTACAGGTTTCAGTTATACAGTCACATTGGAGTTTTAGCCGTCTGAGATATCACAGATGAGTTGGTTATATCTGGAAGAATGTATTTGGGTTGGGTTTTCATCGGATGCCTGTATTGGTACTAACACTAAGACTGTGAGGGGGATACAAGCTTGCAATGTCCTTTATAGACCATATTGAACGTTCTTCTACCTTTACTGCAGTTTCTGTTGTCACAAGAACTTGATAAGGGCCTTTCCAGCAGTGGCCCAATTTTTCCAATAGTAAGTTTTCCAATAGTACGTAGTCACCAGGGTTAATGTCTTTAAACGTTGGAGCTCTTTCTTCTTCCTTCCCTGATACTCAATAGGCTTCTTTGAGCTGTTGATGATAAGACTGCAATGCTTTGGTTAGCTTAATCAGGTATCTGTGCATTTTTACTGCCATGACATGCACATAAACAGGGTGTTGGGCAGTTAATAGTGCAGACTAGGGAATCCTCAGGGGCTTTCTATTTGTCAGTTCAGCCGCTGAGAATCCCATCTTTTTCTGTATCATGGTTTTCATATTATAAAGGGCAATTGGGAATACTTGCAGCCAATTAAGACCTGTATCTTCTACCAACTTGCTTAGTTGACCTTTTAAGATACCATTGGCTCTTTCTATAATTTTCTGCTGCTCAGGGATGATTATCACAATGGAATTTTTGATTCATATTCAAATTCTTACATAGTGCCTTGTTTAGCTCCAGACAGAAGTGGGGTCCATTATCCGAACACCCCATTACTGGTATTCCAAATCTGGGTATGATTTCCCTTAGTAGAATTTACAAGTAGTTGTTGTTGTGCAGTCAGTACAGGAATAAGCTTCAATCCATTTACTAAATACATCGATTACCACCAAGTAATACTTACAGCAATGGCATCTAGGTAATTCTATAAAATCTAACTGGTATCAAAAGGTGCACTTGGCAAGGAAGTTTCACCTGGTGGACACTTTACTCCTTTCCCGCGATTATGCTTTTGTCAAATTAGGCAATTTGCAGCTGCTTGTTTTGCTTTTTCTTGCAGTGGGAATTCCACCAAGTTTGGAGAATTCTGTCCACCATTCCCTCCTTACCTACATGCGTATGTGTATGAACATAATTGACTAGAATAGGCAGAAGTGAGTCAGGCAGACGTGTCTGTCCTACCAGCATAACCCAAAGCTTATTGTAACTATTTGTGTAACAACCAATGTTCATCCATCTTTGTTTTTCCTCATCAGAGGCATCCCCCTGATGGGTCCTTATTTGTTCTAGGTCAGGCATGGTCGGGGTGTCAGAAGAGGAAATATGAGCGTCTCCCTTTGGTTTCCTATTCGTCATTTGAGTAACCTTGTCTTTTTGTTCAAAAGCTGCTTTCTTAGTAGCTGCATCAGCGGTGTTGTTGCCTTTAGCGACATCAGAAGCATCTGAGGAGTGAGCAGAACATTAGATAATTGCCAATTGAGAGGGACGTTGATTAGCAACATAGGCAGCATTGAGGATAGGGGCTCCTGATGAGATAAGGAAGCCGCACTGCTGCCAGAGTTGACCAAAATCATGGGCACATCCAAAAGCATAGCGGGAATCGGTATAGATATTAGCTGACTTTCCTTCAGCAAGTATGCAGGCACGGGTGAGCAGCTTGCTGGGCGGAACAGGGTGGGTCAATAGAATATGCTTCTATTATATGGGACAAATTGGCAATTGCATATCCTGACATGTGTTTGCCCTCTGGAGAGGTAGAAGAAGAACTATTAACATCAAGTGTAAGGTCAGAGTTAACAAGAGCCTAATTCTTAAGATCAGGACGTGATTTAGTAACAAGGTCATTTATGAGAACACAATCATGGGGAGGATCAGGCAATTAAAAAGGTTCGTCCTGCAGGAATGTAGCGGGGGTTTAATATTAGAGCAGTACTTAAAAGAGAAAAGCCAATTTTGAAGTAATGAAATCTCATAGTCACTGAGAAGACCCATAGTGAGATGTTGATTACATTTAGAGGTAAGCAAGGACACTGCAAAATAGGAGGTACAGACTTCTACATTTTGATGTAAAGTTATATGAGAGGCAAAAAATGTGTTGCTGGAAAAGCGCAGCAGGTCAGGCACCATCCAAGGAGCAGGAGAATCGACGTTTCTGGCATGAGCCCTTCTTCAGGAATCATAGCATGGATGGTGGGGAGAATATGGGTGCAGGAAGGCATGCCCTGAGCAACAGGGCCAAGCTTAGTAGAATAAAATGTAACAGGGTGTCAAGAGGAGCCATATTGCTGGGTGAGAACAGCTGTAGCACAGGTGTCAAAGATGAAAAAGGGTTTTGTGCTGTAAAAGGGGCAACCTGCTGAGGTCCCTGGGGAGGGCGACCAAGAGGTTGCCAGCTGCTTCCACTACGACGATCAACCGGGGGCTGTTCTTGGGCCAATGTCCTGGTTGATTACAACTGAAACAAACGTGTGATTGTTGGGGGACTCTAGAGGGTGGGGGAGGTGGTGAAGAATAGTGAGAGGATGTATAGGGAGTAAGGGGCATCATGGACTGTTGGGGAATATATATAGGAGGACCCCAAGGTCCATTGGGATGATGTGAATACACAGTACCAGTCCTACTGTCCTGCCATACTGGATGATAGTTTGAGGGTTCCATTTGATAGCCTGGCTGACCTTGCGGATGGAAAGGTCTGTTTTGAATCCTGGGTTTAGGTTTAGCCCCTGTAGTTTGCGCAAGTTCTGTCTTGACCTTGCCGATGGTCAAGGATCCTTTAGTTCCCAGAAGTAACAAACCTCTCGGCCAAATTGTGCAACCTTGGCATCTTGTCAGTGGATGTTGTTGGTTTAAATAACTTTCTGTACCTGATCAGGTAAGACAGTCATACATAGGGCATTAAATTGGGGTGATCGCCCTTGTGGGTAGTTAACATCACCAGAGTAAGTGCCATAGCATTCCTTAAAATGGGTAAGGGACTCCTCACTCCCTTTACCAGAGCTGGGTTTACATGTTAAGACTTTACCCACATCATCTGCACAACGCACTACTTGGCGGGACAGGTAATAATCCAAACTGATCTGTTAGGTTCGGCCTGGTGCCGGACTACAAGTTGTGCATGATTATTACATTGTAAAATTTCTAAGCACTCAACCCATTTTTCAGGGGAAAGGGTGCATTCCATGAGGTGAAGTAGGTCTTGGGAGGCAGCATTATAAATGGTCCTAGTCCTATTAATGTAATTAACAAATCCTTCAGGACTGTTACCATAATCTAGAGCCTTATTGATAATGCTTGAGAGTTCATGAGGTTTCCAAGGTTGATGAAGATCCGCAAATTGGGCTTGTCTCGGATTCAGGGCCTGGGGTTAGGAACTCTTCTATTCGGGAAATTTTTCTTTGGTTCTCCCACATCAGGGTGAGTGCAAGGACTGATTATAAGGTCCCAAAACTTTGATTGCAGTTCATCAGTGTCTTTGGGATTTATTAGTGTAGGGACAGTGGAAACCAAAGGAGTATCTTCGGTGTTTCTTCCATGTTTTATTTTCAATTAACTCTGAGTGCGGTGGGCTATGGGATCATGATAAACTGAATCCTTATTTAGCTGAACAGTTGGGGGAAGGGTATGGGCCTTGGCACGTTTGTCATCAGAGTAAGGGGGAGAGTTCAAACGGGAATCCAGAGGTGGTTGGCTGACCGGACAGGAGGCGTAAAATATTTCCTCCTCCGAATCAGTGTCCCACCCCCTCATCCACAGATGGATCAGATTTCTTTAGTAATAAGTCTTTGGGAGAGGGGAGGGTGGGGTATAAGGAACAGTCTTTGTCAGTTTCATCCTGCCTGGCTGCAGCCTGTTGTATATTTACCGGTTTCCCTTTTTTCAGCTTAAGCTGTGATTCTTTGCTTTCCTGTTTATTTTTTTCTATTTTCTCCCTAGCCAATTCCAATTCTGCTTCTAAATCATGTGCTTCAATTTGCATTTTAGTTTTTGTCCAATTTAGTTCAGATCCTTCCTCAGTTAATGGACTAATTCCCCTTCTAATACAGTTTTATCTCCGTGATGATTGCATGGAGTTTTCCCATTTTTCCCTTGCTAGCTTTTTCCACGCTGATATGACTTCTTTCTGCTTACTTCCCTTTCTTTTTTCCCAAATCCCTTGTTCAATTTTAATGTGTAGATTTAAATCATGTGTGCCTCCTAGAGGCCAATCCTTATTTTGTTGAGCAGCTGTGGCCAATATTCTCCTTAATTGTTTCTATAATTACGATACAGATTTATTATTTCTGTTGGGAGACATTTGTCTTCCATCTTATCTAGAGTTATACTTTAAATCTTCACAAAACTACTGATTTACAAGTACTCCAACCCCAAAAATAAACACAGAACACTGACACAAAATACAATATTCACTCACCAACAAACAAATGTGCATTCAAACAAAGTCTCAAAGGGTTAAACTTTCTGCAAGCTGCAGGGAATAATCTCTATCTGTCTATCTCGCTCTGTCTGTCTATCTGTCTGTCTGTCTCTCTCTCTCTTGCACAAACAGATGAACATTTTAGAAGATAGCAACCCGACAATGAGCAACAAGATTAATTATTTCTGCAAAGCATTCTCAACATTTTAAAACCCTGACAGTTTCTGTTTTTAGTCCCTATTTAAGCAAGCTCATTTAGGGTTCATTACCAGAAAAGGTACTGGTAACAGGAATTCACGGTGAGACAAAAAGCGTTCAGTTATGAAAAGTAAGATTAGAGTGTCCAGAAAAGACTGGAGAATGTGTAGTAGGAGTACTGGACAAACTCTCGGCTCCAGCAGTACAGTTTGTCCTTGCTAATGATATAGCTGATTCACCAGTAGGAGTGCTGCCTACTGTTTTTGAAAAGCCAATGGAAACTCAGGCAACTGAACAATTGCGGGATATACATCCTGGAATTTTTCCTGATTGTGTGGCAATGAGGTCACAAAGTCAGCAGTTGAAACAGGAGAGATCTAAGAATACAAATAAGATAGCTTGACATGTCATTAGCAGAGACTTTGTTTGATCAGATGGTTGGGACAAAACAGAATCAAATAGATGACCATGAAGACATCTTTAGCTCAATTATATTAATTGAGTTACAGCAGAAAGATGAAAATTTAAAGCAGTTATATCAAAAGGATTATACAGAGAAGGAATTTGAATGTATCCTTGAATGTTATTACCTTAAAAATGATGTCTTAATGAGGCAATGGAGACCATCACATATTCAGGCAGATGAGAAGTGGACAGAAATCCATCAAATCATAATGCCAGTAGGGTAGAGAAAGGAGGTGTTGTGCGTGGCGCTTGAGCTACCACTTGGAGGTTATTTAGGAGTGAGAAAAACACAGACTAAAATACAAAGACATTTTTACTGGCCTGGACTGCACAAGGATGTAGTTGAATTTTGCCAGACATGTAATACATGTCAGGTAATTGGAAAACCACAAGTAGTAATAAAACCTGCACCTTTAAAACCTATTCTAGCATTTGAGGAACCTTTTACAAGAGTCTTAATTGATTGTGTAGGTCCCCTACCTCAAACAAAAAGTGGGAATCAGTATTTGTTAACAACAGAGGCTAGAAAAATAATCAAGCTTTAAACTTATTGAAAGGAGAAATCAACATAATTATTTTTGATGTCTAAGCAGTATGAAGTTGTTGTAAATAACATTAGCAAATTCAACTTTGAGAGTTATGTAAAAGTATAAATCCTGTTTTGAAACTAAAATATCAGTTCTACCTGGATCTTGACCAGCCATCAACAATATGAACTTGTAATTTGCTGCAATCAGGTGCATTATTTCTTAATGTGTTATACACATGGTTTCTACATGTAAATTGTTTGGGAGGAAGAATTAGTGGTGGTCTTTGAATAGGGATCAGAAACCATCCTTCTCGACAAGTTTTTGGAACACTATGAAATGCTGCTGAATCATGGAACCCCAACAGCGTGGAAGCAGGCCACTCTGCCTTGTGAATCCACACTGATTCTCCAAAGAGCATCTCACCCCTCTGCCCCATAACCCTGCATTTCCCATGGCTAACCCATCTAACCTGGGCATCCCTGGGTGATGTAGCATGGCCCACTCCACTTAGCTTGCACATCTTTTCATAGAAGATCCATGTAGACAGTGGGGGAATGTGCATACTCCAAACAGACAGTCGCTCAAAGATAAAATTGAATCTGCATTCCTGGTGCTGTGAGGCAGCAGTGCCAAGCCACTCTGCAGCCCAATTTGGTTGAAATCAGCTAACATAATGCCCTGGACAGCGAACCTGAAATCAGCCATGTTATGTATGATATCGCAACTGTGACCTCTATTGAGAATACTTTGTCTATCTTGCTGCATCACATTCAAAATGTAGTGTGCTGTCTGTTTTGAGGAGTTCTTTCAGGAGCTGAAAAATAGTGATGATGGTTGGGATCCCAGGACAGGTTTACAGCTGACATTTTGGGGTTGTCACTTCTGAGACAGCAATCTCCCTGGAGATAAAAATAAGCTGTCTAGCTGTGTAGTTTTCTCCTTCTGCCAAGTTGTTACTGAGGGGTTGGGACAGTTTTAAGTTTCAAAATGGGATGGCAATGGGGGAAAATGCTTGGGAGCTTGCTGTCTGCCAAGGTTTTGGTGTGTCAGATCATTATACAATAAACCTCTGCAGTTGATGCCTGCTATTTGACCCTAAAAGCTCTCCATCACTTGCTTCCACTTGTGTTGTATCACCTGTTTCAAGTCAGCCTTCTCTGTTGTTCAAACCCTTATTTGTGCTTCCATGACATTCAAAATTTACTTTGTCCAATCCATTTCCAACTGGTCTCTGAAGTAACTGTCAATAAAATACCTGTTTCAGAATCTGCTGTCTCTCCAACCTATGCTAAATTGTGCTTATCCCATGGATTTTGGCCAGTATTGAATCCTGACCTTCTAGCTCAATTTGTAATTCTCATCCTGGTGTTCAAATCTTTGCTTGGCCTCATCCCTCCAAAAACTCTACATTTCTCTCTCTCTAACTCTGTACTTGCCCTTTCATCTACTACTGCATTGTTAGCTGTATTGGTCCAATTTCTAAAGTTCTCTCTTCTCCATTAAAACCACCTCTTGCACCATATTTTTGGCACCTGCCTTAACCTATTTTGTTTTGGATCAATGTTGGCATTTGTCTTTAAAAGTATCTCTTTCATTTATAAACAACCTCACTGGCACTGAAAAATGAACCTTCCAGCTGAGCAAGCAAACCTACATCCAGAACCTCAACCTGAGCTCCAAATCTTCTCAAAACTGGCTATTAAGCACTTGGGGATATCCTCCAAAATATCATATAAATACCAGTTTGTCTTTTGTGAAACATAATTTTAATGAGTCAAACACTTAAAGATGGAATATAAATTGAAGTGTTGCTTCAGTTGTGGTCAAGTAGAAACTATATTTAGAATTAACTTTGATAATTTGTGCGACTAGTAAATGACCTATTTAAACCACTGAAAAAGTACTATATGGACTTCCATGGTTATAGCAGTAGTATTGTTAGAGAATTTTATTAATAGTGCTTAAGCCATGAGCGATGTAGAATCACAAATCATTCCATCGAATAAGTGTTCCAAAGATATCATGTTCTTCGTTCTCCAGTTACCACTTTTCTTTTTCACCAATGTCTCTCTGCAAATAACCCCCTTGAACTAAGTAAAGGGCAATGTAGAATACATTGGAGAAATGAGTAAATTGAGTATTTTTAACCAGCTAAATCTGATTTCACTAGCTTAGCAATTCACCTGGGATTTTATTGAAATCCAGCATTTCATTAAGCTACTGCTGTGTTGACACTTGTGTAATATAAGATGATGAAATTTTTGTTTTTCAACATTCAAATTGTATATTGCAAACTAAGTTTTTGAAATATAAAAGATTTATTTGGTTGCTGCATTTTGGGAAAGTAAATCTTAGCGTGACTTAGACACTTAATGGTAAGATCTTAGGGAGTGTTGCTGAACAAAGAGACCTTGTAGTGCAGGTTCATAGCTCCTTGAAAGTAGAGTCACAGGTAAATACAATAGTGAAGAAAGAGTTTGGTATGCTTTCCTTTAATGATCAGAATTTTGAGTATAAGAATTAGGAGGTCATTTAGCGGCTGTACAGGGCATTGATTAGGCCACTTTTGAAATATTGCATGCATTTCTGGTCTCCTTCCTATCAGAAGGATGTTGGTGAAACTTGAAAGGGTTCAGAAAAGATTTACAAGGATGTTGTCAGGGTTGGTGGATTTGAGCCATAGGGAGAGGTTGAATAGACTATAGCTGTGTTCCCTGGGATGGGTGAGTCCAGAACAGGAGGGTTTAGGGTGAGAGGAGAAAGATATAAAAGAGACCTAAGGGGCAACTTTTTCACACAGAGGATGGTGCATGTATGGAATGAGCTGCCAGAGAAAGTGGTGGAGGCTGGTAAAATTACAGCATTTAAAAGGCATCTGGATGGGTATGTGAATAGGAAGGGTTTGGAGGGATATGGACCAGGTGCTGGCAAATGGGACTAGATTAAGTTGGGATATCTGGTTGGCATGGATGAGTAGAACCGAAGGGTCTGTTTCCATGCTGTATATCTCTATGACTCTAATAATGGAAGAATCGACTAGACTTCCAATACGCAATATCGCAGCTAAAAGGATGGTAGAGGAATTACTCAAATTTTTCACAAGATACAGACTACCAATACAAATAGTCAGATCAAGGGTCAAACTTTGCATCAAATCTACTCAAGGAAGTTATGGACAGCTTAGGAATAAAACAATTCCAATCTCCTGCATCCCATTAAGAATCACAGGGAGCGCTAGAAAAGTGGTATCAAACATTAAATACCATGTTGAGGGCTTATAATCATGACTATCCAAATTATTGGGATGAGGGAATTTCATTTGTGCTTTTTTTGTGATTAGAGATGCACCAACTGAATTGACTAAATACAGTCCATTTGAATTTGTCTTTGGGCATGAAGTGAGAGGACTGTTAAAATTGATTAAGGAGAAGTTGGTAATTCAAAGACCACTCATTTGGACTATGTGTCAAATTTTAGGAAACTATTAAATAGTGCTAGGGTGTTGGCTAGTCAGCATTTAAAAGTATCGTAGCATACAATGAAACAGGAAGTAGACAATAAATAAAAAAATTGCAATTTTGATATCAGGCATAAGATATTAGTTACTTCCAGTAATAGGTGAACCTTTAAAAGCAAGGTTTAGTGGACCTTATCAAATTGAAAAGAAATTGAGTGAGGTGAACTACTTGATAGGGACTCCAGACAGGAAGAAATCTCACAGAGTGTGTCATGTGAATATGCTGAAAAGGTATTTTGACAGGGAAGGAAAGCAAGAGGAAAAGGTATTAATGATTACAACACAGAAGGAGTAACCAAGTCCAGATGATTCTGAATTGGATATTCCTCAAATTAAATTGGACAATGAGGACGTCGTCAAAATTTGGTTTAAATTATTGAGTTATCTTCCTGAGGAAAATCAAAATGACCTGAAAGAGTTATTACTATCACATGGGGAGATATGTGGAAATAAACTGGGAAGTACTAACCTAATTGTGCATGATGTAGATATAAGAAGTGCTGTTCCGATTAAGGAACATCATTCTAGGGCATAACACACTAAAGTTGGCACAGGTTCGGAAAGAAATTGAACACATGCTCCAAGATGATATAATTGAAGTGGGTTACACCCACTGGAGCTCATCTATAGTAATGGTGCCAAAGCCAGATGGTACTCAACGGTTATGTGTGGACTATCGGAAAGTCAATGCAGTTACAAAGACTGATGCACATCTCATTCCATGGTGACTGTGTTGAAAATGTGGGACAAGCAACTTATATTTCCAAGTTGAACTTGCTCAGAGGATACTGGCAGGTACCTTTGTCAGAAAGAGCAAAGGCAATTTCGGCTTTCATAACGGCAAATGGACTGTATCAGTTTAAAGTCATGCCATTTGGTATGAAAAATGTGCCAGCCACATTTCAGAGACTAATCAATAATGTCATTATCTGATTACCCAATTGTGTTGCATACGTAGATCATCTGGTGATTCTTAATCACACATGTAAGGAACATTTACAACATTTATCGGACTTATGCGATCAACTTCGGAAGACAGGCTTGGTGATAAACCTGGCTAAAAGTGAATTTGCCAAGGCCCAAGTCATCTTCCTGGGCCATGTTGTTGGACACGAAAAAATGGCCCCAAGGGATGTGAAAACAAAGGCAATTGGGAAGTTTCCCATACGTCGATAAAAGAGCAATACTACAGTTCCTAGGATTATATAGATTTTATCGAAAGTTTGTGCCGAAGTTTAGCAGTGTGGCTGCTTCACTCACTGAATTGCTAAAGAAAGGCAAGAAGTTTCAGTGGACAGCAAACTGTCAGAAGGCATTTGGCAGCTTGAAAAATGTGTTAACCACTATCCCAGTATTAGCCACACCTAATTACGCAAAGCCTGTCAATTTGGTTATCGATGCAAGTGATGTGAGTGCTGGTGCTGTGCTCCTGCAGGATGTGACGAGAAGATAGAAAGGTCTATTGGGTATTTCTCCAGGAAGTTTAACATTCATCATCAAAAATATTCGATGGTTGAGAAGGAGACTTTGAGCTTGGTGTTAGCCTTGCAACATTTCAGTGTTTATGTTACCAGTAACACATCTGAGACAATCGTAAACATTGATCATAAACCACTGAAGTTTGTGGAGAAATTTAAGGACAGAAATGGCAAACTGTTTAGATGGAACTTCTTGTTACAGCCATTCAATTTGAAAATTGTGGCAGGTGGAGAAAACGTGATTGCCGATGCATTGTTGCCACCCGAATGAGAAACAGAGGTGTTCAGTGGTGGAATGCCACAGACTGAATCCGAACGTAGTTGCGCTATTTGCATGTTTATTGTCAATGGAATGTATATGTGTGTTTTAGAGTACTAACCAATTTTTTAAGGGGTTTTAAAAGTGAAGCCATCTTTGGATATTGATGGTTCATTTTTTTAACGGGGGGAGATATGATGAGGCTGCTCATCCTGGGAAGGTGATGTTGTCCTTGATTTTTTTTCAGTAAGGATGTAAATGATCCCGACTCTGAAAAGTCTGAGAGTTTGAGTTGATTTTAGGGCCCATTCGCTTACAGCGAATGGATGCTGCCATAGATAGAAGGCTTTCAAGTTAAAAAAAACTTGCATAATGAAAGGGGAGTGGCCAGTTCAGCAACTCTGGCAGTTTAGCAGCAGTGTGTGTGAAAGAATATTGCTGGGGCGAGCTCAGGCCGGACTTTCTTTCTTTCTAACTTAAAGCCTGTAAGTCCTTGTTTGTTTTTACCTTTTGTGCCAAGAGATGTTTGTTGAGATTGTTGCAAGTATTTTGGAACAGCATCATTAAGTCAGGATAGCTGTCATGTTCGGATAGGGTAAGTTACTTCAGTATTCTACTTTTTGTTCTTTATGTTTCATTTCGTAATCTTGTGAATAAATTCTGTTTTGTTTAAAAACTAAGTCGGCTGGCCAGCTAATTCTCTCTGGGAAAATCTGCTATACACTTACGTAAATCAAATAGCAAAGTTAGTGTCTGGCCTACCTGCTTAAAATGTTTTGAGAGGTTGGGCCTGGTCCATAATAATGGTGTTCAAGACAACTTTCTTAATATGTAGATGGCCCTACTTCAGAAGGGGCAAAACTTGACCTTCTCTTTGGAAATAAGACAAGCAAGTGATTAAGGTGTTAATAGGGTAGCACTTTGAGATCAGTGACCATAATTCTATTAGTTTTAAAATAGTTATGGAAAAGGATATGCCTGATCTAGAAGTTGAAGTTCTAAATTAGGGCAAGGCCAATTTTGATTGTATTAGGCAGGAACTTTCAAAAATTGATTTGGGGGAGGTAGTTCACAAGTGAAGGGATGTCTGGCAAGTAGGAGGCTTTCAAAAGTGAGATAATGAGAGTCCAGCGACAGCATATTCGTATTAGTGTGAAGAGCTGGCAGGAGTAGGGAACACTGGATGACTATAGAGATGTTGAGACTCTGGTGAAGGAAAAGAAGGAGGCATATGTCAGGTATAAATAGCTGGGATCAAACGAATCCCTTGAGGAATATAGGGGGTGTAAGATCACGCTGAATAGGTAAATTAAGAGGGCAAAGAGGGGACATGAGATTGATTCATAGAGTCAAAGAGATATACAACACAGAAAAATAGCTTTGGAAAATTAGGTTAAGAAGAATCGAAAGACATTCTACAAGTATATTAAGTACAAAGGAGTAACTAGGGAGAGGAATGAAGCCCCTTAAAGATCAACGAGGTCATCTCTGTGTGCAACCATAGGTGAGATCTGAAACAAATATTTTGTGTCAGTATTTACTGTGGTGAAATATATGAGGAGAAAGTGAGGTCTGCAGATGCTGGAGATCAGAGCTGAAAATGTGTTGCTGGAAAAGTGCAGCAGGTCAGGCAGCATCCAGGGAACAGGAGAATCGACGTTTCGGGCATTAGCCCTTCTTCAGGAATATATGTGGTGAAATATATGTAAGCTAAGGAACTCAGTGAAATAAATAATGGTGTCTTGAAAAAATTCCACATTACAGAACAGGAGGTGCTGGAGGTCTTAAAATGCATATAAGTAGATGAGTCTCCAGGACCTAATCAAGTGTATTCTAGAACATTGTGGGAAGCTAGGGAAGAAATTGCAGGGCCCCTAGCAGCGATATTTATGTCATCGATAGTCATGGATGAGGTGCCAGAAGACTGGAGAGTGATTAATGTTGTGCCATTATTTAAGAAAGGCTGCAAGAAAAAGCCAGTGAACTACAGACTGGTGATCCTCACATCAATGGTGAGTACGTTGTTAGAGGGGATTCTGAGGAACAGTATCTCCATGAATTTAGAAAGGCAAGGACTGATTAGGAATAATCTACATGGCTTTGTGTGTGCAAAGTCATGTCTCACTAACTTGATTGGGTTTTTTGAAGAGGTGGCCAAGAAGATAGATGAAGGCAGAGGAGTAGACATTGTTTACATAGACTTTAGCAATGCCTTCAATTAGGTTCTGTATTGTAGACTGGTTAGCATGGTTCGATCATATGGGATCCAAGGAGAGCTAGCCAATTGGATACAATATTGGTTTGACAGTCGGAGACATAGTGTGATGGTAGAGTGTTGTTGTTCAGATCGGAAGCCTGTGACCAGCAGTATGCCCCAAGGTCAGTGCTCAGTCCACTGTTGTTTGTCATTTATCAAATGATTTGGATGAGAATATAATAAATTAGCATTTTGCGGATGACACCAAAATTGTATAATGGACAGTGAAGAATGTATCTAAGTGTACAACAGGATTTTAATCAACTAGGCCAGTGGGCTGAAGAATGGCAGATGGAGTTTAATTTAGACAAATGCAAGATGTTGCATTTTGGTAAGATGAATCAGGGCAGGACTTACACAGTTAATGATAAAGCCCTGGGGGGAATGTTGTTGAACAGAGAAACCTAGAGGTGTAGATACATAGTTCCTTGAAAGTGGCGTCACAAGTAGACAGGGTGGTGAAGAAGGCATCTGGCATTCTTACCTTCATCAGTCAGAGCATTGAGTACAGGATTTGGGATGTCATGTTACAGTGTACAAGACATTTGAAAGGCCACATTTGAAGTACTGGCGTACAATTCTTGTTGTCTTGCTATAGGAAGGATATTTTTAAACTGGAAAACGTGCAAAAAAGATTTATGTGGATGTTACCGAGACTGGAGAGTTTGAATTATAAAGAGAGGCTGGATAGGCTGGGACTTTTGTCTCTGAATCATGGGAGGCTGAGGGGCGACCTTATAGAAGTTGATAAAATCATAATCATAAAATCATAGATAAGTTGAATAGCCAAGGCCTTTTCCCCAGGATAGAGGAATCCAAAACTAGAGGGCATGGGTTTACGGTGAGAGGGGAAAGATTTAAAAGGGACCTGAGGGGCAACTTCTTCACACAGAAAGACACATATACAGAACAAGCTACCAGAGGAAGAGGTAGAGACAGGTACAATTACAGGGCAGGTACATGGATAAGAAAGGTTGAGTGGGATATGGGTCAAACCTGGTTGGCATGGATCACTTGGACCGAAGAGTTTGTTCCTGTGCTGTATGACTCTATGACTATTTGACTCTATGACTTGTCCCTTTCAAAGGATCTCTAAGAGTTGCCAGCCTGGGTGAGAATTGATTGGTAAAGACTTTGGCGATGTTGCTGCAGGGATGCCCATTACTGCCACGAGGCGCAACCAGAGGCCAGAAATATACCTCAATTAGGAGACCCTTTGCCATTTCCCATCTCACATCCCCTACCTCAAATACCTCCACACACATTCATCCTACACCACACCTTTCACCACAACAAAAATCCCCCACTCGCTGAACACAGCCCACACAACTTTCCTATGCTATCCAATTCCCATCTCATACCACATTGCACCTAACCTCGGTCTGCAAGAAACTCTCCAGGATTCAAAGGTTGGTCAACCCACGCTGAAAAGGAAGCATCCAACACAGATAAAATGCTATTACCAAAAGTACAAGGCTTTTAATTAAACTGAGAAAGCCAGCATCTGTGTGGAAGGGCCTTCCTCTGCCTTCATGCCATGGTGCAGAATGCCACAGTGATGGAAAGTCAATGGATACACCATGCGCTACCTTACCTCACCAATATCTATCTACATCCCCATCTACTTTCCTGCTCTTTCTGTATCCATAAAACTCAAGCAATGTAGTGCAGCAGTCTCCATTTCCGTCTCACTGTTGCATTTCCTGACCTTTGAGAAACACAGGAAGAAAACATTTGGATCAATTGCAATGTGGGATCCTAATTTAAATAGTTTAAATCATTCTCAAACACATCTTTTGCTTTTTTACTACAGATCCTGGGTGGCATGGTGGCACAGTGTTTACCACTGCTGCCTCACAGCACCAGAGACCTGGATTCCATTCCCGCCTCAGGTGACTGACTGTGTGGAGTTTGCACATTCTCCCCGTATCTGCATGGGTTTCCTCCGGGTGCTCCGGTTACCTCCCACAGGTTAGGTGAATTGACCATGCTAAATTGCTCGTAGTGTTGGGGCAGGGGTAAACATAGGGGACTGGGTCTGGGTGGGTTGCACTTCGGCGGATCGGTGTGGACTTGGTGGGCCGAAGGGCCTGTTTCCACACTCTAAGTAATCTAATCTAATCCTTGTGCGTTTTATACAAGGAAGTCTATTGTGAGTCCTCTAACCTTCTGACCTATCACAGACCTCTTCTGTTCTTTCTCCTACCTCCTCCTTCCACTTTCTACTTTCCTTCAGTTCTGAAGAAAGGTCCTTGGCCTGAAGTGTTAGCCCTGTTTCTAACTCCACACATGCTGCCAGCCATCTTGAGAATTTCCAACATTTTCTGTTTTTGGTTCAAATTTATAGCAGCTGCAATAGTTTGCTCTTGTGTTGTGTGGGCATAGAAATGGTTGAGAACATGCTTCTAATTTGTCAATTTTAAACCTATTCTGAAGATGTGCCTGATATAAGGGAGTGGAAGGTGGTGGGGGGCATAGAGTGGGGAAGATAATAATTAAGTTCATTTTGTCATCAGGATCTACGGTCCTGAAACAAAGGAAATATAAATCTTCCTACCTATAAAGTATCATGGGACATTAAAGCTGCAAGTGGAAAATTAGCTATGTTAACATTTGAAACCCACAATGTGACCTGCAAACCTCATAAAAGAAAATTAGCTAATAGAACTCAGGTAAGCACCTAAAACAGTGCGTAATAACTAAACCCAGCATTTAGCCAACTGTCCAACAGTTCTCAACCATTTATATTTAATTAAGAAGAAACAACCATAATCCTCTACAGTTGGTTTGAATGGGATGACAGTGCAATTAAAATTCCCTTCAAAAACACATCTTCCCTTTTCTGCATGGTTCTTGAATTCTGCCCACTAACTGTGCCCTCAGTTTTGGCAGCTAAGGCACTCTTCTGACTCAGGCAATCATTCATTAATATGTGAAGGTGAGGTTACTATGTTGTTATTGGAATCCCATTAGCATTTTAACTTGCTACTGACGAAAGCACACATTACAACAATCCCATTTATTGAATCATACTTCAAATGACAAAAAGGTCTTTTAAAGTAAGTGTTAAACTTTTCTTATTCAGGCCAAGAAGAATGAGGAAAACATGAACTGTAGCTCCCCCAGCTGTGCAATATTGTAAGAACTGTCTCCCACTGCCATACTTGCCTTTGCCACTTACTTGATTGCAAGCAAACAGTCAGTCTATAACACCATCAATTTGGAACCCTAATTGAAACTGAATATTATTTTCAGGATTTCTGAGTTTTCTTTAGGTTAGTTCAAAAGTTCTGACAGTCTCAAATTTCCCATAAATACTCTCAGGGATTTGCAATGGGAGTAATGGATTCATTTATCACTAATCAAAAACATAATCTAACCAAATTAAAACAAAATATTGTTGGCCATTGTAACTATACGTCCAGTCTCTCTTGTGTCCAACAGTTGTGTTTGGCATCAAGAAAGTTCTCTTACACACATTTCAGGAATTCCCTCCCCTCTTTGCTCTAAGACTAATAAATTTCAGTCTGTATTGAGATACATTAAGATTTTACAATTCTACACAGTAGTTTCCCTGCAAATTGGTTTCCTCTATCTCTTTCCCTAGTATTTGGTGTGCTGCAGTACAAATTTAGCAGAGTACGAACTCTTGTGGACAGTGTCTCAAATTTGTCTTAGTTGGAAGCTCCTGCTGCATTAGAAACCATGGCTAAAGCTTCAAAGAAAAGAAGCTTGAATTCTGGAATTCTACCTGAAAACATTTAGAGTTTTGAAGAATTTTGTCATGACATTCATGCCATATATACTGAGTGAACAGCCCTATAATTCAGTGAGACCTATCTTTTTTGTATCTGCCATTTAATGCGTGATTTTTTAATATATAGACCATGATTTGCTTAGTAATTAAGTTCTGTTATGTTGATTTTAATTAAATTATTAAATGTGAAACCTTATCCTTTAGTTTTCTCATTGTTACCCTGATGCACATATATAGTACGATCTGCCTGTAAAGCAAGGAAGACAACACGGTACACACAACAGTAAAAAACAAATCAAATCCAATCAAAGTATTGGACAAAAGGTCAGAGAAAATTATTTCAGTTAATGATTTTGCAATAGGAGAAGATGTACATCTGTCAATAGAGAAGCATCTATTCAAATTCAGCACATCAGTACAATAGGTGTGCAATATATAGGTCATTTTATGCAACCATGAAAGCATCCACTGATGGCCACAGAGACATTAAGGGTGCAGTGACTAATTTTTTCCAATTTGTACAGCAAATTCTGTACAAAGAAATAGCTGAATACATTGAATGTTACCACCATTTTAGAAATATATTGTGTGAAGTTGCGGCTAGATTCAGTACAAAGTATCCAATATTGAGTTAAATGATTAATAAAGGAAACAGGAAGTCAAACTTACTTTCTGTCTGTCATTTAGGGCAATTACAGGAACTGTTAGAACACCACCGAAAAAAGCAGCAAGACTCCATCTTCTTTATTGCAGTTTTAAATTTCTGTTCAAGGAACTAATTTCTCACCACTACATGCATCTGTCTGAAGTTCTCACTGTCTGTAAGCAATGTAAGTACAAGCTCTCTCTAGCTCTCTAACTAATTCTCTTTTCTATGATTTTTTAAATGGTGTTTATCGATGATTTTCTCTGAAGTGTGCAATCTTGCTCATTTTTTACTCTGCCTGCACCAGTTACACTATCAACAATTCCTTCTGAAAAGGTGTTCCACAATCTGAAAACTGTAGAAAGAAACCTCTCTTGTTCCTGATTCAGAATTCCTTTCCTGTTTACTCTTCAAAGGTAATTCATTATTCTAAAAATCAATTTCAAATAGTTTTATCCTCTCTGCCCCAGTGAAAATTGTCCCAGTATAGGAACATAAAAATTAGAAGCAAGAATAGATTATATAGTCCTGTGAACCTACTGTGCCAGTCAATACAATTTTCTGTCCATCCACTACTTATATCCTTTGATTCTAGGAATGACCAAGAATCTGTCTATCTCAGCCTAACTATTTTCAATGGCAGAGCATTCACAACCCTTTGGGGTAAAGGATTCCAAAGATGTCATTCTCATTGAAATCCTAAATGATTGACTGAGACTGTGACCCCTTGTTCAGGTTTCCACAGACAGAGGAAACAATCTCATATGTTTACCTCTTCAGATTGCATAATTAATGAGATCACCATTTATTCTTCAAAACTCTAGAAATAATGTACCCAGACTATTCCGTGTCATCCCAAGATGATCCTCGCATTTCAGGAACCAATGCAGTGAACTTTTGCTGAACCAACCTTAATAGAAGTACGTCCTTAAATATAGATAAAATCTGCACACAATATTTCATATGTGGCCTGAACGAAGCCCTGTACGATTATTTGTGAGACTTCTTTATTCTTGTACTCCAATCCCGCTGCAATAAAAGTCAACATGAATTTTACCTTCCTATTTGCTTGCTGTAACTGTGTGCTAGCTTTGTGAGTTTCTTGTACGAATACTCCCAAGTCTCTCCAAACATCTACATTTAGTTGTTTTGTGTTTTTTTTTAATTGTTCTGTTTTTCGGTTCTTACTACAAATCACATTATCCCACATTGTTCACCTTCTGCCTTTTTGTCGAATCAATTAGTCTGCCTGCATCTCTTTCCAGCTTCTGTATTCTTCTCCCACTTTACATTCCCACTTAGCTTTGTAATATCAAAAACTAAGTGCATTATTCTTGGTCTATATTGTAAATATAGACTATAAATAGTTGAAGCTATACTACTGATCCTTGTGCAGCTACATTAATTACAGCCTGCCAACTTGAAAATCATCCTGACCTCTGCCTTAAGTGGGTGACCCCTTATGCTGATATAATGCCTTCTGATCCTAAACTCTCCCACAAGGGGAAGAAACCTCTTCTCATCTACCCTGTCAGCCTAAGAATCTTAAATGTTTGAATAATGTTGCCTCACATTCTTTTAAACTCTAGTCAATACAAGCTCAACTTGCTGAAAATGTCCTTATAAGAAAATCTCATCCGTATCTGGAATCAACCTCGTGAACCTCCACTGGACTGCCTTCAATGCCAGTCTATCTTCCTTTAGATAAGGGAACCAAAACTTTTCACAATATTCCAGCTGTAGACTAATGTATAGTTTTAGTAAGACTTCCCCATTTTATAGTCAACTTCCTTTAAAATAAAGGCCAATATTTTATTTGCCTTCCCTATTATTTGCTATTAGATGCTAACATTTAATGATGGCTGGCACTAATGACTGAGGGCAACTATGTTCCATGTTCATTGGAGCATCCAAACACAGACATCATCATGTAAATTTTATGTGTGAAGTCACATAAAAATGCAACACTGTGCATGAACAGGGAAGCCCGTAAGATTTTGAGCTGGGCTTTCATGGTGGGAGAGTGACGAGGGATGCTGGACATGGGGTGGGAACCCCTGGAGCGAATAGGGAAGAGTGCCTGGATGTCAAGGGTGATGTTGACAAGGAAAACCAAGAGGGGGGGGTGAGGCGAAAGAAGGGCAAAAGAGCCAGGTGCCCTTAACCCCCTCCCTCACTTCCACACTCTGCACAGCTCTCTTTCCCACTCTCCAACTTCCCATCTGGTTCTCTCCTGACCCAGATCCCTACCACATCTACTCCCAATCTCTTCTCCCTCACACCCTTAGTCCCAAACTTGTCCCCATTCCCAGTCCTGATCTCAATCTTTTTCACCACAACCAGTCCCAATATCTTACCTCCTCTAGTCTTGATATTTCCCTTCCCAGTCCTGATCTCTACTCCCCCACCACATTCTCACCCAGAAATTTGCAAATGTGCGATTTAAAGCAGCATGTAGCATGCATTGATGTCAACGAAAATAGCCTTTTGTGATTCATACATGAGCATACCCAAATCCCTCTGTGCTGTAGATTTCTGCAGTCTTTCCCTATTTAAATAATATTCAGCTCTTTATTCTTCTGCCAAGGTGTATAATCTCATATTTTCCACATCATGTACCCTCTATCAAGGTCTTGCACATTCACTTCAGCTGTCTATATCCCTCTATGTCCTCTTTGTGTCATTTTCCCACTTGCCTTCCCACCTATTTTTATACTATTCCCAACGTGGCAATAGTTCATTCACTTTACTCATTCAAATCATTAACATATATTGTAAATAATTATGGTCCCCAATACTGTGGCCCTCCACCAGTTACATGTTACCATCTCAAAAATGTCCCTTTTATTCCAATTTTCTACTCTCTATTAGTTATCCAATCCTCTGTTCGTGCTAATATATCGTTCCAAACACAATGGACTCATCCTATTAAGTAGCTTAATGTGAGGCACCTTAGTGAACACTTTTTCAAAATCTAAACATATGTACTGCTACCCCTCTATCTATCCTTTTTTTTTGCCTCCTCAAATGACTCCAGTAAAATTGTCTGGTATAATTTCCCTTTCATGAAGTCTTCCTGACTTTGTTTGATTGAATAGGAACAAAGGAATTACAGTGCGAGTGGGCTATTAATCCGTTGAGCCCACTACACCATTTAACATGATCATGACTGATCTTATCCTGGTCTCAACTCCACATTCCTGCCTGCGCCCCTTGGCCCTTTATCCTGCATTTCATCAGAAACATATCTACAGAGGAACCTCTATTATCTGACATTCGATTATCCGGCAAGATTGCAAGGTTCTGATTCTTGGCTAAACTATGTTATCCGGCATTCGATTATTTGGAATTTAATTAACCAAATGAAATACTCCCTGCCCATGTCCTTCGGATAATTGAGCTTCCTCTGTATTTCTTTCTTGAATCTGTTAATTGATCCTGCCCTCACTGCACTCTGGGGCAGTGATTTCCGCAGATTCACAACCTGCTGGGAGAAGCAGTTTCTCCTCATCTCAGTTTTGAACCTACCTCTTCTCTGACTTCTTGTTTGAGACTGTCCCACATTTATTCAATGTTCACTTTATCAATCTCCTTTAGCTTTTTATATACCTCAATCAGATCCATTCTCATTCTTCTGAACTCCAGCATGTTTAAGCCCAAGCTATTTAACTGCTCTATGTATTTCTGCTTATATACCCTTGATAACAGTCTCATTTTCTAAATAGCAGATGTTAGGCTAATTTGCCCATAGTTACCTGCTGTTTCTTTCTCTCCATGTTTGAATATGTGTGTTATAATCGGACTTTCCTCAAATCTAAGCATCCTTGGAAGATTACTACTAGTGCAAGTACCACCTCTGAAGTTAATTCCTTTCATAGAATTGGATGTAATCCATTCACCAGGTCCACTGAACTTATTGGCCTTTCGCTTTATTATTTTCACTGTCACTTTTATGATTGCCTCCCTACATTAGGCCTCTTGATTCTTTAATATTTTTGGAATCCCATTAGCATTCTTCACCGTGAAGACTGGAGCAAACTATTTATTGAACTCCTGTGCCATTTTCTAGCTCCACATAATGTCATTGTCTAAGGGAGCTATACTTACTCTGGCCAATAAAAGCAGAAGTCCATAAGGCATAAGAGCAGAGGTAGGCCATTCAGCCCATTGAGTCTTTTCTGCCATTCAATGATATCATGGCTAATCTGATAAACCTTGACTCCTCTTTCTTACCTTTTTCCAATAACCCTTGATTCCTTTACTGATTAAAATTTTGTCTATCTCAGGCTTGGATGTACTTAATATCCCAATCTCAATATCCCTTTGTAGTAAAGAATTCCACAGATCAAAGTATCAACCCCACAATCAAAAAAGTATTCATTCATCACTGTTCTAGGTTTCTTGCCAATTAACCAACTATTTAATCCATGCTGTCATGGTACTCTTTATTTCATGGACTTTAATATTTCTGGCAACTCTATTAAGTGAAACTTTATCAATTTTGGTTTGGAAATTCATGTACACCACTTCAACCTTTTCATTAATTAACTGCACAATGCTTTTCTAGACCATGCTCAAGTTAAATTTATATAGCAGAGGTAACTTACATAGATCCTTGGTTGTCTTTCAGAGTTCAACTGTATCAAGTTACCATCACTCTCAAACAGGTGACCGAAGATAATCTGCTTATTACGATGGCAATGGGTAAGTGTATTACAGTGAAATGCAAAATGATATGTTGGTATATGAATAGAGGATGGCGGGGTCTGGGATACAAGGTGCTATGGATGGCTACTGTAGGTGGCTGGAGCCTATGAGGGGATGAGAGGGGTGAGGGCTCGAGTGTCTTACAACTATGAATAGAACTAGGAGAAAGTGAGGACTGCAGATGCTGGAAATCAGAGCTGAAAAATGTATTGCTGGAAAAGCGCAGCAGGTCAGGCAGCATCCAAGGAGCAGGAGAATCAACGTTTCGGGCATAAGCCCTTCTTCAGGATTCCCGAAGAAGAGCTTATGCCCGAAACGTCGATTCTCCTGCTCCTTGGATGCTGCCTGACCTGCTGCACTTTTCCAGCAACACATTTTTCAACTATGAATAGAACTCAATCAATGGCCCAAAGCATGGAGGTGAGCTTTTTATTCACCCTACCTTGGCAACAGCCAACCTCTATTGCCACCTAATGCCTACTTCAGAAGGTGGCTGCTCCCCAGTAGTCATAGAGTCATAGATTTGCGCAGCATGAAAACAGACGCTTCGGTCCAACTTGTCCATGCCAAGAGATGTCCCTACCCAATCTAGTCCCACCTGCCAGCACCTGGCCCATATCCCTCCAAACCCTTCCTATTCATATACCCATCCAGATGCCTTTTAAATGTTACAATTGTATTAGCCTCCACCACTTCCTCTGGCAGCACCTTCTGAGATGTCTTTTATATCTTTCCCCTCTCACCCTAAACCTATGCCCTCTAGTTCAGGACTCTCCCAGGGAGAAGACTTTGTTTATTTATCCTATCCATGCCCCTCATGATTTTATAAACCTCTATAAGGTCACCCCTCAGTCTCCGATGCTCCAGGGAAAACAGCCCTAGTCTAATCAACTTCTCCCTATAGCTCATATCCTCCAACCCTGGCAACATCCTTGTAAATCTTTTCTGAACCCTTTCAAGTTTCACAACATCTTTCCGATAGGAAGGAGACCAGAATTGCATGCAATATTCCAACAGTGGTCTAACCAATGTCCTGTACAGCCGCAACACGACCTCCCAACTCCTGTACTCAATATTCTGGCCAATAAAGGAAAGCATATCAAACACCTTCACTATCCTATCTACCTGCGAATCCACATTCAAGGAGCTATGAACCTGCACTCCAAGGTCTCTTTGTTCGTCAACACTCCCTAGGCCCTTACCATTAAGTGTATAAGACCTGCTAAGATTTGCTTTCCCAAAATGCAGCGCCTCACACTTATCTAAATTAAACTCCATCTGCCACTTCTCAGCTCATTGGCCCATCTGATCAAGATCCCGTTGTAATCTGAGGTAATCTTCTTTGCTGTCCACTATACCTTCTATTTTGGTGTCATCAGCAAACTTACTAACTATGCCTCTTATGTTCACATTCAAATCATTTATATAAAAGTAGTGGACCTAGCACCGATCCTTGTGGCACTCCACTGATCACAGACCTCCAGTCTGAAAAACAACCCTCTACCACCACCCTCTGTCTTCTACCTTTGAGCCAGTTCTGTATCCACATGGCCAAGTTCTCCCTGTATTCCATGAGATTTAGCCCTGCTCACTAGTCTCCCATGGGGAACCTTGCCGAACGCCTTACTGAAATCTATATAGATCACATCTACTGCTCTGCCCTCATGAATCCTCTTTGTTGCTTCTTCAAAAAACTCAATCAAGTTTGTGAGACATGATTTCCCACGCACAAAGCCATGTTGACTATCCTTAATCAGTCCTTGCCTTTCCAAATATATGTACATCTTGTCCCTCAGGATTCCCTCCAACAACTTGCCCACCACGTCAGGCTCACTGTTCTATAGTTCTCTGGCTTGTCCTTACCACCTTTCTTAAACAGTGGCACCATGTTAGCCAACCTCCAGTCTTCTGGCACCTCACCTGTAACAATTGATGATACAAATATCTCAGTAAGAGGCCCAGCAATCACTTCCTTAGCTTCCCACAGAGTTCTAGGGTATACCTGATCAGGTCCTGGGGATTTATCCACTTTATGCGTTTCAAGACATCCAGCACTTCCTCCTCCGTAATCTGTACATTTTTCAAGATGTCACCATCTATTTCCCTACATTCTATATCATCCATGCCCTTTTCCACAGTAAATACTGATGCAAAATACTCGTTTAGTATCTGACCCATCTCCTGCGGTTCCACACAAAGGCCACCTTGCTGATCTTTGAGGGGCCTTCTTCTCTCCCTAGTCACCTTTTTGTCCTTAATGTATTTGTAAAAACCCTTTGGATTCTCCTTAACTCTATTTGCCAAAGCTATCTCATGTCCACTTTCGCCCTCCTGATTTGTCTCATAAGTATACCCCTACTGCCTTTCTACTCTTCTAAGGATTCACGCTATCTATCCTGTCTAAATTTGACATATGCTTCCTTCTTATCTGGCCCACAATAACCTCAAAATACTAGGTGAATCAACTGACTTTTCAAAATTGGGAAAGCAATATTAGAAAATGACCCAACTCATACATCCCAAACCAAATTTAAAAATGCAGCTTGTTTGTCCTCTTCACATCTTGCTTCCCTATCTGAAATTTTTTATCCTATTCATGTTTAATAGCAAAGTTTGATACATTTAACCTGTCCCTTAATCCAATTTACTTAATTGATTATAAATAGCTGAGAATCTTGTACTAACCTCTTTGAAACCAACAGTGGCCATCCTGAAAATGAGTCATTTATCATGACTCAGTTTCCTGTTATTTAGCCAAACTACTATCTATTCAATTATATCATGCTCAATACTTTGATCTTGTATCTTACTTAGTAACTTTTTAAGTTGCATTTTACTGAATATCTTGTATGTCCAAATACACCATATCTACTGTTCTCTCTATCCATCCTGCTTGTTACATCCTCAATGAAGTCCAATAAACTTGGCAAATACGGTTTCCCTTTCTTAAAACTATCTTGATTCTGCTTGATTGTATAATAATTTCCTAACTAATCTGCAACTCATTCCTTAATAATGAATTGCAACATTTCTGCAATGGTAGATATTAGGCTAGCTGGGTGGGGAGGGGTGGGGGGGGGGGGGGGGGGGGGGAGGCGGTGGGGGCTATGATTTCCTACTTTCTGTCTGCCTCCTTTTATGTTTGCTACATTTATGATTTTCAAATCCACTAAGACCTGTCCATACTCTCAGGAATTTTGAAGGAATACCACCAGTACATCTACTATTCCTAAAGCCTAATACCCTAGGATGCAAGTCATCAGGTTTAAGGAACTTATCCACATTTAATCCCATTAGTTTTCTTCATACTTCTTAGACAATAGACAGACAATAGACAATAGACAATAGGTGCAGGAGTAGGCCATTCTGCCCTTCGAGCCTGCACCGCCATTCAATATAATCATGGCTGATCATTCCTAATCAGTATCCTGTTCCTGCCTTATCTCCATAACCCTTGATTCCACTATCTTTGAGAGCTCTATTCAACTCCTTCTTAAATGAATCCAGAGAGTGGGCCTCCACTGCCCTCTGGGGCAGAGCATTCCACACAGCCACCACTCTCTGGGTGAAGAAGTTTCTCCTGAGCTCTGTCCTAAATGGTCTACCCCGTATTTTTAAGCTGTGTCCTCTGGTTCGGCACTCACCCATCAGTGGAAATATGTTTCCTACTGCCAGAGTGTCTAATCCTTTCATAATCTTATACGTCTCAATCAGATCCCCTCTCAATCTTCGAAACTCAAGGGTATACAAGCCCAGTCGCTTCAGTCTTTCAGTGAAAGGTAATCCTGCCATTCCAGGAATTGATCTCGTGAACCTACGCTGCACTCCCTCAATAGCCAGAATGTCTTTTCTCAAATTTGGAGACCAGAACTGCACACAGTACTCCAGGTGTGGTCTCACCAGGGCCCTGTACAGCTGCAGAAGCACCTCTTTGCTTCTATACCCAATTCCTCTTGTTAGGAAGGCCAGCATGCTATTAGCCTTCTTCACTACCTGCTGTACCTGCATGCTTGCCTTCATTGACTGGTGTACAAGAACACCCAGATCTCTCTGTACTGCCCCTTTACATAAATTGATTCAATTGAGGTAGTAGTCTGCCTTCCTGTTCTTGCTACCAAAGTGGATAACCATACATTTATCCACATTAAACTGTATCTGCCATGCATCTGTCCACTCACCTAACTTGTCCAGGTCACCCTGTAATCTCCTAACATCCTCATCAATTTTCACCCTGCCACCCAGCTTTGTATCATCAGCAAATTTGCTAATGTTATTGCTGATACCATCTTCTATATCATTAACATATATTGTAAAAAGCTGTGGTCCCAGCAAGGATCCCTGCGGTACCCCACTGGTCACTGCCTGCCATTCCGAAATGGAGCCGTTTATCACTACCCTTTGTTTCCTATTAGCCAACCAATTTTCAATCCAATCTAGTACTTTGCCCCCAATACCATGCACCCTAATTTTACTCACTAATCTCCTGTGTGGGACTTTATCAAAAGCTTTCTGAAAGTCCAGGTACACTGCATCTACTGGATTTCCCTCATCCAACTTCATAGTTACATCCTCAAAAAATTCAAGAAGATTAGTCAAGCATGATTTCCCCTTCATAAATCCATGCTGACTCTGTCCTATCCTGTTACTACTATCCAGATGTGCAGTAATTTCATCCTTTATAATAGACTCCAGCATCTTTCCCACCACTGAGGTCAGACTAACTGGTCTATAATTACCTGCTTTCTCTCGCCCACCTTTCTTAAAAAGTGGTATAACATTAGCCACCCTCCAATCCTCAGGAACCGACCCCGAATCTATTGAACTCTGGAAAATAATCATCAACGCATCCACGATTTCCCGAGCCACCTCCTTCAGTACCCTGGAATGCAGACCATCAGGCCCCGGAGACTTATCAACCTTCAGACCTAACAGTCTCTCCAACACCAAACCCTGGCAAATATAAATTCCCTGAAGTTCAGGTCCTTCAGCCACTGTTACCTCAGGGAGATTGCTTGTGTCTTCCCAAGTGAACACAGATCTGAAGTACCCATTTAATTCCTCTGCCATTTCTTTGTTCCTAGTAATATATTCCCCTGTTTCTGTCTTCAAGGGCCCAATTTTTGTCCTAACCGTTTTTTTGCCTTGCACATACCTAAAAAAGCTTTTACTATCCTCCTTAATATTCTTGGCCAGCTTACCTTCGTACCTCATTTTCCCTCTGCGTATTTCCTTCTTAGTAATCCTCTGTTGCTCTTTAAAAGCTTCCCAGTCCTCAGTTTTCCCACTTATCTTAGCTATGTTATACTTTTTCTCTTTTAACTTTATATATTTCTTTACGTCCCTCGTCAGCCACGGCCGCCCATGCCTCCTCCTGGGATCTTTCTTCCTTTTAGGAATGAACTGATCCTGCAACTTCTGCATTATACACAGAAATATCCGCCATTGTTCCTCCATGGTCATCCCTGCTAAGTATTGCACCATTGAACTTTGGCCAGCTCCTCCCTCATAGCTCCATAATTCCCTTTATTCAACAGACGTACTGTCACTTCCGACTGTACCCTCTCCCTTTCAAATTGCAGATTGAAGCTTATTGTATTATGGTCACTACTTCCCAATGTCTCCTTCACTTCGAGGTCTCTGACCAATTCTGGTTCGTTACACAATACCAGATCCAGAATTGCCTTCTCCCTGGTCGGCTCCAGCACCAACTGCTCTAAGAATCCATCTCTGAGGCACTCCACAAAGTCTCTTTCTTGTGGCCCAATACCATCCTGATTCTCCCAATCTAGGTCAGGCAGCATCCAGGGAACAGGAGATTCGACGTTTCGGGCACAGGCCCTTCTTCAGGAATGAGCAGAGAGTGTTCAGCAGGAGAAGATAAAAGGTAGGGAGGAGGGACTTGGAGGAGGGGCGTTGGAAATGTGATAGGTGGAAAGAGGTCAAGGTGAGGGTGATAGGTCGGAGTAGGATGGAGGCGGAGAGGTCAAGAAGAAGACTGCAGGTCAGGAAGGCGGTGCCTGTTCCAGCAATAAAGTTTCAACTTTGATCTCCAGCATCTGCAGACCTCACTTTCTCCTCGAAGTCATCTACAGGCCCCCAAACAGTAGTCTGGATGTCGGATGTAAGTTAAATCAGGAGCTGAAATTGGCCTGTCGCAAAGATGTCACTACAGTTGTCATGGGGGATTTTAACATAAAGTTTCAACCTGTAGATGACTCCCAAGAGGGTCTTTTTACCCTTAGTATTTCGAAGCTCTATCCACACTGACTCTACATCTCCTGACTCTAGGTCCCCCCGCGCAAGGGACTGAATATCGTCCCTTACCAACAAGGTCACTCCACCCCCTCTGCCCGTCAGTCTGTCCTTACGATAACACGTGTATCCTTGAATATTCATTTCCCAGGCCCTGTCCACTTGAAGCCAGGTCTCAGTTATCCCCACAATATCGTATCTGCCAATTTCCAAAAGAGCCGCAAGCTCATCCATCTTATGTCTAATGCTTCGTGCATTCATGTATAGTATTTTTAATTTGTTACTGCTCTCACCCTTCCCATCAACCCTTATTTCACTCAACCTTACAGCATGACGCCTTTCCGAGTTTTCTGCCTCATTAATACAGTTGTCTTTCTTGACTTCTCTTGTTCCAACTTTCCCTTCAAATTCCTTTTTAAACATCCAGCTTGTCCCCTCCCCCCGCTATTTAGTTTAAATGTAGCGGTGTTGCAGTAGAAAACCTGCCTGCCAGAATACTGGTCCCTAACCTATTAAGGTGCAAGCCGTCTCTCTTGTAGAATTTATGTTTACCACAAAATATACCCCAGTGATCCAAGAACTTAAATCCTTGCTTCCTGCACCAGTTCCCCAACCACACGTTCAAGTCCATTGTCTCCCTGTTTCTGGCCACACTAGCCCGAGGAACTGGAAGCAAACCGGAGATAACCACCTTGGACGTCCTGCTTTTCAGCCTTCTCCCTAGTTCTCCGAAGTCTCGCTGTAGTATGTTCCTCCTCTTCTTCCCGACATCATTTGTGCCGACATGTACCACCACCTCTGGCTCTTCACCCTCATCCTTGAGGATTTCCTGCACTCTGTCCGCGATGTCTTTCACTCTAGCACCAGGAAAGCAACACACCATCCTTAAATCCCGTCTGCTGCCACAAAAACCCCAGTCAGTTCCTCTCACGATGGAGTCCCCTATTACCACGGCTCTGTGCGATGTCCGACTCTTCCGCTCTGCCTCTGTGGCAACTTTTGATTGACAAACTTGGCCGCCTTGCGAACTGGCAGTGTCATCAGTCTCTGCTTCCAAAAGCTTCAACTTGTTCCTGACAGGTACTTCACCCGGGGTCTCTTGCACCTGTCTCCTCTCCGCCTTCCTCATCGTCTGCTCTCTTCTGCTCTCTTCTGGCATGATTGGTGTAATAACATCGCTGAAGGTCTTGTCCAGAAAGATCTCGTTTTCTCGGATGAGCCTAAGATCTTCGAGTTCTTTCGTCAGTGCTGCAATATGCTCTGTCAGTAGCTGAACGTGCACACACTTTCCACACTTATACGAGCCAGACACACCAGAATCGTTGACCTCCCACATCAAGCACGTAGCGCACTGAACCAGCTGGGCAGTCATGTCTTCACCCTCTTCAACTGGTGTAATCACTTCACTCAACCTCCTTGTCAAAGAGTCCTGAGCTGAAGCCTCACTCTTCGATCTAAACTTCCTTAGACCCTCTTTTTGTGGCATGTCTGTGGACTCTTAATTAAGGTTAGAGGAGGAGGGAGGGAGGGAGACCCTACTTTGTAGGACCTGGGGTTTAGAACACACCCACTCTAATAGTATTCTTATATGGTGATAATGACTTTTAAAGTTTCACCTGACTTTTCTCCCATGATTTTCTACTTTTTTGGGATAGCATTTCTGTATTGTGCAATGAAGACAAGTGCAAAATATTTGTTTAAAGTCTCTGGTATTTCTTGAGAGTCATAGAATCCCTACAGTACAGATAGAGGCCACTCAGCCCATTGAAACTGCACTGCCCCTCCGAAGAGCATTCCACAGCCTCACCCTATCCCCGCAACCCTGCATTTGCCAAGATTAATCCACCAAGCCTGCGCAATCCTGGACACACGGGGTAATTTAGTATGGCGATCCACCTAATCTGCACATCTTTGGCCTGTGGGATGACACCTGAGCAGCTGGAGGAAACCAAGTTGACACGAGGAGAACATGAAAACTCCATACAGTCACTCAAGGTTGGAATCAAACCTGGATCCCTGGCACTGTGAGGTAGCAATGCTAACCATTGAGCCATCATGTTGCCTATTTCCCATTCTTAAAAATTTTTTTTTAAATTTTCATGGCATGAATGTAACATTAAATAAGCTGAGTTTACATTTACATTGTACAAAATTTATTTTGAAATGAACATTCATTCCCTTTATCATGCAGTTTGAAATAATCCTTTTTCAAAATCTTTTACAATGAAATCAATAATCAACTTTAATGGCAAAACATTAAAAATATTGGGAATTACTTGCTAATCCAAACACACAAGTCATCAGAAAATTAAGGAAGAAATTACAATAGGGAAAATAGGTTATAAATTACCTGTTTTGGTTTCAAGAAACTGCAGAAAAAAAGTATAACATTTAATGGGCGTGTATGAGGAAGAAACATGATCAATACACAGCACAAATATGGAAACCAAGAAAGGTCTACATGGTACAAAATCCTAGACTCACAGTCTAGACAGGAGCTGTTCTTCAACATACCAGCTATTGCTGATGACACCAACCAATACTGGATCACTCTCTTACTGAATGGCAAACCGGTAAGAATGGAGGTGGACACTAGAGTGGGTGGTTTCATTGATACTTGAAAGTGTGCATCAGTAGCAGCTGAGTCATGTAGCGCTGCAACCCTCAAAAATTGTACTAAGAACATACACAGGTAAAGCAATGTTTTTAGTGGGTTGTATCAAGATGAATGTGCAGTTATACAGTCAGTCTGACATTTCCTTCCACGTTGTCAAAGAAAATTTTCCAGCTTTATTAGGAAGAAGGTGGTTGTAGAGGATCGATCTCAACTGGACTGAAGTAAATTGTTTGTCAGATTCTACGACTGGCCTATCACAAACTCTAAAGAAATGTGCTGTTGTTTTCCTAGGAGTCTGGGAAGCATGGAAAAGATCAGTCAAGTTGAAAATCAAGGATGAGGGAATCAAACAAAGTGTTGCAAGGCTAAATAAGTATCTTATGTAATCAGACCAAAGGTTGACACAAAACTCAAATCAAACAAAAAGTATGAATTGAACCAGGATGGCACGTTATTGAACCTTACAATTGATCTGTTAAAAGAGATCGACAATGCCCACTACACCTGTGACATTGGTAATACACAATGAAGAGCTCACCTGGCAGTTGCAGCTTTGCCTGTGACTTTCAAACAAAGCTTAAGGATGAATAAGCTCAACAGGATGATACTGATATCCTACATTGTGAAGCTAGCAGATCAGATAAAGCAGTACAATGAACAAAAGGATCCACTCTACTTCAGCGTAGTACCAAATATGAAATGAATCAAAAAGTATACGTCACTGAGTATTATTCATAAACTTAAACCAGAAGATAATGGAAAATGCACTTGCAACATTTGAGATCAACTAATCAGTATTTCTTTGAAAGTTAATGCCTTTCTGGTCCTTTTCAAACAACTGCTTTAGAACAAGGAAGCTGATGAAGTTAGCACCACCACTTTTCACTGTGAGCTTACTAAGCCTTATGTTCCTGTTATGACACGGAGGTGAACCCCTCTGTTACTTACACCCAAACACGCAGAAAAGCTAGCCTCACCTCGTAATGTGTTAAAATATGAGTGACAGAGAGCTCCTAAATTCCACTATTTAAAGAAAATATAACCAATTTCTTTTTTAACTGTAAAAGGTCTGTAGATTGTGAAGGAGCAAGGATGACCATTAGTATAGTGATGTGCTCTTCCTGTTAGTTGTGGGAGTTTAGGGAGAGTTTCTATGTTACTGATGACTATATCTACAGAAAGTGTCTTTGGTTGAGAATCCTGTTAGATCACATGGATCAGTTGGAAGGTCAGTTAGAGGCAATAAGGAATTTACAGGAGCTCGGGGTGTGATGGATGACAGTTATAGGAATGTACAAAAGTCATAGATACAGTCAGGTAGATGAGTTAACTCCAGGAAAGGTAGGAGGATAGGCAGGTAGTGCAAGAGTCTCTTGTGGCTATCCCCATCTCAAACATGTATGCTGTTTTGGAAAATGAAGGTGATGATGGACTCTCAGGGGAATAGCCAAGTTCCCCAATAGTATGGAGAATGGCTCTAATGTAATGAAGGATATGTCGAGTTTTAAGCAATCGATTGTGATAGGCAACTCTCTAGTTTGCAGATGATACCAAAATTGGAGATGTAGTGGATGGCAAAGATGGTTATCTCAAAGTACAATGGGATCTTGATCAGATGGACCAATACGTTGAGGAGTGGCAGATGAAGTTTAAATTATAAAATTTAGATACATTTTGAAAAGGCAAATCAGAGCAGGACGTATACACTTAATGATAAGGTCCTGGGGAGTGCTGTTGGCAAAGAGACCTTGGGGTGCAGGATCATAGTTCCTTAAAGTGGATTCGGAGGTAGATAGGATAATGAAGAAGGCATCTGGTATGATTTCTTTTATTGGACAGAGTATTGAGTACAGGATTTGGGAGGCCATGTTGAAGCTGTACAGTACATTGGTTAGGCCACTTTTGGAATATTGTGTGCATTTCTGATCTCTCTCCTATCGGAAGGATGTTGTGAAACTTGTAAGGGTTCAGTAAAGATTTACAAGGATGTTGCCAGGGTTGGAGGGTTTGAGCTACAGGGAGAGATTGAATAGGCTGGGGCTGTTTTTCCTGGAGCATCGAAGGTTGAGGAGTGACCTTATAGAGGTTTGTAACATCATGAGGGATATGGATAGGGTAAATAGACAAGGTCTTTTCCCTGGAGTGGGTCCAGAACTATAGGGCATAGGTTCCGAGTGAGAAGGGAAAGGTTTAAATGGGACCTAGTGGACAACTTTTTCATGCAGAAGGTGGTGTGTGTATAGAATGAGCTGCCGGAGGAAGTAGTGGAGGCTGGTACAATTACAGCATTTAAAAGCCATCTGGATGGGTACATGAATAGGAAGGATTCAGAGGAATATGGGCCAAGTGCGAACAAATGGGATTAGATTAGGTTAGGTAGCTGGTCGGCATGGATGAATTGGACGAAAAGGTATTTTTCTGTGCTGTACATCTCTTCTGACTCTATGACTCTAAGTGAACATTAAACAACAACTATTCATAACAATCAGTCCCCTTTCTATTAACTACTTACTAATCTGCCCCCAATTCTATAACAATATGCAGTTCCAATAAAACACTTATTAAAATTCCATCAATTAATTTCAAAACCACACAACTGCTGTCTTCACCTGTGTCTTCCGGCTGAGGATTTCCCTGGGTCATCTTCTTTCTTTTTGCACGAGTATATGAAAAGGTACCTTTGATAGAGAGTGTTTTCTAAATTCTTGGAGAGCGTGATGTTAGATTTCCAGACTTATCTCTCTCAATGGCAGATGCTCTCTCTGACCAACTTTCAAAAGGGTCGCATTTTATATACCCCACAATATTGGATCAACAATGAATTCAAACTCAATTGGGTTTTAGTATCCTGGGGCATAATTTAAACTGATTGGTTAAATTTGAATTGTTGTTAAAACAGCAACCAAACCTCAGGTATCCATTTCATAGCCAAAGTTACACATTTTTAATTTTTCAGTACATTCTGGGACTGCCGTCTAGTTATATACAGGTGTACACATGTGCTTGTAAGCTCTCAGTTCAGATTCGTATTAAAGGTACAGTAAATAATTAGATTAGATTCTGACAACTCTACCATGTGATCTTTCGATGACTCGCTAAAGATCACTACATCATCCATATAAGCTGCACAATTTGTTAATCCCACCACAACTCTGTTTCTGAGTCTTTGGAATGTGGTCGGTGCATTCTTCATTCCAAAGGCCTTTTGGGGAAACAATCACAGAAGCATCTTTCGCTTTCTCTGATAAAGGTACCTGCCAAAAACCATGCAGTAAGTCCAACTTTGTGATGTAAGTGGCTTGACCAACTTTCTCTATACAGTCCTGAAATCTTGTAGGAGAAAGTGAGGACTGCAGATTCTGGAGATCAGAGCTGAAAAATATGTCGTGGAAAAGCGCAGCAGGTCAGGCAGCATCCAAGGAGCAGGAGATTTGATGTTTCGGGCATAAACCTGAAATTCCTGAAGAAGGGCTTATGCCCGAAACGTCGATTCTCCTGCTCCCTGGATGCTGCCTGACCTGCTGCGCTTTTCCAGCAACACATTTTTTAGTCCTGAAATCTTGGTATTGGATAGGAGTCCAATTTTGTTACGGCCTTCCAATAGTGACCTTCCAATAGTACACATAAAATCATTGAGTCCCATCAGGTTTGGGAACTCACAAGATCGGCAAACTCCACTCACTCTGACTCGATTCAATGATATCTTCATTATGCATTGCATCCACTTCCTTCTGTACCTATGTGGTTTTGAGAGGGTTAAGTCTGTAGGGGGTATTGTTTTATCAGAGCAGTATTCCCTACTTCTACCTAATACACAATAGTATTAGACATCCCTGTCTTATTCCTGCATATGTCCTCATACTGGTATAACAAACCTTTCAACTTGGTGCTTTGGTCCTGAGAAAGATAGCTCACTAACTTATCCAACTTCTCAAGGACTTTCTTATTATTTAAAGTATTTTGAGGTACATCTAACTCCACGGCAACTGGTTTTGATTCCTTTCTCTGCGGGGCTGTAACTAACACCACCTGTTTTTCCAGTTCCCTGTCTCTATTGTAGTAAGGTTTCAACATAGTCACATGACATACCTGATACCCTCATTCGGCATCTTTACCAGATAGCTTACCTGACTCAATTTTTTCTCAATTTAATAGGAACCATTAAACTTGGCGTTGAAGGGATCTCCTACCATTAGTAACATTATTAATATGTCATTCCTGTGGGAAAAAGTCCAAATTTTAGAAGTTTTGTCTGCCACCTTCTTCATTCTATGCTATGCTTTTTTCAGGTGCTGTTTAGCTAACTCACCTATCGGATTCAGTATCTCCCTCACCTCAGATACATAATCCAGGTGTGAGATCTCCAACTTCGGTCCTCTCAATTTTTCTTTAATTAATTCAAAGGCCCTCTCACTTCATGTCTGAAATTTAACTCAAATGGAGTAAACTGTGTAAATTCATTTGGGGCAGGTATAATGGCAACCAATGCGAATGGGATACTTTTATCCCAATCATTCGGGTAATCCTGACAGTACGCTCTTAACATGGTCTTCAGGGTCTGATGCCACCTTCCAAAATTCCCTGGGATTCAGGATAGTATGCACTTGATTTAAAGGCCTATACACCTAAGCTATCCATGACTTCCTTAAACAGCCTAGCAGTAAAATTAGACCCTTGATCTGACTGAATATCCCTGGGTAGCCTATACTGCGTAAAGAAAGCTACCAACTCCTCCACCACCCTTTTGCATTAATACTTGGTAATGGAATTGCCAGTGGAAATCTGATAGACACATCCATTATGGTTAGCAAGTACTGGTTCCCACTTTTAGTTTTAAGGAGGGTGCCCTTCTTAAACCAATGGCACTGTAATTTTGTGTCCCACTCCATTACAATGGAAGCACCTGAGGCCTTTCACTTCCTTTTCCACCTGTGGTAAACTATTACCAGTGTGCTCTACTCATTGTTTTGTAGTGAAGAATCTCCCCTTCTCCCAATTTCTATGCCTCACAGATGAAATTCCTGTCAGAAGCTAAATTTCACCTTATGCACCAAAGAATATTCATCTGCCATCTCTGCAGCCTGTCTCACTTCTTGAACTTTCTGTTCATCCACATGAATTCTTATCATCTCTGGAAGTGAATTTTAAAACTCCTCTAGCAGAATAATCTCTCTTAGAGCCTCATTGATCTTATCCATTTTTAAGGCCTGCACCCATCTATCAAAATTACTATGTTTAATTCTTTTGAACTCAATGTAAGTCTGACCTGGTTCCTTCTTTATGTTTCTGAACCGCTATCTATACGCTTCTGGTACCAATTTATTGGCATTCAAAATAGTCTTTTTGACATCTGCATAATCTCTTGACACCACATCTGACAGCGCTGCAAATATCTCATTAACTCTGCATGCCAGCTTAATCTGAAATAGCATTACCTACAAATTCTCTGGCCACTCTATCTGCCTAGCCAATTTTTCAAATGAAATAAAAAAGTTCTCGACATCTTTCTCATCAAAATGTGGCAATGTTTTAACATATTTGTATACATCACTACCGTCCCTCTTCATCTCCATCCTGTTAACTTTACTTTCCCTGACTAATTCTCAACTTCTGAGGCTAAAGACTACAGAAATCAATGCAGGCAAAAAGGGATTTTTTGTATGCAGACCTTTTTATGAAAGCATTGGTGATTTTGCCTATTTATCCTATCCATGCCCCTCATAATATTGTAAACCTCTATAAGGTCACCCCTCAGCCTCTGACACTCCAAGGAAAACAGCCTCAGCCTGTTCAGCCTCTCCCTACAGCTCAAACCCTCCAACCCTGGCAACATCCTTGTAAATCTTTTCTGAACCCTTTCAAGTTTTACAACACCCTTCTGATAGGAAGGAGACCAGAATTGCAAGCAATTTCAAAAGTGCTGGAGAAGTAATTTTCATGCATGAAACCTCAGCTCGAAACTCTCATTGATGATGAAAGGAGAAGAACAGCAGAAATCACAAAGTGACTTGAGAACTTGATGGCGATAGTTGGAGAAGAGATTGTAACAAGCTGTGAAACCGCTCAGCCCAATTATTTAGTTTAAGGATTACAAAAGAATTAGAACGAGTCACACATACAAAGTATTAGCAACTGTTACGTCATGTCACTACAAAGAAGTCAGGAGAGTACGCATATGAAACAGAAACTTCGAAAATCAGATTCACTATCATTGTACATGAGATGGTAAACTGATTTACCAAATAACTACAGAACATAAAAACTGAAAAGAATTGCCACTCTTGAATGTGAACAGGTCAGCCAACAGAAATGGTTATCTGGAGAAAAGGGAATGGCAAGACAACATCTGCAGTGCACTGACAACTGCACAGGAATTGATGTCCTCTGAAACATCTTACCCTTCCTGACTATTGTATATATCATTATAAATATTGTGAATTTCTTTTTATTACAGGAACCTTTGATGTAAAGGGGAGGAACATTGTGTATTTGGTGAACGGTCACTTTAAAAATAAATCTCCTTCTGTTGTTAAACATTTCAGCCTTTCGGTCCTTCTTGGGAATGTAACATTAGGTGACTGGCATATATTGACACAGAGTCAGCTTGCGTCCGGGAATTTAAGCCAGAAAGAATAGTATATGGAGCTGCATCCTTCCTTCACATGTTCGTCCAATGAGTGTAACTCTTCCTACTTTTCTAGGAAATCATCAAATGACCACCGCCACGGTAAAAGCAGAAACTGGGAGCAGCATCATCTCACCAGTTATTGAAAACTCTACTGTTGAATCCATGCCCATTACAATAAATGTGGAATATGTTTGCAAGAGCAACCAAGGTAAGATATCACTAAATTTACAAGTATCCATAAACAGAAACTATGGGCATCAACAACAGGCTGGGGGAGCAGAATTCAAGATGATGGCAATCTGAATAGATCAGCCTTGCTGAGCTCTGCTCCCCAACCCTGGGTAATAATACTTTTCACCCCCCCCATTTTAGTTTTTTTTTTGGAAAAGAAATATTGTTAAACGTTAATGCAACCATTTAAATCCATTTTCGGGCATGTGACAATGACTAAGGGGAAGGAAACGGCCAAGTCTCAACACTTGGGACACTCAAAAATATTGGTGGGTCCTCGACTGCAACTAAATGCCTGCACAGCAGAACATCATGGAGGAACTCGGAGCAATCCGAAAGCTGACCCAGGAGATGAGAGAAGAGACTCACAATCAACTGGAGCCCACCTCAGCCAATCCTGATAAAGAGTTGGAAGAGCTTGGGAGTGATTTGAAAAGGTTTGGCGGCAGACCACAGCATCGGAAACTGAGGTCAAATCCTTGGTGAGTCGGATCCAGGCCCTTGAGAAACAGGTTCGGGCCCGGACTGAGCAAGTCAATGACCTGGAAAATAGAGGTAGGAGAAAAATATCCAGGTCATTGGCCTACCGGTTGGAGTAGAAGGTGAGCAGTCAACCAATTTTTTTTGAAGACTGGTTGCCACAGTTTCTTGGTTGGGATGCCGAGATGGACCAGGTAAATGTTTACAGACCAGAGCTCACCAGGTATGATGCACAGATCTGGTCAGAGTCAGTGCAGTCACCCGGTTCTGATATGATTTCAATGTTACGGGGACAAGCAGAGAGTCATGGAAACTTCTAGAAGGTTGGGGAGAGATCTGCAGGCCCTGACCTATCAGGGAACTAAGATAATGTTTGTCCAGGACTTTTCTGTAGCAGTGATCTATAAGAGGAAATCATTTGATGGTGTTAAGCGAAGGTTAAAGGACCTCGGTATTCAATATTCGATGAGATACCGAGCGGTGCTTCGTATTACTTACAAGGAAACTGTGCAGTTGTTTGGTTCCTTGCAGCAAGCCAAAAACTTTTTGAGACTTTAAAATAATGTATTTATGGACATGGACAATTAACATCTGTATTTTTTGTCTTGCTTTTATTTCTTGTACTTTCACTCTTTTCCCAAAGAAGCTGTTGTTGATGGTTTTATTTCTGTCCGAACTGAAGTGGTATTGATATATTGTTAGGAGTGGGCAGAGTGCTCACTGTTTTTGTTATATCTTTGTATTTACAATGTCCTTTGTTTGGTTTCTTCCATTGCTTGGGTTTGGGATGCAGCTCGAGCTGGAAGTGGGGATGGAGGTGTGTGTGGGAAAGTAAGCGCCCTCTGTGGACAGGAGGTAGAGTCCCCCATTTAAGTGCCTTTTGTGTTTTGTAGTTAGTTTTTTTTTGTTTTTTTTGTAAATAGGCTCTATGAATTTCCTTTTGAGTTTGCTCAGCGTGTTGCAAGACGAATTCTTCCTCTCGACAGGTCAAGGGTAATTGTAAAGGATCATGGTTAGCAGCATTCTTAAATGGAGCACCTGGAATATCAGAGGGATTTATTCATCAATTAAAAGAAAAAAGGTGTTGTCGAGCCTTAGAAAGGAGAGGGTAGATGTTGCCCTGTTGCAGGAGACTCATCTTAATGACAAGGAACCCTTGCAGTTGCAGCAGGGTGGGTTTGATCGGGTGTTTTTCTTGTCTTTTAGTACTAGGAGCAGAGGAGGGGCAATACTCGTCGGGAAGGGTCTCCCATTTAATTTAATAGATTGTGTTAAAGATAAGTATGGTCAGTTTATTATTATTAAGGCCCTTATATATGTGGAGGACTATGGTATTTTGAACGTGTACTGTTCTCCAGCGCATCCTTTTAAATTTCTGATTGATGTACTATATAAGCTGATGGCCTTGGCATCGCAGTATGTTATTGTAGGTGGGGGACTTTAATTACCTTATGGATCCTGTGCTGGATAGAATGCCCAAAGGCCTCCCAAAGCTTTCTTCACAATCTAAGCAGTTGGGTGATCTATATGTGGAAATGGGGTTGGTAGACATTTGGAGATGTTTACACCTCACGGGCAGAGATTTTACGCTCTTTTCTAATCCTCATAAATGCCACACAGGGATTGATTATTTCCTAACTCCCATCGCTTTTTTAGATTTGGTGGTATCCTGTTCGATTGGGAATATTGCCATCTTTGATCATGCAGCAGTGTATTTAATGGTTAAGATTAAGCAATGGGCTCACGGTACTGACGAATTGATCCTTCATCTTCAAGGACAGCAAGTTTGTAGAATACTTCTCTCGGGAATTTGAAGCTATTTTGGCCACCAACTCAGGTACAGCTAGTAATCCGTCTATTCTTTGGGAGACTGCTAAGGCCTATTCTAGAGGGATAATTATCTCATACTTGGCCAGCCATAAGTGACAGAAGGGAAATTAGCAGTGTCTGCTTGAACCACGACTGAAGGCAGCTGAGACGGCATATTATAATAGACCATCAGTGACTAAGCTGCAGCGGATCACAGCTCTCCGATCCACCTTAAACTCCATGCTTACGCATAGAGGAAGGAAGGAACCTTCGTTTGCGGAGCAGAGGCTGTTTGAGCACAGTGATAGGCCAGGTAAATACTTGGCATATTTGGTCAGGA
Source organism: Chiloscyllium plagiosum (assembly GCF_037043375.1). Taxonomy (NCBI): domain Eukaryota; kingdom Metazoa; phylum Chordata; class Chondrichthyes; order Orectolobiformes; family Hemiscylliidae; genus Chiloscyllium; species Chiloscyllium plagiosum. Next base: position 78,062,523 of record NW_028270151.1, read on the forward strand.
ACAAGAATGCTTCCCAGTCTATTGCTTCCATTAGGGAAGGGAATGGGACTCTTACTTACGATGCTAAAAAGATCAATGAGGCAATTCGGAGGTTTTATCCAGAACTTTACCAATCTGAATGCTGTGAGGACAAATGGGATAAGATGGAGTTGTTTTTTAGGAATTTGGATCTTCCTGGTGTGTCTGCTGAGCAGGCGTCTCTCCTTTGTGCTCCCTTAACAGACCAAGATATACAGGAGGTGCTGAGGTAACTTCAAAGTGGTAAGGCACCTGGCCTTGATGGCTTCCCCAGTGAATTTTATAAAGAATTTGTAAACATACTGTCAGGACCGATGCTAGACATGTATAACTATTCAAATTATCGGGATTGCCTCCCGCTATCCTTGAGAGAGGCTAATATCTTCTCCTTTCCTCAAGAAAGGGAAGACTCCAGAAGACTGATTCTTACAGACCCATCTTGCTTTTAAACTCTGATTTTAAAATGTCATTGAAGACTGTAGCATTGAGGTTGGAAAGGGTGTTGATCTCTATTGTTAAGAAGGATCAGAGGTGCTTTATAAAGACAGTTCTAATCCTGTTAGGAAACTGCTTAACATGATTCGAGTGTGCCAGCAACGGTCAGTTCAAGGATTGGTGGTTTCCTTGGACGCATTTAACCGGGTGGAATGGCCTTATCTTTTTTATTACCCTGGAGTGGTTTGGCCTGGTTGAAGGGTTTACTAGATGGGTAAGGTACCTTTATAGTAAACCTCTGGCTAATGGTATAAGGTCTGATAATTTTAATATTGGTAGGGGCAGTTGGCAAGGCTGTCCCCTCTCACCTTTGCCCTTCACATTGATGATTGAGCCGCTGGCAGAGGCCATTCGTGGGGACCCTAATATCGCTGCCCCAAAGGTAGGACAGAAGGTGCATAAGATAATTTATATGTGGATGATATTCTCATTTTTCTTTCGAACCTAGCAGTTTCGGTGCCCTATTTGATGCAATGTATTAATTCGTTTGGCTTTTTCTCAGGGTACAAGATCAATTTTTCAAAATCGGAGGCTACGCCTAAAGCGGGTCTTAGGGGAATACTGGATGTTGAAGATGGATTCCCCTTTAAATGGGCACAGGGAGGCTTTCCTTATTTGGGCTTCTCTGTTACCCCTAGCTTTGATCAGTTATTCAGGGCTAGCTTTGCTCATTTGTTTGACAAGATTAAACAAGACATACTCGTAGCTAGGTTGAGTTGCTCTTATTAAAATGAATATTCTTCCTTGCTTATTATACCCTCTGAGGATGCTTCCCCTGCTTTTTCCTAGACAAATGTTTCGGAAATTAAATGGTTGGTTTAGTTCTTTTATTTGATGATATAAGCGGCCCCTTATCAAGCTTATGAAATTGCAAATGCCCCAGGGGTTGTGAGGAGTGGATCTCAGATGTCAGAAGATATCATTTGAGCTCCCTTCTTTCTTTTGTGAGTGATTGGGCCTGTGAGGAGCCAGCGTCGATGAGGTTGGATGTTGACACCTCCCAGTCAAAGTGTCCTCTTATTAACCTGTTGTTTCTGAACAAAATCAGGATAGTTGTGGAACATTGCCGCAATCCAGTAGTCGTTAATATTGTAAAAGCGTGGAGGGCATTGAGACAGATGGAGGGTAATATGTCTAAAACATCTTTCCATACTCTCATAGTTGGTATTGCCAGGTTTCCAGCCAGCACCATTGGATCCCAGGTTTAAGTCCTGGGTGGAAGGGGAGTCTCTTGATTGGGTGACCTGTTTGAAGATGAAACATTAATGTCATTTGATCAAATAACCCGTAAGTATTGTTGTGGGGAAAATCACCAACCTTGGAGCCAGTGTTGGGTTCAATGACAGAGTTTATTGTACAAGGAAATACCGGAACTCTGGGTACAGAGAGACACCAACAACACAGTGGTCAGCTGCGAGTCTTCTCTCCACCCAGAGGACATATCATTTACTTTTATGCATTTTGTAATATAATAGGTCCGTGATGAGGTTATTGTCTTTGTAACATAGTTTGTTTATTGTAAATATTGCACAATCGTTGATAGCTTTGGTGCAATCATTGTCAGTTCCAGCTCAGTCTTTGTTAATTTTAGCACGGTCATTGTCAGTTTCAGCGCAGACATTATCAATTTGGGTGGAAGTCCCCATTACTGTAGTAATAGGTGCTAATCACTCTTCCTGAGGAGGATGATTACTGTAGCCCTGGCTATTAGCACTTTGTATTGAGTCCATATCAAACAGTTAGCATTTATATCAAAAATGTTGGCTGGACCCAGACACTTTGGTGGGCTGTATATGCTACTTATATGTATTCTCTTCCCCACCCGCCTTAAACTAACTAACTAGGTTGTGAGTGCATTGTGCTGGCATCCAGGTGGCCACAGGCAGTATCTATGTTTGCTCTGCTGTCTCTCTCCATATTGTGGTCTGGCGGCCATCTTGTGTGTCCGTGTGCCGAGTGTCACCCTACCCCGTGCCATCTCCCACTTCACTATGGATTATCAAGTAGGGACCTCTTCCGTTTTTTTTTCAGATCAGAGATTTTATCCGAAAAGAGACTACATTTCTGACTGAGTGTTATAGATCTGATATGGAAAAGAGGGTGCTTCAGGCTAAGAGCACTCTTTCAGTGAGTACTCTCTATCATTTGTTGGGGGGAGGTTCCTCAGGTGACATCGAGCGATTATGGGAAGCCTGGGAGAGAGAGTTAGGGGTGGAGATCACTCCAGAAACTTGGGAGGACATTTGTGAGAAGATTTCGATATGTAATAGGACCAATGCTATGCAGTTAAAAATTCATCATAGGGCTCGTCTGGCCCTAGATCATCTTGCAAAATTTAAGCAGGGTACGTCTTCAATATGCCCCAAATGTAAAATAAATACAGATACCCTCACTCATTGTTTGTGTACCTGTCACAGGCTCAGTACGTACTGGAGCACTGTGGCAGGAGTAATAGAGAGGGTCTTGAGGACTGAAGTCAAGGTGGATCCGGTTTCTCTTCTCCTGGGTTTTCTGAATTTATCTCCCTTAGATGTACATGGGAGAAAGCTTTTTGGCATCCTCATGTTTTGTGCAAGGAAGAACATTCTGATGTGCTGGGTGTCTGAGAATCCCCTGGGTTTGACAGGGTGGCATAAGTTAATTATGGAACACAATTTGTGTGGGTTTCCTCCGGGTGCTCTGGTTTTCTCCCACAGTCCAAAGATGTGCAGGCCAGGTGAATTGGCCATGCTAAATTGCCCATAGTGTGAGGTGCATTAGTCAGGGGTGGGTTGCTCTTTGGAGGGTCGGTGTGGACTTGTTGGGCCGAAGGGTCTGTTTCCACACTATAGGGAATCTAATCTAATCTACATTCCTTTGGACTTTCTGACAAACATGGTGCACCAGAAAATTGACAGTTTTTATAAGACATGGCAATCCTTCTTGAATTATTTGGAAGCAGATCTGTCCGCCATTTTAATTAGGGCTTTTGTCTAGCCATGATGGTTTGGTTTAATAAGCCTAAGGATGAATTTTGAGCAAACGTGGGTTTAATAATTGATGCTCTTGAAGGTCGAGAGTTGAGGTCTTGTTACGCTGAGTGGCGTTATTTATTTACTTATTTATTTATTGATGTGTAATCAGTGTATTTGTCAATTCTTTGTGGAGTTGTCTGGTTTATTGTTTATTGTTGTTGTTTTTGTTGTTACAATGTTATATTTTCATATTTTTGTATTTTTATAGTTTTGTAATGAAAAATTTTTTCAATAAAAATATTTTTAAAAAAGGGTAGAATAATTCCCATTGAATATTATTAAATCAATGTCCTAGACATCTCTTATAGAGCATAGAACATTACAGCACTGTACAGGCCCTTAAGGCCCTCAATGTTTCACTGATCTGTGAAACCAATCTGAAACCCATCTAACCGACACTATTCCATTTTCATCCATATGTCTATCCAATTACCATTTAAATGCCCTTAAAATTGGTGAGTCTACTGCTGTTGCAGTCATGCCACTTCCACCATTGCTGACATCAGTTACCAAAGCACTGTCAGCCAATTTAGAACAAAGAACAAAGAAAATTTACAGCCCAGGAACAGGCCCTTCGGCCCTCCAAGCCTCAGCCGATCCAAATCCACTGTCTAAACCTATCGCCCAATTCCTAAGCACCTGTATATCTCTGCTCCTCACCTACTCGTGCATCTGTCCAGACACACCTTAAATGAATCTGCCATCCCTGCCTCTACTACTCTGTGGCAACGGTTTCAGGCACCTACCACCCTCTGTGTAAAGTACTTGCCACGTATATCCCCCTTAAACCTTTCACCTCTCACCTTGAATGCGTGACCTCTTGTTATTGAATCCCTCACCCTGGGAAAAAGTTTATCTGTATCTACCCTGTCTATCCCTTCATGATTATATAGACCTCAATCAGGTTCTCCCTCAGTCTTCTTTTTTTCTAATGGCAACAATCCTAACCTACTCAACCTCTATTCATAGCTAGCACCCTCTATACCAGGCAACATCTTCATAAGCCTTCTCAGCTCCCTCTCCAAGGCATCCACATCCTTTTGGTAATGTGGTGACCAGAACTGTGCACTTTATTCTAAATGCGGCCGAATCAAAGTCTTGTACAATTTTAACATGACCTGACAGCTCTTATACTCAGTATCCTGTCCGATGAAGGCAAGCATACTATATGCCTTCTTGACCACTCTACCACCTGTACAGTGGACCTGAACTCCCAGATTTCTCTGTCCATCAACTTTTCCCGAGGCTTTTCCATTTACAGTATAGTTCGCTCTAGAATTAGACTTCCCAAAATGCATCACCTAACATTTGCCCAGATTGAACTCCATCTGCTACTTCTCCGCCCAACTCTCTAGTCTATCTATATTCTCCTGTATTCTTTGACAGTCCCCTATGCTTTCTGCTACTCCACCTGCTACTTTGTGTCATCTGCAAACTGATCAGTCCAACAATGCCGTCTTCCAGATCATTTATGTATATTACAAACAACAGTCCCCCAGCACTGATCCCTGTGGTACACCACTGGTCACCTTTCTCCATTTCGAGAAGCTGCCTTAAACTACTACTTTCTGTCTCCTATTCCTCAACCAGTTCTTTATCCACCTAGCTAGAACACCCTGCACACCATGTGACTTCACTTTCTCCATTAATTTACCATGTGGAACCTTATCAAATGCCTTACTAAAGTCCATGTATATGACATCTACAGCCCTTCCTTCATATATTAACTTGGTCACTTCCTCAAAGAACTCTATTAGGTTGGTAAGGCATGATCTATCGCGCACAAAGCCATGTTGCTTATTACTGATAAGCCCATTCTTTTCCAAATATAAATAGATTTTATCCCTCAGTACCTTCTCCAGCAACTTTCCCACAACTCACTGGTCTGTAGTTAACTGGAATATCCCTACTACCCTTCTTGTACAGGGGGAGCAACATGAGCAACCCTCCAGTCCTCCGACACCTCACCTATGTTTACAGATGCTATAAAGATATCGATCAGGGCCCCAACTATTTCCCCTCTAGCCTCCCTCAGCAACCTGGGATAGATCCCATCTGGTCCTGGAGATTTGTCCACCTTAATATCCATTAACCGACCCAACACATCTTTCCTCCTTATGCCAATGTGATCCAGAGTAAACAAACTTCTATCTCTAATCTCAGCATTCATCACCTCCCGTTCCTCAGTGAACACTAATGTAAAATAATCATTGATAATCTCACCCATTTTCTCAGGTCCGACACAGAACCTTCTTTCTTTATCCTTTAGTGGATGAACCCTTTTTCTGGATGCCCTCTTGCTTCTTATATAAGAATAAAAGGCCTTCGGATTCCCCTTAATTCTGCTCGCTAAAGTTATTTCATGACCACTTTTAGCCCACTTGATTCTTTGTTTAAGATTGGCCCTACTCCCCCGATATTCCTCCAAGGCCCGTTCTGTTCTTAGCTGCCTGGACCTTTTGTGCGCTTCCCTTTTCCTCTTGGCTAGTTGCACGATTTCTCCTGTCATCCACCGTTCATGAACCTTGCCTTTCCTATCCCTTGTTTTCAAAAGGACGTGCCTATCCTGCACTATCTTCAACCTATCCTTGAAAGCCTCCCACATATCATATGTGGACTTTACTTCAAAGAGCTGTGTCCAATCCACATTTCCCAGCTCCTGCCTAATTTTGATACAATTGGCTTTGGCCAATTTAGTACTCGTCCTTAGGACAACTCTCATCTTTGTCTACGAGTATTCTAAAACATACAGAATTGTGATCACCATTCCCAAAGAAATCCCCCACTGCAACTTCTACAACCTGGCCTGGCTCATTCCCCAACACCAGATCCAATATGGCCACTTCCCTTGTCGGACAATTGACATACTGCTCTAGAAAACTTTTCTGGATGCTCCTAACCACTGCCGAGAATGCTGCCACCGAAGATACCACTTCCACGAACGCCACCCAGAACGTCACTTCCAGGTGCCACCGAATGCATCACTTCTGCCCCCATGACTGCCACTATTCACGTCACTTCTCCGGTGATGTCACTTATGACCGAAACATCGGCTTTCCTACTCTTCAGATACTGCCTGACCTGCTGTGCTTTTCCAGCCCCATACTTTTCTACTTTAAGAAATGAGAGTTCAGGGCAAAATTAATAGTCACTTAGATAAACTTAGTTTAATTAATGAGAGCCAGCATATTTTACTGGAAGCAAATCTTTTTTAACCAAGTTGATTCAGTTTTTTGATGATGCAACTGTGAAGGTTGCTGTGAATAATGTAGGTGACATTGTCTACATGAATTTCTAAAAATTGTCTGATAAAATGCCAAAAAAAGGCTTGCCAGCAAAATTAAAGCCCATGGAATAAAAGATACAGTATCAGCATGAATATGAAATTGTTTGAGAGACAGAAATTATGGTAATTTTCTTTATTTAGAAAAAGGTGTACAACAAAGTTCTGCTAGGATTATTACTTTTTTAAATTTATATTAATGACCCAGAATTGGGTGTAAAGGGCACTATTTTAAAACTTTCAGCTGACACAAAACTGGAAATATTTGAAGGTATGAGCAAGATTTCAAGTAGACTTGGACAGACTAATAGAATTGTAATTATGTGGCAAACTAAATTTTACATAGAGCAGAGTGAGGTGATATATTTTGCTGGAAAGAACAAGGAAAAGCAATGTAACTTTGTATAAATTGTAATATAGGGTAGAGTCAGATTCCCTGCAGAATCTCACTTAGGTTCAGGGATGTACTCTGAATATAATAGAAATGACTGACAATTCCAAATAATGTGTTAACTCGGCAATTTTATTGAATACAATAATACTAGTAATGTACAGCAATTTATAAATGCTACCACAAGTGATAATTCCCATTAAATATTATTAAATCAGAGTGAAATTATATAGTCCTAGACCACTTTTTTACATACGTTAATCAGTGTTTGCCATAATGCCTGAGTATAGAAGGCAGTAGTTTTAGATGGAGCAAAGAAATGAGAAAGAAAGATCAGGAACAAGAGGGCTCTGATTTATGAGGAACAAGAGGGCTCTGATTTATGATGAACAACAAGAGACAGTGGGAGATAACAAAATGCATTTTTTTAAAAAAGTAGGTGATTAGGAACTAGAATGCTGTGCCTGAGAGTAAGGTGGAGCCAGATTCAATTAAGCCTTTCAAAGAGCATTGAATAATCATCCAAACAGAAAAGGCTTGCAGAAACTGTGTGGAAGTGAGAGTTGCTTAATTGCTCTTACAGTGAGCTGGCATAGCCAGCAGAGACCAAATGGCCTCCTTCTGTGCAGTAAACATTCCACTATTCTACTTATCATTAAAACATTGAATGATGCCATGAAAAAGATTTGGCAGGAAGGATTAGGGAAAGCCCAAAGGCATTTTACTCATATGTAAAGAATAAGAGAATGATCAGGGAGAAGGTATGACCAGTCAGGAATAGCGTAGGGAACTTGTGCGTGGAGTCTGATCAGATAGGGGAAGCCCTAAATGAGTTTTTTGCTTTGGTTTTCACTAAGGAAAGGGACCTTGTTGTGAATGAGAACTTTGAGGAGCTGGGAAACAGGATTGAACAGATCAAGATTGATGAAATTGATATGCTGGAAATTTTGGCAAACATTAAGATTGATAAGTCCCAGGGCCAGACCAGATTTATCCTAGGTTGCCCCAGAAAGCAAGAAAGCAGGTTGCTAAGCCACTCTCCATGGGAGATGTACCAGAGGATTGGAGGGAGGCGAATGTTGTTCCTCTTTTCAAGAAGGGGAATAGAGAAATCTCTGGCAATTACAGACCAGTCAGTCTTACATCTGTGGTCAGCAAGGTTTTGGAAAGAATTCTGAGGGATAGGATTTATGACTATTTTGAAAAACATAGCGTGATTAATGGCAGTCAATATGGCTTTGTGAGGGGCAGGTCATGCCTCACAAATCTTATTGAGTTCTTTGAGTGAGTGACGAGACAGGTCGATGAAGGTCGAGCAGTGGATGTGGTGTATGTGGACTTCAGCAAGGCATGGTAGGCTAATCTATAAAGTCAGGAGGTATGGGATACAGGGAGATTTGGCTGTCTGGACTCAGAATTGGTTGGCTGACAGAAAGTAGAGAGTGGTTGTAGATGGAAAGTATTCTGCCTGGAGGTCAGTGGTGAGTGGTATCGCACAGGGCTGTGTTCTTCTGCCTCTGCTCTTTGTAGTTTTTATAAATGACTTGGATGAGGAGGTTGAGGTGTGGGTTATTAAATTTGCCAATGATACAAAGGTTGGAGGTACCATTGATAGTATTGAGGGCTATTTAAGGCTGCAGCGCGACATAGAGCTGGATGTAGAGCTGGACTGAGAAATGGCAGATGGAGTTAACCTGGATAAATGTGAATTGATGCATTTTGGAAGGTCGAACTTGAATGCTGAATATAGGATTAAAGACAGGATTCTTGGCAATGTGGAGGAACAGAGGGTGTTCAAGTGCATAGATCCCTCAAAGTTGCCACCCAAGTGGATAGGGTTGTTAAGAAAGCATATGGTGTTTTGGCTTTCATTAACAGGGGGATTGAATTTAAGAGCTGCGAGGTTTTGCTGCAGCTCTACAAGACCCTGGTGAGGCCACACTTGGAATATTGTGTCCAGTTCTGGTCAGAAAATGTGTTGCTGGAAAAGCGCAGCAGGTCAGGCAGCATCCAAGGAGCAGGAGAATCGACGTTTCGGGCATAAGCCTTCCTCAGGAATACGTCGATTCTCCTGCTCCGTGGATGCTGCCTGACCTGCTGCGCTTTTCCAGCAACACATTTTCAGCTCTGATCTCCAGCGTCTGCAGTCCTCACTTTCTCCTCCAGTTCTGGTCACCCTATTATAGGAAAGGTACGGAGACTTTGGAGAGGGTGCCAAGGTTTTCCAAGATGCTGCCTGTACTGGAGGGCTTGTCTTACAACGAGGTTACTAAGATCAGAGGTTTCTCGCTGGAGAGAAGGGGGAAGATAGGTGACCTGATCGAGGTATACAAGGAAATGAGAGGCATGGATAAGGTCAATAGCCAGAGCCTTTTTCCCAGGGCAGTTTTAAGAGGCACTGTCATAGAGTGGTCATAATTTTAAGATATTAGGAGGAAGGTATAGAGGAGACATTACAGGTAAGTTCTTTACTCAGAGGGTTGTGAACGCATGGAATGCGTTGTCAGTGGTGGTGGTGGAGGCAGAGTCATTAGGGACATTTAAGCATGCTGGACATGCACATGGACAGCAGTGACTTGAGGGGTGCATCGGTTTGGTTATTTTATTTTAGATTAGGAATAATCCTCGGTACAACATCGTGGGCAGAAGGGCGTGTTCTGTGCTGTACTTTTCTATGTTCTCTGTTCTATGATGCACCTCAGAATGAGACCAGTTGATTATTGTGCTTATGCCTCTTCCTTGAAAGAGCTATGTAATTTGTTCCACTCCAGTTCTGTTTCTGTAGCCCTCCTGTTAATGCTTTCACTTTAACTATTTGTCCAATTTTCTTTGAAGCTTACTTTTGAATCTTCTTTCCTTCCAAGCAATTCATTCCTAATTTGCTGCATGAAAATTAAGATTTTGTGTTACTTCTACGTCATTTACTTATCTCTTTTTCTCTTGCTATTGACTCTTCTGCCACTTTTCCTTCTTCTTTAGAATATCAAAAGTGTTTCATTTTCAAACACTCTAAGTTCTCCCTTTGCAGTCTCCTCTGTAAGAAGAACAGGTTCAGCTCCTCCTGTCTCTCCAGATAACTGAAGTCCATCATACCTGATACCATTAAAATAAAACCCTTTCTGAAGTCTCGACATCCTTCTCAAAGTGTGGTGTCTAGAATTAAATCCACTACTCTATCTGTGTCTTAATTAATGTTTAATCAAGGTATAACATAGAATTTTGCTTATGTAGTACATGTCTCCATAAATAATATCAAGGATTTTTTTATGTGACCTTCTCAACTTTAAAAAAATATGCATACAAACATCCAGGTCTGTCTGTCCCTGCATCCCTTTACAACTTAATTGTTATTGCTCACTTTGGTCTTCATACCAAAATTGACCACTTTAGACTTCTGAGCATTAAATTTCATCTGTCGTTGTTGCCCATTTTGTCAATATGTCGACACACTCCTGACGTCTGCTTTTGCACTTTTTTTGCCATATTTTTCAAGTTTCCTGCCATCTCCGAATATTGAACTGTGGTTCAGCATGACCTCCCTTGAATAAACCCATGCTGACTGTCCCTGATTAAACCTAAACATAAAACAAAAACTGTGGATGCTGGAAATCTGGAACAAAAAACAAATTTGCTGGAGAAACTCAGAAGGCCCCCCTCAGAAGGTGAGGGGGGAGGTGTGGGCACACGTTTTGCACTTCTTGTGGTTGCAGGGGAAGGTGCCGGGAGTGGAGGTAGGGTTGGTGGGGGGTGTGACACTTCCCTCCTCACCTCCCTCCAAGGCCCCAATGGATCCTTCCATATCCGTCGCAAATTCACCTGCACCTCCACACACATCATTTACTGTATCCGCTGCACCCAATGTGGTCTCCTCTACATTGGGGAGACAGGCCGCCTACTTGCGCAACATTTCAGGGAACACCTCTGGGACACCCGCACCAACCAACCCAACCGCCCCGTGGCTGAACACTTTAACTCCCCCTCGCACTCCGCCAAGGACATGCAGGTCCTTGGCCTCCTCCATCGCCAGACCCTGGCCACACGACGCCTGGAGGAAGAGCGCCTCATCTTTCGCCTAGAAACCCTCCAACCATACGGGATGAATGTAAATTTCTCCAGTTTCCTCATTTCCCCTCCCCCCACCTTATCTCAGTCCCAACCCCCGGATTCAGCACCGCCCTCTTGACCTGCAATCGTCTTCCCAACCTCTCTGCCCCCACTCCCTCTCCGCCTATCACCCTCACCTCCTTCCACTTATTGTATTCCCAACGCCCCTCCCCCAAATTCTCCCCCCCCCCCACCTTTTATCTCAGCCCGCTTGACACACCAGCCTCATTCCTGAAGAAGGGCTTATGCCCGAAACGTCGATTCTCCTGCTCCTCGGATGCTGCCTGGCTGCTGCACTTTTCCAGCACCACACTTTACAACTCCTACTTTTTGTATGTCTTGAAAAAAAATTATGTAACCAGTAAGTTTCTTTTATCCCATAGTATAATGAATTTTCCCCAACATTAATCCAATGAAATATTTGATCTTAATACCAATCTTGTCAATTTTGATTCCAGGTGGATTTTTTCGCCACATGGCTTTACCCCCAACTGTCGCAGCTGGTAAGGAAAGTGATAAGTAAATGCTTTGTAGTACAGAGCTTAAACTTTGCTGAAAGGAAACTAAAGGTTGAAGCTTCATGTCTTGCACTCAGAGGAAGTAGAATGCAAGAAACAGATTTTTTTAAAAATCAGCTTTTACAGCATGAGAAAGATTTGTTGGGCCTTTTGGGCAATTGGCTGCTGGTTAGTCAGTGGATTAGAATCTTGCAGAAGGTAACTCACCTCCTGACCCAACAGAGCCTGTTCACCATCTGCAAGACACAAGGCAGGAGTGTGATGGAATGCACCTCACTTGTCTGGATGGGTGCAGCTCCAACAAGAGTCAAGAAGTTTGACACCATCCAGGACAAAGCAGCCCGCTTGACTGACACACATCCACAAACATCCTGTCCCTCCACCACCAACACTCAGTAGCAGCAGTGTATACCACCCATAAGATGAATTACGGAAATTCACCTAGGGTCATTGGAGAGTGCCTTCCATGCCCAGGACCACTTCCAACTAGAAGGGTAAGGACAGCGTTACATAAAACATGATCACTACCTCCAAGTTCCCTCCAGGCCACTCATTATTCTGATTTGGAAATAAATCATTTTTCCTCAGTGCTACTGGGTCAGAATCCTGGATTTCCTTCCTTAATGATATTGAGGGCCTACCTACAGCAAACGGACTGCAGCTCACCACCACCTTCTCAAGGGCAAGTGGGGATAGACAATAAATACTGGCCCAGCAAGCAACATGCACTTCCCATGAGTGAATAAAAAACATTTATGCTGTAGTCAGTCAGATAACTCAAATCTGAATGAACTCTGTAACTGCTTGGTTCCTTAAAGTAATTGAAAAGAGGCAATCATATCCTTTCCAGGTGCCACAGTTTCAACAAGAATAAACTAGCACATTAATAAATACTGTGTCCCTTCCCCTTAACAGTACATTCTTTAGCAGTGTCTTTGTTAACATTGGAAAAAAGATTCAATTTTGACATTCTCAGATAAATTTACATTGGTTGTTGATATCACACAATGGATATGTCGCAAATGAAAATGTAAATTTAATACAGAAATCGCACATGTGACTTCAAGTTTATTGTGATGATATGCAAACCTAACCTTGGAGTGTTTGATGGGTCGTTGGTGCTGGATTTGTGAGCAATAGGATGGCTTAGAGATACTTTATTCTATAGAACTCAATTTTAAGAGCTGATATAGGTTGTTCAGATTAGCACATGTGTTTTCTGCCCGGAATGAAAGTAGAATGTGAAGTTTTCCTATTTTACTTACAGGAGATTCCTATGAGCAAGTTATAAATTATCATAAGAAGATCTTGAAGGAAAAACTTGAATATATTACAGATTACACATCAATTGCAGGGGAGCGTATCTGTCTCCTTCAGAGATTCACGGATATATGGATCACTGATGCAAAGGAACATGAAGTAACAGAGATTGGTCCCTCCTCCCTCAGACATGACAAGACAGTTGCTAAATATATGGAGAACAAAGATATTTTTAGACCCATTCGTAAACAATGGCCGGCAAGAGTGGTTATTACCAGTGGCATTGCAGGCATCGGAAAGACAATTTATGTAAAGAAGTTCCTCCTTGACTGGGCAATGTCAAAAACACACCAGGAGTATGATTTTGTATTTGTCTTTCCATTCTGTGAGCTCAATCTCATCTCAGAGGAAAGCCTCAGCCTTATGCATCTAGTGCAGCAACATTACCCACATATGAGACAATTGGATGAGACTTACCTAAAGGACTCTGCTCACTCCTTGTTCATTTTTGATGGTCTGGATGAAAGCCGATTTTCCTTAGATTTTGAAAATAACCCTGTGTGCAGTGACATAACAAAGCCAGTGCCTCTGCAATCATTACTGACAAATCTCATCAAAGGGAACCTCCTTCGTTCAGCATCTATCTGGATAACAACGCGCCCATCAACAATACACCGAATTCCATCCTGCTACGTGGACAGAGTGACAGAAATACAAGGATTTCAAGATGAAGAAAAGGAAGAATATTTCAGGAGGAAATGCCAGGATGAACAGCTGACAGAGAAAATCATTGCACTAGTGAAGAAGCAAAGTAGCCTTTGGATGATGTGCTATGTGCCTGCTTTCTGCTGGATCCTCACCACTGTTTTAGAACATGCCTTCAAGTCATCATATGCTGAGGAATTTAGAGGTAGCACCGTAACTGAGATTTATACCAACTTTCTACTTGTCATGGTGACGTACCATCATGAACACCGTGGCCATGGAAAGGAAAAAATTGATAGGATATGCCAGCTACTCCAATCAGACCGTGCGGCAATACTCAGTCTGGGCAAGCTTGCATTCCAGTATCTTAAGTCTCACACCTTTGTTTTTTATGAGGAAGATTTTAAATCTTTTAATATTGATATCTCATCCATCTGTAGTGGGTTTTGTCGGCAGTATGACATTGAGTACTCCCCGCTTTCCCACAGGCGGGTCTATTCGTTTGTTCATGCCACAGTCCAAGAGTACTTTGCAGCTCTCTATATTTTTGTGGCTTATCATAATGAGAAACAGAACCTGATGACATGCAGCATACTGGGACGGTTCTGGGCGATCTTTTCAAAGCCTACCTTCTTTCAGGTTTGTAAAAGTGCCTGCAGTGAGGTAGTTCGGAGTCACACAGGCCACTTGGATCTGTTTCTCCAATTTCTCTGTGGGTTGGGAAAGTGTAGGATACAGAAGTGCCTGCAAGGTCTCCTAACTCATGTGGAGGAACTGACAGATGACCTAAATAACACTATAAGCTACATGAAGAAGTTGCTCCAAACAGACATTCCTGCAGAGAGATGTATTAATCTATTTCACTGTCTAACTGAGATGAATGACAAATCAGTAGTGAGAGAAATGAATGAATCCCTCCGCCAGGGAGTGTTGTCTTCCAAAAAATTATCACTCGCTGATTATTCAGCATTGGCCTACATTCTGAAAACATCAGATATGGACAGAAAAGAATTTAATTTATCCACATACAGGATATCACCAGATGGTTTGAAAAGACTGTTACCAGTTATTAAATCCTTTGAAAAAATAACGTGAGTATTTTGACCATAAAGGATTTGAAGAGTACACTTGTTGACTTTTCTGTGACACAGATATTTTAGACATTATTTTAAGTTCAAACATTGGAGGGGGAAGATGCACAAGTGATTTAGGTACTAGAAGAGTTTGCTGAGCACATGGCTGACAGCTTTGAGGATAGTGTGGAGGGGAGAGTTGAATGGATATCTGACAGCATGAATGATTAAACATGTACTAGTTTCTTGAAATGGACACAAGACAGCAGAAACTTCTTATGCCTTGTACACCCTTATATAATTTGGTCTGATTTATTCTAATGAGCTATATGGAGTCTATTGAGGTTTTCAGCATATAAGTCGTGCCCTGAACTCAGTCGATTTAAGTCAACAGTTCTTTCATGCACTGAACTTGGGACAGCACAGTAGATACATTACTGTCCTTTTGCAGTCTGGGACTGGGTGGGTACAGTGGGTCAGACACTTGTGTCGTAGTCAGATGGGTGTTACAATGGGTCAGATACTGTCCTATCATAGTCAGATGGCTGTTACAGTGGGTCAGACACTGTCCTGTTGCACTCTTGGACTGGGTGGGTCTGTGGAATAAGCAACTACACCATAGCGTTAAACTTTTTGATTTTAGCCTATCAGTAATGCTACAGGATAAGAGCAAATAGTGTAATATAATGCAGGAGTGATATTTATATATGACTCTATGTTTATTTGCAACACTTGTCTGTATTTTATTTGATCTATTTGACCTGCTGTTTGAACTGTAGGCTATCAGGTACTGTCATGGATGAAGAAATGGTTAACTCTATGAGCGCTCTCCTGCTTGCCAATAAAAATCAAATCAAGGAGTTATGGTAAGTTGTGAATTGGTACCAGAACATTTTCTGTACAATTTTTAGCAGCATATTGGAGGCATCTGTCATCCTGAGCTCAGAGTTGGAATTCCCACCTCTGGGTCAGATGGTTTTGGGTTTGAAACTTCATTCCAGGATATGATCACATAACCTAGGTCGACATTCCAGTAACATATTAAGGAACTACTGCATGCTGTCTGCCAGGTGAGAAACCTTCTGGTCACTCAGATAGATATAAATATAAATTAGAGGAAAACAGGAAGTTCAGTTAAGGTGAATCACCAATATTTATCTCTCAACTCACATCACTGAAAAAGATTTTAATTAAGCACTTCATTGATAATGATGCCCTTTGGGGATGTACTGATATCAAGGAAGGTGCTACATAAATAGAAGATCTTCTTTCTGATAGTAATGAATTAAGAATTTTGAAATTTTGTGAAACAAATGATGTTAGGCTGCTCTGCCATTGCCTCAGTGGGCTATACTCATACCATGAGTAACACTGAGCTATAAGGCCCAAAATATCCTGAGTCCCATTTCCAATTCACACTCAGTCATTTCATATCAATTGGTGGAGTAGTACAGGTTTAAATCTTGCCTCAGTGTCTAGGGTGCTGCTCCAGATCACCATTCCTCCCCTGCCTGGGATACACTGCTATTACTGCTTATTGACTACACCTATGTATAAAGGATGATCATTCAGTTGACATACTGAAGAGTGTCCAGTGCCCTAGAAGCCAGACCCCAGGGCCATTTTGTCCTTTCGGGAAGGAGAATGAAATGATGGATAACAAATCTGTTAAGCAAAGGCCCGGTAGTTAAACTGGTACTTGGGTTTTGGTGGAAAGCTCATTAACACACAAACTGGATCGAGAATGTTAGACCCTTAAACCTCATACACAGTAATTTCCAGGTTAATTAATATTTACAGGATATTTTAACGGGGGCAATTGTAACCATGATATGTACACATAACTTTAGCTGGTCATTGGCTAGTGATCGGTGGGGCTGATTTATCTTAATTCTTGCTTGTGAGATTCTGAAATTTCCAATTCCTGTTTTAGATGAGATCAACTAACACAATAAGGATCTGGGGCATTCTTGTCATGTCTGACTCAAAATACTTTTAAGGCCATCAGGATGAATTCAAAATTTTACTGTTTCCTCTTGATTAACTTGAACTCAGAGTTCCCTAATCTTGGCAGTTACTGTCTGGTGATGACCCTGTGGAAAATTTCCAAGTACTTGATATCAAACCCATCCCCTTACTAATTTGACACTGATGTTCATCATGAGCATGGCCAAGGTTACAACTCATATTGTTATACCGTCTGTGTTGTGGATGTTCAACTCATGATTCTGAGGCCAAATCAGTGGAGTGCATAGCACATTGCGAGCAACATATAGAGTTTAACTATCTGGTCCCATGAACTTTCCCAACAAGTCCTGAGTGTTGAAATTTGACATTTACCTATCAGCAAGTGATAGTGGCAACAACAATCTCTTCCAACTGTTCAGGTCCATTATATTCAATATTCCAAACAAAGTAATAATAAAACAAAATTGTTAGTGTTAGACTTGGGAATGAAGTTTGTTGAACTTTGAGGGCTGAATTGCCAGTTGATGATGTGGCCCTAGGACTATATGCTTCAGTTCTATGATTTTATTGTAAATGCGAAATGATTTACGTTCCAGCTTGATAAATAACACATTGGGAGATACAGGCCTCAGAAATCTGGCTGCCGCACTGATGAGTTCAAGCTGCAGACTGGAGATACTGCAGTAAGGAAGCCTTTTCTACTTTTCAAAACTCTTCAATAGAAACATAGAAAATAGGGACAGGCATAGCTATTCAGCTCTTCAAACCTGCCCTTCCATTGAGTATGATCCTGATCAATCGCCCTATTTGGTACTTTCTCCCCATACACTTTGACGTTAAGAACTGTATCTAGTTCCTTCTTGAAAGCATTCAATGTTTTCGCCTCCGTGGCAGATAATTCCACTCTCTAGGTGAAAAAAATTTCCTCATCTCAATCCTAAACAGCATACTCTATATCTTTAAACTGTGACCCCTGGTTCTGGGCTCCTTGGTCATTGGGAACATGCTTCCTTTGTTCATAGAATTACAGAATTGGTAGTAGGCAGAAGGAGGCCATTCACCCCATTGTCCATTCACTGTTCTGTTACCTAGTGCCAATCTTGTGCTTTCCCCCATATCCTTGCACACCATCTCTATCCAAATAACCATCCAGTGCATGCCTCAATTGAACCTGCCCTCAGCACATTTTCAGGCGGTATATTCTATACTCTACTACTTGCATCACCTTTGCTTCATTTGCACAGCGCTTTAAATCTATGCCCTCTTGTTCTTTCTCGAACAGGAACAGTTTCTCCCTATGTGCTCTGTCCAGCTCATTCATGATTTTGTAAACCTCTATCAAATCTCCTTTCAGTCACCTTCTCTCCAAGGAGAACAGTTCCAACTTCTGCAATCTGTCCTCATTACTAAAGTTTACCCTGTCTAGTCCTGTTAGATTTTTTTCTTATTTTCTATGAGTTTCTCACTTGTTCTTCTAAACTCCAGTGAATATAGTCCTAACCAACCTCGTCTTCATTCAACAGCCTCTGAGCTAACATTGACTAAGAGGAAGTGAGGACTGCAAATTCTGGAGATCAGAGTCAAAAGATATGCTGGAAAAGCACAGCATGTTAGGCAGCATCTGAGGAGTAGGAGAATTGATGTTTCAGGCATAAGCCCTTCATCAGGAATGTGGGCTTATGCCCAAAACATTGATTCTCCTGCTCCCTGAATGCTGCCTGACATGCTGTGCTTTTCCAGCACCACACTTTTTGACTCTGAGTGAACATTCTAAGAAGCTATCTAAATGGGTTTGTCTATTTGGTAAATATAAGAATGTACATCATTGTAAAGGTTTTCATATCTGAATTTCCTCTTCATACATTTAAATGCTTAGATCACTTTTAGTTCTTAATCTTCTGCCAAGTAAAACCATTTTAATCTGCTGTAATAAAACATGAAACATTTTCATGTCATTAAAACTGAAGAAAGTCTTAAATGTCCTCTTGAAAAAGAAGTTGCTTCTGACCTTAAATATGTAGATTACAATAAACACTGGTCCAGCCAGCGATGCCCACAACAAAGTAAAGGGGCAGATTGACAGTCAAAGAATGCTGTATTGGGCTACTCATATAAACAACTTACTATATCTATAGAATTGTATTTATGGGAGCTGACATAAAACTAGTCGGTCCCTTATGTTTTTGCTAATTATATTAGATGTATGGGGTTAGTTGGCTAAACATCTGTTTTGCAATGCAATCTGATGCCCAAAGTGTGGGCTCAAATTCTGCACTGGCTGAGGTAACGATGAAGAACTCTCCTCCTCAACTCTCCCCTTACCTGAGGTGTGGTAACACATTGCTAAATCACCACTCTTTAATGAGAGAGCAGCCCTATAGTCTGATATAACTATGGCAACTTCACCTTTCAAAATTCTCATGCTTCATGTAATTGAATTCTTTGCAGTCTGTGTAGAAATGACCTCACTGAGCAATGTGGCACAGATCTAATTTCCATTTTAAGAACAAATCGAATTCTAAATGAGTTGGACCTGAAATACAACCAATTGAAAGATGCAGGAGTGAAGCAGCTTTCTGTTGCGCTGCAGGACTCTGACTGTGAGATCGAAACCCTGGGGTAGGTGCCCATTATTGTTACACTTTTCTTTGTAACACAATGATTTTAAATATTTTGTATGGCAGTACTCAATGGTGTCTGTATGATTTATCAAGATTGTGGGGAAATGAGTTCACACACTGCTGCTGCGAGGAACTAGCCCTGGCTCTAAAAACCAACCAGTCATTGAGAAGGCTGGACCTCAGCTGCAATATTATTGGAGACTTGGGAATGAAACTACTTTGTGCATCGATGAAAGATGATGGCTCTAAAATTGAGAAATTAGGGTAGGTAACTCCACCTTGTAATTGTTATTATCTACTGTACAGCAATAGTCCGTGGATCATCCATGCACCTGCAGTGGCCCGATGTAGCAAAAAGCAACTAGATATGATTGTGATCAACATGGTTTAAAGAAAATTCAGAAATCAGTATTTTAGAAAATTTTCCAATTTAAGAAGGATTCTGGGTAATCCAAGATGTAAGATGGGAAAAAGTTGTGGCTGTAAGAGCTGCTTTTTTTTTTGTGTATTTTAGATGTTGGTGGAGATTTCCTCAAATTCCAAGAGCAGTAATTGCTGTTTTATATGCTGTTGCATTGTTTTAGAACCTGGGGGTTCAAAAGATCAAAACAATGATATTTTAAAAAGGAACAAGACAGACAAAGGCAATGACCACATGGTCAGAGAAAGAAACCTATACTGAGGTCTGACACAGCAATGAATCTGCAGTTACTGCCTTTGCTGTTTGAGTTGAAGTATTTCTGGATACTGGAGTGCATCCAGGAAAAAATTGACAAACAACGAAATTCACAGCTGTCCTTGGAGGAATCTGTGTGGGAGAGATCACAGCACAGGAACAGATAAGTGCATAGCTGTAAATCTAAAATAATGAGTTGAGTAGGTTCTTTCTTGATTATATGTTTTATTGAAATCTGTCTCTTGATTAAATTTTAAAATTATAAGCCATAACTATTAAGTTAGCCTGGAGCAGTGTTTTTATAGAACAATAAGACAATTTTCTGGGTCTGTAGCTTATTAAGGAGAAAAGCTGGCCTTTAGTAGAATAATGTGTCCTTCCTGTCAGATGTGGGAATTTAGGGAGGGTTTCTGTGTTACTGATGATTATGTCTGCAGGAAGTGTCTTTGGTTGTGAATCCTATCATATCGCATAGATAGGTTGGAGAGACAGTTAGAGGCAAAAAGGAATTTACAGGAGCTAGGGGGTGTGATGGATGGAAATTATAGGAAGTGAGAAAAGCTGCAGATACAGTCAGGTAGATGGGTTAACTCCAGGAAAGGTAGGTGAGGCAGGCAGGTAGTACAGGAGTCTCCTTTGGCTATCCCCATCTCAAAAAAGTATACTGTTTTGGAAAATGTAAGGAGGTGATGGACTCTTAGGGGAATGTAGCACAGACAGCCAAATTTCTGGTACCGAGAATGTTTCTAATGTAATGAGGAGTACCTCAGGTTCTAAGCAATCGATTATGATTGGGGACTCTCTAGTCAGAGGCACAGACAGACGTCTCTGTGGCTAGCAGCAAAAAATCAGAATGGTGTGTTTCCTCCTTGGTGTCAAGATCAAGGATACCTCAGAGAGAGTGCAGAATGTTCTCAAAGGGGAGAAGGACCAGCAGGATGTCATTGTACACATTGGAATCGGTGATGTAGGAAGAGAAAAAAATGAGATTCTGAAGACACAACATAGGAGGTTAGGCAGGAATTTAAAAAAGAGGTCCTCGAGGGCAGTAATATCTGGATTACTCCTAGTGCTACTAGCTAGTGAGGGCAGGAATAGGAGGATAGAGCAAATGAACGTGTGGCTGAGGAGCAGGTGCAGGTGAGAAGGGTTCACATTTTTGGCTCATTGGACTGTCTTCTGGGGTAGAAATGATCTGTACAAGAAGGATGGATGCAGCTGAATCAGAAGGGGACTAATATACTGGCAGGGAGATTTGCTAGAGCAGCTCAGGAGGATTTAAACTAATTAGGTGGAGAGGGGAGGGGGGGTGGTGATGGTGGTGGGAGGAAAGAGACCAACCAAGACTGGTACAGTTGGGAAAAGGAGTAAGTCAAATAGTAAGGGCAGGCAGGAACAAAGCAGAGAACAAGGCAGGACTGATAAATTAAACTGCATTTATTTCAATGCAAGAGGCCTAACAGGGAAGGCAGAACAGCATGGTTAGGAACATGGGACTGGAATATTGAAAGCAATTACAGAGACATGGCTCAGGGATGGACAGGACTAGCACCTTAATGTTCCAGGATACAAATACTATAGAAGGATAGAAAGGGGGGAAAGAGAGAAAGGGGAGCAGCATTTTTGATAAGGGATAGCATTACAGCTGTCCTTAGCAAGGATATTCCTGGGAATACATCCAGGGAAGTTATTTTGGTGGAAGTGAGAAATAGGAAAGGGATAAAAACCTTGTTGGGATTATATTGTAGACCCACCAATAGTTAGCAGGAAATTGAGGAACAAATTTGTAAGGAAATCTCAGTTATCTGTAAGGATAATAGGTTGGTTATGGTAGGGGATTTTAACTTTCCAAACATAGACAAGGACTGCCATAGTGTTAAGGGTTTAGATGAAGAGGAATTTGATGTGTGTACGAGAACAATTTATGATTCATTATGCAGATGTACCTACTAGAGAAGCTGCAAAATGTGACCTACTCTTGGGAAATAAGGGAGGGCAGATGACTGAGGTATCAGTGGGGGAGCACTTTGGAGCGAGTGACCATAATTCTACTAGTTTTAAAATAGTGATAGAAAAGGATAGACCGGATCTAAAAGTTGAAGTTCTAAATTGGAGGAAGCCAATTTTGACGGTATCAGGCAAGAACATTGAAAAAGTGAATGAGGGCAGATTTTTGCAGGTAAAGGGACAGCTGGAAAATGGGAAGCCTTCAAAAATGAGATAACAATAATCCAGAGACAGTATAAGCCTGTTGCAGTGAAAGGCAAGGCTGGTAGGTATAGGGATGACTAGAGAAATTGAGGTTTTGGTTAAGAAAAGGAAGGAAGCATCTGGCAGGTATAGACTGCAGAGATTGTGTGAATCCTTAAAAGAGTATCAAGGCAGTAGGAGTATACTTAAGAGGGAAATAAGGAGGGCAAAAGGGGGGCATGAGATAACTTTGGAAAATAGGGTTAAGGAGAATCCAAAGGCATTTTATAAATTATCAAAAACAAAAGGGTAAATAGGTAGAGAATAGGACCCATCAAAGATCAGCAAGGCAGCCTATGTATGGAAATGCAGGAGATGGGAGAGATACTAAACAAGTATTTTGCATCAGTGTTGACTGTGGAAGGTATAGCATGTAGGGAAATAGATGGTGACATCTTGAAAAATGTCTATATTACAGAGGAGGTGGTGCTGGATGTCTTAAAATGCATAAAAGTGAATAAATCCCCAGGATCTGACCAGGAATACCGTAGAATCAAGGAAAGTTTTTGCTGGGCCCTTTGCTCAGATATTTGCATCATTGATTGTCACAGGTGAGGTACCAGAAGACTGGAGGTTGGAAAACGTGGTGCCACTATTTAAGAAAGGTGGTAAGGAAAAGCCAATGAACTATAGACCAGTGAGCCTGACATCAGTGTTGGGAATCCTGAGGGACAGGTTTTATATGTATTTGGAAAGGCAAGGACTGATTAGGAATAGTAAACATGGCTTTGTGCGTGGGAAATCATGTCTCACAAACTTGTTTTTTGAAGAAGTAATGCAGAAGATTGATGGGGTCAGAGCGGTGGACGTGTTCTCTACAGATTGCAGTAAGGCGTTCGACAAGGTTCCTCATGGTAGACTGGTTGGCAAGATTACATCTCATATAATATAGGGAGAACTAGCCATTTGGATAGTGGCTTGAAGGTAGAAGTCAGAGAAGTAAGAGGCTTGAAGGTAGACATCAGTGGTGGAGGGTTGCTTTCCAGACTGGAGGCTTGTGACCAGTGATGTGCAACAGGATTGGGGCTGGGTCCACTGCTTTTTATCATTTATATAGATGATTTGGATGTGAAATAGGAGGTATAGTTAGTAAATTTGCAGATGACACCAAAATTGAAGGTGTGGTGGACAGCAAACAAAGCTACTTTAGAGTACAACAAGATATTGATTGGATGGACCAATGGGCTGAGTGGCAGATGGAGTTTAATTTAGATAAATGTGAGGTGCTGCATTTTGGAAAGGCAAATCAAAGCAGGACTTATAGACTTAATGGTAAGTTCCTGGGGAGTGTTGCTGAACAAAAAGACCTTGGAGTGCAGCTTCATAGTCCCTTGAAAGTGAACTTGCAGGTAGATAGGATAGTGAAAAGGGTGTTTGATATTCTTGCCGTTATTGGACAGATCATTGAGTGTAGGAATTGGGAGATCATGTTGTAGCTGTGTAGGCCATTGGTTAGGCCACTTTTGGAATATTGTGTGCAGTTCTGATCTCCCTCCTATCAGATGGATGTTGTGAAACTTGAAAGGGTTCAGAAACGATTTACAAGGAGGTTGCCAGGGTTGGAGGATTTGAGCTACAGGGAGAGGCTGAATAGGCTGGCGCTGTTTTCCCTGGTGCATCGGAGGCTGAGGGGTGACCTTATAGAGGTTTATAGAGGGGCATGAATAAGGTAAATAGACAAAGTATTTTCCCTGGGGTGGAGGAGTCCAGAACTCGAGGGCATAGTTTAAGGGCGAGAGGGGAAAAATTTAAAGGGACCTATGGGATAACGTTTTCATGCAGAGGATGGTGAGTATATGGGATGAGCTGCTAGAAAAAGTGGTGGAGGCTGGTACAATTGCAACATTTAAAAGGCATCCGGATGGGTATTTGAATAGAGAAGGTTAGGATATCTGGTTGGCATGGACGAGGTGGACTGAAGGGTCTATTTCCGTGCTGTACATCTCTATGATTCTATTTGTGCAGAGCTCTAGGGTAATTTCACAGTCAAAGCAACGACAGGTTGGCCAAACCAGTAACTGGAAATGACACATACATGCCACATTTTTGAGGTTGGGTTGAGACATAATTGAACAATGTTAAGGTGTTTTGCCTAATTAAATACTCCTAGATCTGGTACAGCATGAGTTATGTGTGGTAAATGGAGTTTTACCTACCTGACCAATTTTGTACTTGACCTAGGAATGTTTGGCTGTACAGTGTAGAGGAAGTTCTTAACTAACATAAAAGTGTAAAAGTGAACTTTGCAGTGTGTTTTACAATGCATCCTGCTGTGTTATGTTTTATCTGACCTAGACTATTTAATGGGATGATGTAGAGCCTGACTGTGTTTGGTTCTCAGAACGTAGTTAATTTTACTACATAGACACAAAAAAAGATGAATGACATTTAAAGTCAAAATATTTCATTAGCTATTCAACATAGTATGGGAAGATGAGTTCTAGACAGGGGGAGCGATGAGTATATTGAATGCAAGCATGGAAGAGTTCCTCCCATATTTACGTTCAAGTGATCATTGCATAGGTATCAACTGTCAGAAAGAAAATCCTTGTCCAAAAAAGAGCATATGTTGCATTTTATAATGTTGCTGTGTTTTATTTCTTCTTTGAATTTCGTAAAAGACCCTTGGTGTTACGTGTGGCCTTGAATGTTATTCATGTTTTGACTTCCTGATCTCCATTCTTTTATCATGCTCTGATCTCTGTTCTCGACCTCTGTAGATTACACTGGACTGGCTTAACAGAAGGCTGCTGTGAGGATCTCACTTCTGTTCTCAGAACAAGCCAGAGCCTAACTGCCTTAGAGCTGGGCTACAACAACCTGGGAGATTTGGGTGTACAGCGACTGTCTGCAGCACTGAAAGATCCCAAGTGTAAATTACGAACTCTGGGGTAAGTACATTTGTGCTTGACTTTTGCAATCTGGAGCTCGACGTTTTTCCCACTGGGTGTGTTTTGGCTGGGAGAGGCATAAGATATTGGTCACTTGCGCTATCTTTCTACCCATTCCCAAACTCACCTCCAAAGTATGGGGGGATGGTGCCAGAATCAGCAATGCACCCACTACATGTAAGTAACTAATGATGGATCATTTGAGCATGTTAAAAGCTGAGTAGATCCTGATGATATACCACTTATACCAAAATATTCATGAGTGGGTAGTTAGTTTTCAAACATCTGAATGAACAAAGACGGGAAGACAAGGGGGTGTTTCATTGGGAGGGGAGTTGATTTGCTTTGTGTACATCAGAGAATACACTCCTGCTATCCCACCTATCCCACATTCCTTCCACCCCTTCTGCCTGTCTTGGCCCTTCCCTGTCCCCTTTCCCACTTCCCTGGGATCACTTTTCACCATGAAATCATAGGATTTACATTCTCAGTGCAGAAATTCATGCAGTCTGCATTCCTCAATCCAGTCAATGCCCACTGCTGAGCTCTGGCCCTGCTAGAAGTGTTAAATTTGCTGGCCAAGATTAGCTGGCAGTTCCCAAAGGTGCACCTTCTTCATGATTAGACCCCAGTTGGAGTTCCTGAGTCATTATGGTTCCAGACAGAACACCCCAATCTGTTAAGCTCCAGGTGAAGAAGAATGAAATGGCTCCCCTTCCCTATTCACACACTCCCTTGGTTAGTTGCAATAAGATTAGTTTTAAAATTATCCCTTTTCTCGTGAATGCCTTTCTCCAAAATCCGAATGAAAATATAATACACATACAAACAGACTAGAAATAAAAAATGAGTTTAAACAAATAAATTTTTTTTAAAATATGGAGCAGTCTTTGAATTGTTGTGAAGAGCAGACAAGTGAACATTGCTGCTGTTGCAGTGCAGGTTACGAGCAGTGCTGATGTTGGTTGGTGAATAGTCAGCTTGATGGGTCCTTACTTTTGCAGATTGGTTGACATTCTGTAGTTCTGATGCTTTTCAACTGTGATTGAATTCCAACATTCAGGGTAAGAATCTATTGATGAGCAGGTGCCTTTTTAACTGGTTGATAGCTCTGACAACCTGAATTCAAGGAAATGAGAAGGAACTTCAATTGGATTGAATTGAGAAGGAACGTCTTCACCCAGAGGGTTGTAGATCTCTGAAATTCCCTGCCCAGTGAAGTTGTTGATCTCCTTCAGTAAAGGTTTCTAAAGCTAAGATAGATTTTTTTTTGAACAATAAAGGAATGAAGGGATGTGGTGTGAGGGCAGGTAAGTTGAGCGGAGTCGACTGAAAGATCACCCATGATCTTATTGAATGGTGGAGCAGGTTCGAAGGGCCACATGGCCTTCTCCTGTTCCTAGCTCTTAGGTTCTTATGTTCTCTTAAAGTTGCAGAAGGTCTTTACCTGCAACAAAGAGGTATTTAGGAACTAGGGAATAGTTCATTGACAGTGACTTTCAAAACATACTGACACTCAAATCCAGGTTGGTATACATAGCATTTAGTCTCACTACTCCACTGCAGTAGAATAGAAACTGATTTTTAAACTCTGACTTTTGTGTATTCTTCAAAGGGAAAACTGCAAAATATATCTACAGTCTGGGCCATAATTTGCAGAGACTGACTTGCTGTTGAGGAGGGAGTTTGTCAGCCCCCCATCATTTTTGTAGACACCAGAGATCACTGTCCATTCTGTTTTAAGTTTCTTTGACACCTTCAGGTCATAGAGTCATAGAGATGTACAGCACAGAAACAGACCCTTCAGTCCAACTTGTCCACGCTGACCAGATATCACAACCCAATCTAGTCCCACTTGCCAGCACCAGGCCCATATCCGTCCAAACCCTTTCTATTCATATACCCATCCAGATGCCTTTTAAATGTTGCAATTGTACTAGCCTCCACCACTTCCTCTGGCTGCTCATTCCATACACGTACCGCCCTCTGCGTGAAAACGTTGCCCCTCAGGTCTCTTTTATATGTTTCCCCTCTCATCGGAAACCTATGCCCTCGAGTTCTGCACTCCCCCACCCTAGGGAAGAGACTTTGTCTATTTATCCTATCCATGCCCCTTGTGATTTTATAAACCTCTATAAGGTCACCCCTCAGCCACTGATGCTGCAGGGAAAACAGTCTCAGCCTCTCCCTATACCTCAAATCCTCCAACCATAGCAACATCCTTGTCAATCTTTTCTGAACCCTTTTAAGTTTCACAACATCCTTCCGATAGGAAGGTGACCAGAATTGCATGCAATATTCCAAAAGTGGCCTAACCAATGGACCCCGCATCGATCCTTGTGACTGGAGGTCACTGGCCTCCAGCCTGAAAATCAACCCTCCACTATCACCTTCTATCTTCTACCTTTGAGCCAGTTCTGTATCCAAATGGCTAGTTCTCCCTGAATTCCATGAGATCTAACCTTGCTAATCATGGGGAACCTTGTCAAATGTCTTATTGAAGTCCATATAGATCACATCCACTGCTGTGCCCTCATCAATCCTCTTTGCTACTTCTTCAAAAAACTCAGTCAAGTTTGTGAGACATGATTTCCCATGCACAAAGCCATGTGACTATCCCTAATCAGTCCTTGTCTTTCCAAATACACGTACATCCTGTCCCTCAGGATTCCCTCCAACAACTTGCCCACCACCGGCATCAGGCTCACTGGTCTATAGTTCCCTGGCTTGTCTTACTACCCTTCCTAACAGTGGAACCACATTAACCAATCTCCAATCTTCTGGCACCTCACCTGTGACTATTGATGATGCAAATATCTCAGCAAGGGGCCCAGCAATCACTTCCTTAGCTTCCTACAGAGTTGTAGGGTACACCTGATCAGGTCCTGGGGATTTATCCATTTTTATGTGTTTCAAGACATCCAGCACTTCCTCCTCTGTAATATGGAAATTCTTTCAAGATGTCACCATTTATTTCCCTACATTCGATATCTTCCATGTCTTTTTCCACAGAAAACACTGATGCAAAATACTCATTTAGTATCTCCCATATCTCCTGTGGCTCCATAAAAAAGGGCACATGGGTGATCTCTGAGGGGCCCTATTCTCTCCCTAGTTACCCTTTTGTCCTTAATTTATTGTAAAAACCCTTTGGATTCTCCTTAACTCTATTTGCCAAAGTTATCTCATGTCCCCTTTTAGCCCTCCTGATTTCCCTTTTAAGTATACTCCTACTGCCTTTGTACAAGAGCAAGGGGATGTGATGGATAGCAGTTATAGGAAGGGAGAAAGGTTGCAGATAGAGTCACATAGATGGGTTAACTCCAGGAAAGGTAAGAGAGGTAGGCAGGTAGTGCAGCAGTCTTCTGTGGCTATCCCCATTTCAAAAAATGTATACTGTTTTGGAAAATGTAGTGAGTGATGGATTCTCAGGGGAATGTAGCACAAACAGCCAAATTTCTGGTATCGAGACTGGCTCTAATGCAACGAGGGGTACATCGGGTTCCAAGAGATTGATTGTGTGAGAGGGCTCTCTTGTCCAAGGCACAGATAGATATTTCTGTAGCCAGCAGTGAAAAATCAGAATGTCTCAGACAGGGTGCAGAATGTTCTCAAGGGGGAGAGGGACCACCAGCAGGTCATTGTACATATTGGAACTAACGATGTAGGAAGGGAAAAGGATGAGATTCTGCAGGGAGAATATAGAGAGTTAGGCAGGAAGTTAAAAAGAAGATCCTCTCGATTACTCCTGGTGCTGTGAGCTAGTGAGGGTAGGAATAGGAGGATAGAGCAGATGAATGCATGGCTGAGGAGCTGGTGTATGGGAGACGGATTCACATCTTTGGATCATTGGAGTCTCTTCTGGGGTTGAAGTGACCTGTACAAGAAGAACGAATTTCACCTGAATTGAAAGGGGACTAATATTTTGGTGAGGAGATTTGCTTGAGCTGCTCAGGAGGATTTAAGCTTGTAAGGTGGGGTGTGGTACCCAGGGAGATAGTGAGGAAAGAGATCAATCTGAGACTGGTCCAGTTGAGAAAAGAAGCAAGTTAAACAATCAGACAGGAAGGAGCAAAGCAGAGAACAAAGTTGGACTGATAAATTAAGCTGCATTTATTTCAACGCAAGAAGCCTAACAGGGAAGGCGGATGAACTCAGGGCATGGTTAGTAACATGGGCTGGGATATCATAGCAATTACAGAAATGTGGCTCAGGGATGGATAGGACTGGCAGCTTAATGTTCCAGGATACAAATGCTACAGGAAGGACAGAAAAGGAGGCAAGAGAGGAAGGAGAGTGGTGTTTTTGATAAGTGATAGCATTACAGCTGTACTGTAGGAGGATATTCCCAGAAATACATTCAGATAAGTTATTTGGGTGGAACTGAGAAATAAGAGGGATTATCACCTTATTGGGATTGTATTATAGACCCCCTAATAGTCAGGGGGAAATTGAGAAACAGATTTTAAGTAGATCTCAGTTATGTGTAAGCATAATAGGGTGGTTATAGTAGGGGATTTTAATTTTCCAAACATAAACTGGGACTGCCATAGTGTTAAGGGTTTAGAAGGAGAGGAATTTGTTAACTGTGTACTTGAAAATTTTCTGATTCAATATGTGGATGTACCTACTACAGAAGGTGCAAAACCTGACCTATTCTTGGAAATAAGGCAGGGCAGGTGACTGAGGTGTCAGTGGGGGAGCACTTTGGGGCCAGCGACCATAATTCTATTAGTTTTAAAATAGTGATGGAAAAGGATAGACCAGATCTAAAAGTTGAAGTTCTAAATTGGTGGAAGGCAAATTTTGACAGTTTTAGGCAAGTACTTTCAAAAGCTGATTGGGGCAATGTTCACAGGTAAAGGAATGGGTGGAAAATAGGAAGTCTTCAGAAATGAGATAATGAGTGTCTAGAGAAAGTACATTTCTGTTCAGATGAAAGGAAAGGCTTGTAGGTAGGGAATGCTGGATGACTAAAGAAACTGAGAGTTTGTTTAAGAAAAAGAAGGAAGCATATGTCAGGTATGGACAAGATAGATCATTCAGACCCACATAAATTGTTGTCTCTGTAGTAGTTCTCTTTTGAAAGAAATAGGTTTTGGAATTAAAGACAGAAAAAAATGTCCACAGTAATGTGGGGTTCTGACCTACGATGTGATACATTTCAGGGCTAGAATTGGTCAATTGGTCAATTACAGGCTTCCAATTTGCAAGTCAAATTCCATCCAACTTGTCTTTTAGGGTTGGTGAGTCATCTGAGTTTCTATAAATTTTGGCCCAAGATTTATTTAAAAGATTCAAATGAGAGGATAAAACTGTTTATTGATCTTTCTCATATAGAGTCATAAAGTCATAGAGATGTACAGCATGGAAAGAGAGCTTTCCGTCCAACTCATCCATGCCGACTATTTATCCTAAATTAATCTAGTTACATTTGCCAGCATTTGGTCTATATCCCTCTAAGCCCTTCCCATTCATATATCCAACCAGATGCCTTTTAAATGTTGTAATTGTACCAGCCTCCACCATTTAATTTGGCATCTCATTCCATACATGCACCACTCTTTGTGTGAAAATATTGCCTCTTAGGTCACTTTTAAATCTTTCCCCTCTCACCCTAAAGCAATGCCCTCTAGTTCTGGATTCCCCCACCCCAGGGGAAAGACCTTGTCTATTTAATGTGATCTAACCTTGCTAACCAATCTACTATGAAGAACCTCGTTGAACACCTTACAAGTCCAAGTAGATCACATCCACTGATCTGTCCTCATCAATCCTCTTTGTTACTTCTTCAAAAAAATTAAAAGGTTGGTGAGACATGATTTCACATGCACAAAGCCATGTTAACTATCCCTTATCAGTCCTTGCCTATCGAAATACATATAAATCTTGTCCCTCAGGATTCCCTCCAACAACTTGGCCACCACTGATGTCAGGCTCACTGGTCTATAGTTCTGATTAGATTAGATTCCCTACAGTGTGGAAACAGGCCATTTGGCCCAACAAGTCCACGCTGACCCTCCAAAGAGTAACCCACCTAGACCCACTACCCTACATTTACCCCTGACTAATGCACTTAACACTATGGGCCATTTAGCATGGTCAATTCGACTGACCTGCACATCTTTGGATTTTCCTTACCACTTTTCTTAAGTAGTGGCACCACATTAGCCAACCTCCAGTCTTCCGAAACCTCACCTGTGACTATCAATGATCCATATATGTCAGCAAGGGGCCCAGCAATCACTTCCCTAGATTCCCACAGAATTCTTCGGTACACCTGATCAGGTCTGGTGGATTTATCCACATTTATGCATTTTAAGAGAACTAGCACTTCCTCCTCTGCAACATGGACATTTTTGAAGATGTCACCCATCTATTTCCCCACATTCTTTTTCTTCCATGTCCTTCTCCACAATAAATACTGATGCAAAATACTTGTTTAGTATCTCCCCCGTCTCCTGCGGCTCCATACAAAGGCTGCCTTGCTGATCTTTGAGGGATCCTACTCTCTCCCTAGTTATCTTTTTGTCCTTAATACATTTATAAAATCCCTTTGGATTCTCCTTATCCTTCATTGCCAAAGCTATCTCATGTCACCATTTTGCCTTCCTGATTTCCCTCTTAAGTATACTCCTGCTGCCTTTATACCGTTCGAAGGATTCACTCGATCTCTGTTGTCTGTCATTTTCTTAACCAAAACCACAATTTCTCTTGTCATCCAGCATTCGCTCACCTACCAGCCTTGCCTTTCACCCTAACAAGAACATACAGTCTCTGGACTCCTTTTATCTCATTTTCGAAGGACTCTCATTTTCCAGCTGTCCCTTTGCCTGTGAACATCTGCCCCAAACCCCCCTCCCCAGTCAACCTTTGAAAGTTCTTTCCTAATACCGTCAAAATTGGCTTACTCCGATTTATAACAGCACCTTTTAGACCAGTCTATCCTTTTCCAACACTATTTTAAAGCTTTTGGATTAAAGTTACACACCCCAAAGGGATTCCCCACTGACACCTCAGTCACCTGCCCTGCCTTATTTCCCAATAGTTGGTCAAGTTTTAAATCTTCTCTAGTAGATACATCTACATACTGAATAAGAAACTTTTCTTGTACACACTTAACAAATTCCTCTCCATCTAAACCCTTAACACTATGGCAGTCCCAGTCTATGTTGGAAAGTTAAAATCCCCTACCATAACCACTCTATTAAACTTACAGATAACTGAGATCTCCTTAAAAAATTTTTTCTCAATTTCTGACTGTCTATTGGGGAGCCTGTAGTACAATCCCAACAAGGTGATCATCCCTTTCTTATTTCTCAGTTCCACGCAAATAACTTCTCTGGATGTATTCCCAGGAATATCCTCCCAACTTGCAGCCACAATGGTATCCCTTATCAAAAATACCACTCTGCCTCCTCTCTTGCCTCCCTTTCTATCCTTCCTATGGCATTTGTATCCTGGAACATTAAGCTGTCTGGGAGTCAACTACTTCCCAGTGAAAAAAATACATGCTTTTGACTTTTGGGGGGTTTTATTTTTAGATTCCTTCCTACTGAACTAAATAGGGGACTGAGAGTGGACTTTTGAAGTAAGAGAATTTACATTGCAGTTTAGTAATTATTCACACGTATCTCAGTGCAAGGGAGGGATGTACTCTGGAAACATTTGACATGTATAGTTTTCTTTTTCAAATGTTCATCATACAGGTAAACCACGATATTTGAAACTGATCATTGAATTGAGTCAAACATCTCTGGAGGTGATTGACATCATGGGTTAATTAATTTGGCTGACCACTGTGAGAGGATGAAAACAGGAGACAGGTGTGCAAGGTGTCCTTTTAATGGACTGTTTTGTGACCAGGAGCTTCCAATTGCGACTTATTGTTTCACATCCTATGCTCAATTTTCAAATCAGTTTTAACCAAGTAAAACATGTAGCCTAGATCTGGCAATATAGTCACATAATGGAGGCCCTCTGTGGTGCAGTGATAGTGTCCCCAACCCTAAGCCAAGAGAGTTCAAGTCCTACCTGCTCTGAAGGTGTGTAATAACATCTCTGAGCACGTTAATTAGAAAAATAGATATACAGGTAGTCACATAAAGGAGTGAGTGTCCATTCTGTCAAGGGCAAATTTATGTTGAGAGTTTGTATTTTCACAGAAGTAGCATAAAATTTGTAGTTTGCTGGAAATATAATTCAATATTTCATCCTATTTAATGCAAAATAAATTTGCCTGATAACGTATAGCCCAGCTTTGATGTGTTAGAGTGTGTTCACCTTCCCATGTTACTTTTAAGATTGCAGAGCAGAACTTGATACGTTCCATTAGTTCAGATTATTATGACCAGGGTTCTCTGCTTAATCTCTGGGGTTTGTGGATAATGAAACACCCTAATTCATAGGATACACAAGGTCCACTTAAGGAATGGTCATTAATGCTAAACCCAAGTATTATAACTTGGTAAAGTCAAAAACAAGCAGTTCTTTAATCATGTGCTTTTTTTAATAATCTTCATCCTTTTGTTCTTTACCAATGACAATCAGCCTAGCGCTTGCATTATCTCACGATGAACTACCGTTTGTTATAAAACATTATAATACTGCACAACATAATCTATTGGATGTGGGGGTTTGGCTAGCTCAGTTGGCTGAATAGCTAATTTGCAATGCAGAGTGATGCCAAACTCATGGATTCAAATCCTGCACAGGCCCAGACAATCATGAAGGGCTATCCTTCCCAACCTTTCCCTCACCTGAGGTGTGGTGACCCTTGGGTTAAACTATCATCAATCACCTTTCTCCAATGAGAGAACAGCCCCAACCCCAGCCATTAAGAGTATGGCGACTTTACCTCGAATACAATACAGAAAAAAAACTAAGGAAGAGTTTCAACTGTTGGTTTCCCACTTCTCATCTAAAACTTGTGATTAGTTGTTCGAGGTATGTTGGGAATCTTTGGTGCTAATTTACTGCCTGAATCAATGTTCAACAAATTCACAAATTGGTACCCATTACCCACACCTAACTCACTCTATTTATTTGTGCAACTTGGGGATCATTGGCCTGCCATTGGACTGTTTTCAAACTTCAAAAAAAAAATAGATATAACTTACATGATGTATAGTGATCCTGCTTCTGTCAGTGCTGAGAGGCCATTCCAACAATGATAAGATTTGTGTGATCTTTCTTTTCAAAATACTTGCTGGACTAGGAGAACACGTCTTCTTGCGAATATCATTGGTGCGTTTCTAACACAATGCAGTCTCACTCCTTCCCACTTGTGAATCCTATTCTCAAATACTTAATAAGTCTGAACTACAACCATACATACTGTCAGAAAGTACAGTAATTCAGTAAAATGTCAGGAATAGGGTCAGCTTGTTGGGTCCTTTCAAATCAGGAGTTTGTGGGTTAAGCAGGTCACCTAGGTTGATACTTCAGTGCTGTATGAAGAGAGCACTGCATTGCTGGGGACAGCTGTCTTTCAAAGGATGCACTAAGATAGAGGGCCTGATCTCTTTTTTTTCTATTTGAAGAGTGACAGGAAGCTCTATCAGTGCCCTGGCTAACATTTCTCCCTAAACCAACACCACTGAAAACTAAATAAAAAACAAAAGAACTGTGAATGCTGGAAATCAGAAACAAAAACAGAAATTGCAGAAAAAGCTCAGCAGCTCTAGCAGCATCTGTGGAGAGAAATCATGGTTAATGCTTCGGGTCCAGTGACCCTTCCTTAGAAGGGTCCTCAGGTCACTGGACACAAAACATTAATTCTGATTTCTCTCCACAGATGCTGCTAGACCTACTGAGCTTTCCCAGTATTTTCTATTTTTGTACCACAGAAGACTAACTCACACATTATTCATATATGTGGGTTACACCACATGGAAATTACCTCCTTTTTTTTGGCCAATGGCTGAGAAATTCCATGGTGCTGTTCACACTTTCCAATGAAATTGGAGCAGAAACCCCAAATACACATATAAACAGAAATTCTGCTGTGCATTCAGCAAAATTTCAGAAGTGGTGAGGGCTTAGCTCCAATTCCTGGCATATTGGACGAGTGTTGCAGCATTTCAGCAAATACCACATTGGGTATAAGGGGCTTCAAAGCACCATATAAAAATGTTAAGTTGCAGTATAAATATAGATGCTTTCATACTGATTTAATATTCTCTAAATGGTTCACTCCAATTGAACTACAGTCTCATGGATTTGCTAGGATGTACAGGCTTAATAAAAAAATTAGGATGTTATTGCTCTGTTTCCTGCAGGCTGTATTGCAACAACTTGACAAGTGCCTGCTGTCCAGATCTTGCGGATGCCCTCACTGTCAGTTCCACATTAACGGAACTCAACCTAAGCAGCAACAGTCTGCAAGATTCGGGAGTCACATCTCTCTTTGCAGCCCTGAGGAATCCACAGTGCACGATACAGGAAATAAAGTAAGGCTAATTTCAAAAATAAACTAAGATTAATTTAAAAACACTGAAGATGCTGGAGAACAGAAGTAAGATCAAAGAGGCCAGAAAAACTCAACAGGACATGTAACATCTGTATACTGAAACAGAATTAACATTTTTGGTTGAGATGGCCATTCATCAGATCTTAAGAAAAATGGAAACATCAGAGTTTTTAGTGGAAGGAGGGAAAAGACAGGAAAAACAAAAAGGAAAATTCTGTGATTGAGTGGTGACCAGGAAAGTTTAAGTGACAAAGGATATCATAATGTAACAGGCAATAGAAATAGAAATGGCTATAATAAAGAAACAAAGGTTGTGTTCAAATGCATCATGATTTGTTGCATTAAAAAAAATCTGAATGAAACATGAAGGAATAAGAAAAGAAACAAGACAGGATCTAAGCCAACAAAACAAAAAAGGGGGAAAAAAATCACACAACATGATGAAGTTAGAGGCTATGATTTGAAGTTGTTGAACTTGATGTTGAGACAGGAAGGCTGTAGAGTGCCAAGCTGTAAGATAAAATACCGTACCTCGAGTTTGCATTAAGCCTCACTGAAACATATAGCAGACCGTGGAAGAAAGGTCAGCATGAGAGCAAGGTGGAGAATTAAAATTATGAACAAATATGTTTGAACATATGAATATTTGAATTAGGACCAGAAACAGACCACTTGGCCTTTTGAGCTCACTCCCCCAATCAGTAAGTATACTCCACATTCTCGCCCATGGGTGGCACAGCGGTTAAGTGATGAGCAATGCTGCCTCACAACAGCAGGGAACAGGTTCATTTCCACTCTTGGGTAACAGTTGTCTCTGTGTCTGTGTGGGTTTCCTCCAGGTGTTCCCATTTCCTCCCACAGTCCAAAGATATGCAGATTTGGTGGGTTGGCCATACTAAATTATCCATAGTGTCCAGGAATGTGTGGGTTAGCCATGAGAAATTCAGGATTTTGGGAGGTGGGCCTGTGTGGAATGCTCTTTCAGTGGTCAGTAAGGACCTGATGGGTGAATGGCCTGCTTCCACACTGTAGGAATCTATGATTCTACCCCTGATAACCTTTCCCTTCTCATTTATTTATCTCTGTCTTCAAAATATTTAGACTCTGCTTTCACTGCCTTTTGAGGAACAGAGTCCCAAAGATTCATGACCTTCTGTGAGAAAAATTTCTCACCTTTGTCTTAAATGGGCAGCCTGTTACTTTGCAACAGTGACCCTAGTTCTAGATTGCCCACAAGAGGAAATACACTTTCCAAATCCATTCTATTAAGACCACTCAGAATCTTATATGTTTCAATCAAGTCACTATTCTAAAATCAAGCAGGTACAATCCTATTCAACCTTTCCTCATAAGACAAATTGCCCATTTTAGGTATTAATCGAGGCAACATTTTCTGAACTGCTTCCAAAATTTCGTACATCCTTTCTTAAATAGAGGCCTATGACTAAACACTGTGTTGCATTTCAGATATGGTCTCAGCAATGCCCAGTATAACTGAAGCACAGCCTCCATGATTTTGTATAAAACTTCCTGTGCAATAAACAACAACTATCGACTGCTACTTATCCTAATTGCATGGTGTACCTGCATACTGGGTTTAGGTAGCTCTGCTGGTTAGGTGACACTTTGGGTTCAAATCTCATACTGGCTATGGTCATTCATGAAGGCCTGTGCCTGCCCTTACCTAACGTTTGAGCAATGGTTACCCTCAAGCTGTACATAGCCTGATGTCTCTCTCTAATGGAGAGAGATGTCAATGGTACTTCAAGAACTATGGCTCATTACCTACCTACGAACTTCTAAATACTTTTTAAAGATTGTCTCAATTAGTCAGTCAATGCATTCCAGAATCTCTACCACAGTCTGAGTGAAAAAAACATTTCCTCAAATCCCCTGTCAACCTCCTGCCTTTCATCTTAAAATTATAGCTACTGTTATTGACCCTTCAACTAAGGAAACAGGTGCTCTCTATCCATGCTGTCCTTGCCCTTCTCAGCCTTCTCAGCTCCAAAGAATGTTCTGACATTCATTGAGTATTCGCTTGTCTTGTTACTTCTTCCAAACTGCATCACTTCACATTTATCAGGGTTAGATTCCATCTGCACTAATCTGAGCAATCTGTTTATATCCTTCTATAACCCAAGACCTTCCTCCTCACTGTCAATCACCTGACCAATATTTGTGTGATGTGCAAACTTACTTACCTATATCGTCTATATATATCACAAACAATAAGCGACCCAGCCTGAACCCTGTGGTACGCCATGGACATTGGCCTCCATCACACTAATAACCATCTACCATGACCCCCTGTCACCTCCCACTTATCCAGTTTTGGATCCAAATTACCTTGGATTCCGTGTGCTTTTTCCTTCTGTATCAGTCTCCCATTGGAGCATTGTCAAAGGCTTTGCTGAAATTAATATAAGCTACATCAATTGCACTACCTTCAGACGATTCCTGTAGCCTGCTCTGTCATGGTTAAGGTTTTGACTGCACATGTGCAGGGACTATTTTGTTACAGATAATCCAATATCTGGATATGGTAATATTTAGACCTTCTTTAGATTAACTAAGATAGTGCAGATTGCAATCTGGAGCAAATACATACTGGATGGTTAGTCACTGTGTGTTTCTGTTTGGCTTCCCTCAGCTTAAAAAACTGTGATTTGACGGCTGCCTGTGATGGGGATATTCTGTCTGTCCTGAGAGTAACACATATATTCAGAGAACTGAACCTGTCTGCAAACAAGCTGGGGGGAACGAAAAACAAATTGAAGCGCCTCTCACAACAATCGAAATGCAAACTCCATCTATAGAGCACAAAACAGGTATTTGTTTCTCTTTTTATTTAATTTCATTTTCTGTATTTTTTTTGACTTTGAACAATGTCCTGGTCTGAACAGTATGATCTGCAACACTGAACACTTCATGTCTGTTGTAGATACTAGGGTCTGGGAACACTTGCTGCTCACACACTCTCATACTAATGTACTTTATATTGATCATCATCCTTGAGTAGGAGTGGTGTGAAGTAAGAGGAATAATATACAAAGAGTAATGGTCAGAGGTAGTGTCTTATGCCACAGTTTACCTTTGAAACCATGCAATAAGGCATGTCTTCTCAACCTAGCAGGGACAATATAATACAGAGCTGCTGAGTATCCTGTTTCACTTATTTTCTGATGCCCAGTTAACCATGTCTGCAGATGCCTTCCATCCTCTCCCTGGGGTAGGACTGAGCAATGCTGGAACATTCTGATGCACCTGTTAGAACAAGTTCAGATACCTGGCTGTCTGCAGCTGGAAATGCAGAGTTAAATGGGACAACAATGGCCTAAAGTGATTCCTCAAGGTGGTTTCCAGATGTGATTATGGTGCCCAATATTACAACAGTAACTGCATTTCAAAAAGTACTTAATTGGCTGTAAATTATTTTGGTATCACCTGAATACATGAAATGTGGTAATGTAACTGTGAGCTCTTTATTTCTTAGTTTTGCACTCATGATCTATTTTCTGCATCATCAACTCTATGACCAAAAAGAACAGAAGAACACAGCAATAGATGTATGGTGCCGTGAATGCATATTGTCTTTAACAATGTATGTTATTCATATCTTGTTTTTGCATATATATTCAATAATTGAATGTAAGTTTATGTTGTGCATAGGATTAAGTGTGCATTGTAAGTATCACTTTAAATTGTGAATTGGAAAATAAACTGTGCATGAAAATTTATATCATCTACATAAATTTACAGTATATCATGTATGTGAATCTAAATTGTACACGGGAATGTACATTTGACAATAATTTACAATTTGTGTAATAAATATACTGTGTACAATAATTTGCAGTGTGACTTAAATTGTCTTTTGATTGATCCTGATAATGGATAGTTTACTTACTGAGTAAGTTTTATACTTGTACATCTCTATACTTTTAGTTTCTTTATACTTTGCTGCTAGTTTCTTGTATGGCTGTCCACAAGGTCACCACGTAGTATTGAAACATCTCTTTGTAGTTCAGTCAATGTGTGTTTTTTTCCCTCATTCTTTCATGCAATGTAATTACCCTTGAACTGAGTGGCTTGCTAGGTCATTTCAGAGGTCAGTTAAGTCAACTATGTTGCTGTGAATCTGGAGTTACAGGTTGGCAGACCAAATAAGGACAGCAGATTCAATTCCCTAAATGACACAAGTGAACCAGTAATAGGTTTCAGTACAATAAATAATAATTTCATGGTCACCATTACTGAGACAAGTTTTCAATATTTTTCTATACACTTTCAGGATATGGACGTCTCTGGGTGGGCCAGCATTTATTGCCCATCTCTACTTGCCAAAAGGCCAGTTAGAAGTCAACTACATTGCTGGGGGTCTGGAGTCACATGAAGGGCAGACCAAGTTAGGATGGCAGTTTCCTTCACTAAAGGGTATCCAGATGTGTTATTGTGATAATTGATTATTATTAAATAATCAATTAAATGACTGTTAAATAGTCATTATTAAACTATTAATTCCAGATTTTTAGTGGATTCAAATTCTACCATGGCAGAATTTGAACCTGGGTTCCCAGAACATTACCTGGGTGTCTGGATTAACAGTCCAATAATATTGCCACTAGACTATCCCCTCCCCTGAATTCCCCTCCCTTAATTCCAGATTTATTAATTAAATTTGAATTCCACCAGATGCAGTGATTGGAGTTGAATCATTATCCTCAAAGAATTCACTTTGGACTATGGATTACGATGGTCAGAAACACAGTTAACATTTTAAATTCAGTATGAGACAAAGGGTCTGGGAAAGCTCTCTATTGGTATGAGTCATACCTAGTCCAAAGGAAGATGATTACAGTTGTTGGAAGTCAATCATTTCAATCTCAGGACAGCATTTGACAAGAGTCTCAGGGATTGCCCCAACCATCTTCATGTTGCCTCGTCAATGATCTTCGGTCTCTCATAAAGTCAGAGTGGGAAGTGGGAATGTTTGTTGATGATTACACAACATTCAATGTCACTATCTCCAACTGTGATTATAGCTATTCCAAATAAAAAACAATTAAATGTCTGTTTCTCTCATCACTACATGTAAGTAGTAAGACATCCAAAGAATGTTTATATTTGCATTAAATGCTTTGCCTTTTTACTATTGATCTTTTTGAATTACAATTTATAATCCTGTGATTGCAGCTAACCATCTGTTCAGGATCAATGGATTCCTGCCATGGATCTTCGTGCTTGTATTGGGGCAGTTCAGCTGTCCTTGACTTCTGGGCCAGGAGTGAATTTTGTATATATGCGATATTGGCGGTCAGCCCAGCACTAAGCCCCACAATGATTGTGGTGGCTGATGGCTGGCTCCAGCACAACCCAGCCAGCAGGTGGCGGTGATGATGGAGGGCGCGAACATGTTGTGCAATCTAGGTACTTGGAAATTTTTGGGTGCTTATGACAGCTTCAGAGAGGGGGTTAAGTTTCATGCCTCAAATGTAGGGTAACAAAGAGTTAGCCAACTTCCAACTGCTGTGTTAATTTTGAAGCTGAATTCTCAATTGTTTAGTTAGCCTTTTGAGGCTGGAACATCTTTTGATTTTTTTTAGATTACTTACAGTGTGGAAACAGGCCCTTCGGCCCAACATGTCCACACCGACCCGTCGAAGCACAACCCACCCAGACCCATTCGCCTACATTTACCCCTTCACCTAACACTACAGGCAATTCAGCATGGCCAATTCACCTAACCAGCACATTTTTGGACTGTGGGAGGAAACTGGAGCACCTGGAGGAAACCCACGCAGACACGGGGAGAATGTGCAAACTCCACATCTCTGGCGCTGTGAGGCAGCAGTGCTAGCCACTGTGCCACCGTGCCGCCCACTAGTTTTGAAAAGCCCTAGAAAAATATTACAGGGAGTGTAATACCCTAATGGTATGAAGGGAGAAATTATAAACGTTATTTTGATGAAACATATTACCTGTTTGAATTCTTTTATTAAAAAAAATTGTACTCTTGATAGATTTTAAAATGGCTGTTATCAAATACAGATTGACTGTCATAGAGACAGACAGCACAGAAGCAGACTGCTTCCAAAACCTACCAGCAATTACCAGGAAAAAAGCAAATTCACCATCTCTTGAAATATGACACTTCTGACATTGTAAAAAGATTCCAGCCAAATCAGTACAAAGGACTTGTAGCCAAGATGTTGACCTTCGCTGGTGCTGAACAAAGGAAACTATTAAAATAGTAGAATTCCCCACATTGTGGAACCCATGTGATTTGACTTGGTGTAAATGACTCCACAGTTTTCTACTTCAAAACACAATGGTTTTGTCCAAGAGGACATAATTCACCTTATTAACTGAGTATTTCAACATGAAGTCCTAGTCACATGACTGAAATTGTTAGTTTGTGTAACCTTTAACTGTATAGCTTTGACTTTTGTTCATCAATGTGCTTATAACACCAAAAGAGTAAGCAGCTCCAAGGTTGGCTAAAAGCTTGCCAGTGGAGTGAACCAAATTCCTAGCTTATAACCATTGTACTATCACCAGTA
Organism: Chiloscyllium plagiosum; assembly: GCF_037043375.1. Classification (NCBI taxonomy): domain Eukaryota; kingdom Metazoa; phylum Chordata; class Chondrichthyes; order Orectolobiformes; family Hemiscylliidae; genus Chiloscyllium; species Chiloscyllium plagiosum. The sequence goes on from NW_028270151.1 coordinate 78,104,824, forward strand.
ATCCATCTGCATATGAGCTCCTATGAAAGAACTCAGTCAGCTGAGAAAAGCTCTATAGGTCAATGACATATTAGACTCTCTAATTCATTAGTTGTAATCCTAACATATTTGACATGAAGTCATTTGTCATTTATAACTTCTACCTATTCCATTCTCTGCTCTTTCTTTCTTGAATGCATTTGTATGTGGATGTAAGTCACAAACCATTCACCCCCAAGGTTTTCAATGCAGTAATGAATCTCACGCCTTTGTTTTAGTTTGCCATAGGTCATTTTAAATTTGACTTCATAAGCAGGGTTTGGGCAAACATGCCACTGCCTATTCTTAAAATGGAAAAAGAGGAACAAAATGAAAATAAAGAAACAAACCCATCGCTTTCAAGTGAAGAAGACAGTAAAAATAATTAAGTTTACCTCATCTTCTTGCCCATGACAAAAATTGGGAACCCAAATCTGGATTCAAACATTGCTATAAACCACATCATAAAAAGGAGCACAGATGCCAAGCAGTAAGGCTCTGTACTTGCAGAGTTCAACATTTACTCCAAGAGGTTATAAAGTGCCTAAGTGGAACTGAGGCATTGTTTCTTGAGCTTGCATTGTGCTTCACTGGAACATTGCAATAGACCCAGCGCAGAAGCATCGGCATGGAAATAAGATAGTTTATTGAAATGGAAAGCAAATGGAAAGTTGGAGTCATTCTTATGGACAAGAGTAGAGGTGTTTCCTAAAGCAGTCATTGAGTCTGCTTTTGGTGTCATCATAAGGGAGACTGCATTGTGAGTAGTCATTTTCAGTTGTCATTACAATCCAGTAGACAAGATTAAAAGAAACGTAAGTAAACTGTTGGTTCATCTGAAAGGTATGTTTTGGGCCTTGGAGGGAGGAGGTGACCGTCAAGTGTTACACTTTCTGCAATGGCATTGAAAGGTGTCATTGGAGAGTGAAGAGTGGACCAGGGTGTCACAGATTGAATGGGCCCGTGTAGAATACTGGCAATGGATGGAATGGGAAGATTTGGTGATAGCATCCTGTTAGAAGTTTGATTTGAAAGATGCAGTTTTCTTCCTTCTAGGGACAATGCTGCCTCACAGCGCCTGAGACCCGGGTTCAATTCCCACCTCAGGCGACTGACTGTGTGGAGTTTGCACATTCTCCCCGTGTCTGCGTGGGTTTCCTCCGGGTGCTCCGGTTTCCTCCCACAGTCCAAAGATGTGCAGGTTAGGTGAATTGGCCATGCTAAATTGCCCGTAGTGTTAGGTAAGGGGTAAATGTAGGGGCATGGGTGGGTTGTGCTTCGGCGGGTCGGTGTGGACTTGTTGGGCCGAAGGGCCTGTTTCCACACTGTAATGTAATCTAATCTAATCTAAAAAATGCCTCTCTAAAAGTGAGCAGGTCCATTGCTTCCCTCAATTGGAACTACCCAACCACTTGATTCCTGCAGCAGTAGGAATTGTCCCTGAGCTTCAGTGGTCATTACAATACATTATACCCCTGAATTACACATTAGCATATTCAACTTTTAATTAGAACATGTGTACTAGAAAGAACATATAGCGAAACATGATTGGGACTGTAAATTCAGTGGCTGCCTGGCAAAGCCCTGAGAGGGACAATGAAATGTTATACCTGAAAAGGTGCCAAGAGAACTTCAAACAGCAATTCATCAAAAGGAGATAATGGAGGGGGTTAACTACTCTTCTCAGTAGAAAGCTACCTCCTGTAGATTGTGCCCCAAACTGCAGACGTGCTTCTGTGTTACCCATCTGGGAATATACAAAACAAAGATTAAAACCAGATGTAAACCCTCAACTGTACGTCATTGGCCTGATGTGCTAGGTGTACTAGTGTCCTGTGAAGGTCACAGCTTGAGGTCAGTTTTAGACACTCCTGCGCTGAAAGTAAAGACAGACTTACGCTTGCCCAGAGTGCTAGAAGGCAGTGAAGTCACTGTTATGAAGAATAAAGGACAAATGTCTGTCAGCTGACTTGCAAAACAACTTTTGCAAGAATCTTGAAAACAACTTTTTCATGATCAATGTTAATGTTGCCAGCATGCTACAATATAGAACATAGAACATTACAGCGCAGTACAGGCCCTTCGGCCCTCAATGTTGCACCAATCTGAAGCCCATCTAACTATTCCATGTACGTCCATATGATTGTCCAATGACGACTTAAATATATTTAAAATTGGCGAATCTACTACCGTTGCAGGCAAAGCATTCCATACCCATTCCTGAGTAAAGAAACTACCTCTGACATCTGTCCTGTATCTATCACCCCTCAATTTAAAGCTATGCCCCCTTGTGCTCGCTGTCACCATATTTGGAAAAAAGGCTCTCCCTGTCCACCTTACCTAACCCTCTGATTATCTTATATGTCTCTATTAAGTCACCTCTCAACCTGCTTCTCTCCAATGAAAACAGCCTCAAGTCCCTCAGCCTTTCCCCGTAAGACCTTCCCTCCATACCAGGCAACATCCTAGTAAATCTCCTCTGCACCCTTTCCAAAGCTTCCACATTCTTCTTATAATGCAGTGACCAGAACTATACACAATACTCCAAGTGCGGCCGCACCAGAGTTTTGTACAGCTGCAGCATAACCTCATGGTTCCGGAACTCGATCCCTCTATTAATAAAAGCTAAAACACTGTATGCCTTCTTAACAACCCAGTCAACCTGGGTGGCAACTTTCAAGGATCTGTGTACCTGGACACTGAGATCTCTCTGCTCATCTACACTACCAAGAATCTTACCATTAGCCCAGTACTTTGCATTCCGTTTACCCTGACCAAAGTGAATCACCTCCCACTTATCTGCATTAAACTCCATTTGCCACCTCTTAGCCCAGTTCTGCAGCTTATCTATGTCTCTCTGTCACCTACAACATCCTTTGTTACTATCCACAACTCCACCGACCTTAGTGTCATCTGCAAATTTACTAACCCACACTTCTACGCCCTCATCCAGGTTGTTTATAAAAATGACGAACAGCGGTGGACCCAACACCGACCCTTGCGGTACACCACTAGTAACTGGACTCCAGGATGAACATTCCCATCAACCACCACCATCTGTCTTCTTTCAGAAAGCAAGTTACTGATCCAAACTGCTATACCTCCCACAATCCCATTCCTCCACATTTTGTACAATAGCCTACCAGAGGGAACCTTATCGAATGCCTTGCTGAAATCCACATACACCATATCAACTGGTTTACTCTCATCTACCTGTTTGGTAATTTTCTCAAAGAACTCAATAAGGTTTGTGAGGCACGACCTACCCTTCACAAAACCGTGCTGACTATCCCTAATCAAATTATTCCTTTCTAGATGATTATAAATCCTATCTCTTACAAACTTTTCCAACACTTTACCAACAACTGAAGTAAGGTTCACTGGTCTATAATTACCAGGGTTGTCTCTACTCCCCTTCTTGAACAGCGGAACCACATTTGCTATCGTGCAGTCTTCTGGCACTATTCATGTAGACAATGACAATTTAAAGATCAATGCCAAAGGCTCGGCAATCTCCTCCCTGGCTTCCCAGAGGATCCTCGGATAAATCCCATCCAGACCAGGGGACTTATCTATTTTCACACTTTGCAGGATTTCTAATACCTCTTCCTTGTGAACCTCAATCCCACCTAGTCTAGTAGCCTGTATCTCAGTATTCTCCTCGACAATATTGTCGTTTTCTAGAGTGAATACTGTCGAAAAATATTCATTTAATGCTTCCCCTATCTCCTCTGACTCCACACACAATTTCCCACTACTATCCTTGATTGGCCCTAATCTTACTCTCGTCATTCTTTTATTTCTTAAATACCTATAGAAAGCCTTAGGGTTTACCCTGATCCTATCTGCCAACAACTTCTCATGTCTCCTCCTGGCTCTTCTGAGCTCTCTCTTTAGGTCTTTCCTGGCTACCTTGTAATCCTCAAGCGCCCTAACTGAGCCTTCACAGCTCATCCTAACATACGCCTTCTTCTTCCTCTTGACCAGAGATTCCACTTCCTTCGTAAACTACGGCTCCCTTGCTCTACAGCTTTCTCCCTACCTGACAGGTACATACTTATCTAGGACACATAGGAGCTTTTCCTTGAATAAGCACCACATTTCTAATGTGCCCATCCCCTGCAGTTTCCTTCCCCATCCTATGCTTCCTAAATCTTGCCTAATCACATCGTAATTGCCTTTCCTCCAGCTGTAACTCTTGCCCAGTGGTATACACCTATCCCTTTCTATCACTAAAGTAAACATAACCGAATTGTGATCGCTATCACCAAAGTGCTCACCTACTTCCAAGTCTAACACCTGGCCGGGCTCATTACCCAATCCCAAATCTAATGTGGCTTCGCCCTTGTTGGCCTACCTACATACTATGTCAGGAAGCCCTCCTGCACACACTGGACAAAAACCGACCCATCTATAGTACTCATACTATAGTGTTCCCAGTCAATATTTGGAAAGTTGAAGTCCCCCATGACAACGACCCTGTCTCTCTCACTCCTATCGAGAATCATCTTTGCTATCCTTTCCTCTACATCTCTGGAATTATTCGGAGGCCTATAGAAAACTTCCAACAGGGTGACCTCTCCTTTCCTGTTTCTAACTTCAGCCCATACTACCTCAGTTGACGAGTCCCCAAACATCCTTTCTGCAACTAATACTGTCCTTGACCAACAATGCCACACCTCCCCCTCTTTTACCATATTCTCTGTTCTTACTGAAACATCTAAATCCTGAAACCTGCAACAACCATTCCTGTCCCTGTTCTATCCATGTCTCCAAAATGGCCACAACATCGAAGTCCCAGGTACCAACCCAAGCTGCAAGTTCACCCACCTTATTCCGGATACTCCTGGCGTTGAAGTAGACGCACTTCAAACCAACTTCTTGCTTGCCGGTGCCATCTTACGTCCCTGAAACTTGATTTCGGACCTCCCTACGCTCAACCTTTTCTATACTCAAACTACAATTTTACTTCCCATCCCCCTGCTGGATTAGTTTAAACCGACCCCAATAGCCTTAGTGAATTTCTCCCCTAGGATATTGGTACCTCTCTGGTTCAGATGAAGACCATCCTGCTTGTAGAGGTCCCACCTACCCCAGAAAGAGCCCCAATTATCCAAGAATCCAAACCCCCCCCTCCTGCACCGTCCCTGTAGCCACGTGTTCAACTCTTCTCTCTCCCTATTCCTTGCCTCACTAGCACGTGGCACGGGCAACAAACCAGAGACAACAACTCTGTTCATCCTAGCTCTAAGATTCCATCCTTGCTCCCTGAATTTCTGCCTTAAATCCCCATCGCTCTCGCAACCACACAAATATATGACTTCCCAGAAGTCCTTCGCTCCTCCTTCGCACCTCTCGGCAAATGGAGGCCCGACTCCCGAAGTAAGTCCCTTTTAATGTGGGGAAACTCACCCTTCCCGGCAGCCCTTGCTTCACCACTCCTTCTCTCCTTGCCGCTCTGGCAAAATGGAGGCCCGACTCCCGAGGTAAGTCCCTTTTAATGAGGGAAAACTCACCCTTCCAAATGATCTTTCCCATTCTTTCCATCGCCTGTCATACCTAGTCCCTGTGCCTGTCTGTTCTAGATCTTTGGAGTAACGATGCCTGCCAGGTATTCCCAAGGAAGCTATGGGCCAAATGGAAGCAAGCCATTTGGCCCATAGAGTCCACACCAACCCTCTGAAGAGCATCTCACACAGATTTACCCCCTACCCTATCCTTGTAACCCTGTGTTTCCCATGGCTAACCCACCTGGCTGCACATCCCTGAACAGTATGGGCAATTTAGCATGGCCAATCCACCTAACCTGCAGATCTTTGGACTGTATGAGGAAGCCAGAGCACCTGGAGGAAACCGATGCAGACATGGGGAGAATCTACAAACTCCACACAAACAATTGCTCAAAGGTGGAATCAAACCTGCTGTCAGGCAGCAGCACTAATCATTGTCTCACCATAACACCCTTGGCCATTATGTTCTACCATCTACTCACAGAACCCAGGAATTGATTTGTTTATCTTTTTAACTTTTTTTTTAATGTAATTCATATTTCTGTGTGCATATTGTCATGTTTTATTACCTTTTCTCATATTTAGTAGCTAATAAACTCTCCCTTCCTCTTACTCAAGAAAACCTGGTTAATTTGAAATATTTGAAAAATTTGAAACTTTTGAAATATAAACACGTTCTGAACAAATGGGAGGTGGGTTAAAGGGAGAAAACTCACCCCTCCTCATTGAGGATCATGAATATTTGGACCAATTTGTCTGGGTTGTGAAGAATTGGAGATGATTGCCGGGGGACCAGTTATAGTAGCAGGAGTGGACAGCTTCCTTGGGAATACCTGGCAGGCATCGTAACTCCAAAGATCTAGACAAGACAGGCACAGGGACTAGGTAGCACAGGCGATGGAAAGAATGGAAAGATCATACATGGCATCAGATCAGACATGAACACAGAACTGTCTTGCTGATTACCATATTCCACCCTTTCAGCTGATGAATCAGTGCTTCTCCATATTGAATGCAACTTGGAGGAACATGAGGTAGTAACGATACAGAATACACCATGGTTGGGAGAGTTCAAAGTCCATAAACAAGAGTGGTATGGCACCATCACTACTGACCATACTGACTGAGTCCTGAAGGTTGTAGCAGAAAAAGTTGGTCTGTGACAGATGGTGGAAGAACCAACAAGGCGAGGCAAGGGGAACAAGACATCGTCATAGATCTACCTGCACAGATGCATTGCTAAAACTATATAAATAGAAGTGACCAGTAAACAGTCATTGTGGAAATAAAATTCCATCTTCACATCGAAGATGTCTTCCAACTTATTGTGTGACACCACCATTGTGCTAAATGGGATAGACTTCAAAGCCATTGGGAAATCAGCTGTAGCTCAATAGCACCAAAGCACAATCTGTAAATTTGTAGCTAGGCATATCCCTTACCATAAAGCAAGGGAACAACCATGGTCCAATGAAGAGTCCAGAAGGGCATGTCAGGAGCAGCACCTAAAAATGAGGTGCCAATTACTAACAAGACCACTTGTGTGCCAAATAAAATTAGGAACAAGTGGTACTTAAAGCTAAGCGATCCCACACCCAAAAGATCTGATCTAAGCTCTGTATTCCTGCCAATTCCAGTCATGAATGCTGGTTGACATTAAAGAACCAGGAAAGGGGTGAAGACTCCACAAAAATGTATTCTCTTGAGTGCATGAAATGAGGTTGAGAACCCTTGGGCTTCACCTGACCAGCTCATAATGCATTGCATCCACATACATCCCCAGGGATGCGCGCATGTCTGTTGTATATTAGGAGCTATGATAGATAAAAAAGTGGCACTGAGGCCACAATCAGATCAGCCATGATCTTTTCAAATGGCAGAACAGGCTTGATCAGTCTACTCCTGATCCTAATTTATATGTTGTGGTTCTGTTCGCCGAGCTGGAAATATCTGTAGCAAACGTTTCGTCCCCCTGCCTAGGTGACATCCTCAGTGCTTGGGAGCCTCCTGTGAAGCGCTTCTGTGGTGTTTCCTCTGGCATTTATAGTGGCCTGTCCCTGCCGCTTCCGGTTGTCAGTTTCAGCTGTCCGCTGTAGTGGCCGGTATATTGGGTCCAGGTTGATGTGTTTGTTGATGGAGTTTGTGGATGAGTGCCATGCTTCTAGGAATTCCCTGGCTGTTCTTTGTTTGGCTTGCCCTACAATGGTAGTGTTGTCCCAGTCAAATTTATGTTGCTTGTCGTCTGCGTGTGTGGCTACTAAGGATAGGTGGTCGTGGCGTTTCGTGGCTAGTTGATGTTCATGGATGCGGATCGTTAGCTGTCTTCCTGTTTGTCCTATATAGTGTTTTGTGCAGTCCTTGCATGGGATTTTGTACACTACATTAGTTTTGCTCATGCTGGGTATCGGGTCCTTCGTTCTGGTGAGTTGTTGTCTGAGGGTGGCTGTTGGTTTGTGTGCTGTTATAAGTCCTAGTGGTCGCAGTAGTCTGGCTGTCAGTTCTGAAATGCTCCTGATGTATGGTAGTGTGGCTAGTCCTTTGGGTTGCGGCATGTCTTTGTTCCGTTGTCTTTCTCTTAGGCATCTGTTGATGAAATTGCGCGGGTATCCGTTTTTGGCGAATACCTTGTACAGGTGTTCCTCTTCCTCTTTTTGCAGTTCTGGTGTGCTGCAGTGTGTTGTGACCCTTTTGAATAGTGTCTTGATGCAACTTTGTTTGTGTGTGTTGGGGTGGTTGCTTTCATAGTTCAGGACTTGGTCTGTGTGTGTGGCTTTCCTGTATACCTTTGTGGTGAATTCTACGTTCGGTGTTCTCTGTACCATCACGTCTAGGAATGGGAGTTGGTTATCCTTTTCTTCTTCTCTCGTGAATCGGATTCCTGTTAGTGTGGCGTTGATGATCCGGTGTGTTTTCTCTATTTCTGTGTTTTTAATGATTACAAAGGTGTCATCAACGTATCTGACCCAGAGTTTGGGTTGAATTTGTGGTAAGACTGTTTGTTCCAACCTTTGCATTACTGCTTCTGCTATGAGTCCAGAGATCGGTGAGCCCATGGGTGTTCCGTTGATTTGTTCGTATATCTGGTTGTTGAATGTGAAGTGTGTTGTGAGGCACAAGTCCAGTAGTTTAAGTATGCCATCTTTGTTGATAGGTTCAACGTCCTGTTGTCTGTTCTGTATGTCCAGCAGGTTGGCTATTGTTTCTCTGGCTGGGGTTTTGTCAATAGAGGTGAACAGTGCCGTAAAGTCGAATGAGACCATATTTTCTTCCTTGTCTATGTGTATATTTCTGATGATGTCCAAGATTGTATAGATTGTATAGATTATCTGGATCCGGTGATCAGGTGTTTCAGTTTCTGCTATAGTTCTTTAGCCAATTTGTGTGATGGTGTCCCTGGTAGTGATACTATGGGTCTGAGTGGGATGTCTGGTTTGTGCACTTTAGGTAGTCCATAGAATCTGGGGGTGTTGTTGCTTTCAGGTTTCATTCTTTGTAGGTCCGACCTGGTTATCTGTCCGTTTTTTTGTAGATTCCTCAGTGTGTTATTTATCCTATTGGTGAGCTGAGGGGTGGGGTAAAACTCCCTCTTTTGGTAGGTGTTGGTATCTGCAAGTAGTTGTTGTGCTTTTTGGGTGTATTCTGCTTTGTCCAGGATGACCGTCACTCTGCCTTTGTCTGCTGGTAGTATGATTATGTTCTTATCGTTTCTTAGTGATTTTAGTGCTTCCCTCTCCTTGGTGTTGAGGTTATGTGTTTGTCTTTTCCTTGTTATCAGAGGTACGATACTTTGCCTCACTGTTTGTTGTGTCTCTTCTGTCAGTCCATTGTTCCTGAGTGTGCATTCTAGTGCTGCTAGGAAGTCTGCTGTCTTGGCATCCCTGTGGTTGTAGTTGAGTGCCTTGGCCAGTATTGTTCTTTCCGTGTCTGTGAGCTGTCTTTGGGAGAGGTTTTTAACCCAGGTGTGTGTTGTGGTGTCCTCTTTGTTGTGTGTTAGTTTGGCCATTTTTTCTTTTAGTGCCGTTTTTTTGCGGTGTGTGATCCTGTTCTGTCCTATGGTGACAGCCCGTTCTATGGTCTGGGTCCATTCCTGATTAGTGGTTTTTGAAATTAACGACTTTTGGCGTGCAATTTCTTGAATTCGACTGGGACAACACTACCATTATGGGACAAGCCAAACAAAGAACAGCCAGGGAATTCCTAGAAGCACGGCACTCATCCACAAACTCCATCAACAAACGCATCGATCTGGACCCAATATACCAGCCACTACAGCGGACAGCTGAAACTGACAACCGGAAGCGGCAGGGACAGGCCACTATAAATGCCAGAGGAAACACCACAGAAGCGCTTCACAGGAGGCTCCCAAGCACTGAGGATGTCATCTAGACAGGGGACGAAACGTTTGCAACAAAAATTTCCAGCTCGGCGAACAGAACCACAACAACAAGCACCCGAGCTACAAATCTTCACCCAAACTTTGAACACCTAATTTATATGTTTGTATGGATATATTTGGCCAACTCCAGTATCTAAAGAATATGTACAAATATTGTATCATGAGACTGTAGCTGAAGAAATAAGTGTTCTTGCTCATTAGGTTACTGAACATATGAATGATGCATATGCTGATGTGGTTGATTAACCATCTATCCTTCTGAGAAACAAGATGCTAATGGTGTTTCTAACATCATGGATTCTCCCATAAAATGTGTTGAAAGTACCTGCACAAATGATGAGCTACAAAGTTACCCTGAGCCAGGGCTGGACCCAAACACAATCTCTGCCATTTGACAAGATCTCAGATTAATGAAGGAAATGCTGCCTCCAATGCTGATTGGCATGTTTAGTTATTATAGCTCAAACCAAACTGTTAGTTCCACGATTGCTCTGTGCCAGCAGCCAATGCTTGTCGTTGGGAAAGCAACTCATTAGTAGGCTGCTTCTCACCTCGACTTCAGATCAAATCCTGTGGGGCATTCAGCATGATAGGTGTGTACAGATTAGCCTTTGTTTTAAACCTTGGCATCGCCATGGTAGGCTGGTATCCGGTGCAGCCCTGCTGGCTAGCGGTCTTGGTGGGCATAGACTTTATTCTTTTTCTGGGATTACATGGCATTTTTTTGGGGCAGCCATTGGTGAGCTAGGGATGGGACAGAGGTTCATGCCTACAGGCTGGACCAACAGTTAGCAAACTCCCAGCTGTTGGTTTCATTTTGAAGGCAAGCTCTCAGCTGTTTGGTTACCACTTTAAAGTTTTCAGCAATCGTCAGCCTTTGTCAAGAATTTGCCCACTGAAGATTTTTTTTTATTCAGGATTTTTCATAGAATCTCCACAGTGTGGAAGCAGCCCATTTGGCCCAACAGGTCCACACCAACCCTCCAAACAGTATCCCACCCAGACCCATTCCCCTATCCTATCACTCTACATTTCCCCCCAAAAATGCACCTAACTGACACATCCCTGAATACTATTTAGCATGAACAATTCACCTATCCTGCACATCCTTGGATTGTGGGAGGAAACCCATGCAAACAATGGGAGAATCTGAAAATTCCAAACAGACAGTCACCCGAGGATGGAATTGAACCCGGGTCCCTGGCACTGAGAGGCAGCAGTGCTAACCACTGAGCCATTGTGCCACCTCTGAGTTTCCAGCCTGATTCCAATCCTGATCAGACAAAAAAAAGCCAAACTTTGTTTAGTTTCCATCCTTACATTTCCTGGTCAGGAGCCTCCTGCTACAACACAGTGCTTATAAATGCAGGAATGCTAGCAGCAAGCAATGGAGTGGATCAACATTGACTCTATTGAGCCTTTCTCAGGAGGAAGTGTGTCATATTTTAGGTTTAAATGTCCTACAGCACCCCTAACGGCAAATGAGAAAAGGTAAATTAAAAAGGTAAGTATGGGTATAGGATGGCTGGAGATGGCCAGAGGGTTAAGGCAGCAGTTGTGTAGGGTACCAGGTAGGGGCAGCATGACAGATAGGAGGCAGTGTGACAGTTGGATAAGGGACAGGGTGTCAGTTGGGTATGGAAGAGTGTGCCAGTTGAGAGATGGTGGTAGAGTGCCAGATAAATGAGGGGTTAGGTTGAAAGATAAGTGTGCCAGATTGGTGAGGAGTTGGGTAGAACATAGGTGATGGTGTAGGCTGACAGCTGAGCAAATGGTGTAGCATTCCAAGCTGGTGAGGGGTTAAAGTGGCTAAGAGTGTATCATAGCAAGTTGGTGCAGAGTAGGGTGTCAGAGTTGATGAGGGGTTAATGTGATAGGTAGTTGAAGGGGCAGGATGTCAGTCAAGTGGATAAGTGTTTCAGGCAGTTCAATGGTTCAGGCCAGGAGTGAGGTTTGGGTTCAGTGAGGTCAGGTTCGGTTTGGGCAGAAGTGCGGGCTCAGGAAGACTATGGAGATGGTGGGAGATCAAGCTGGGTGCACACATGCAAAGAAATACCAAAAGAAGTTCAGGCTCAGTTGGAGTATTGTGTCCATTTCTAGTTATTACAGGAAGGATTTTCAGGCCTTAATTAAGGGTGAAGAAGAGATTTACTCAAATGGTATCACGGACTATAGTTACTTTGAGAGACTGAAGAAAATGGAATTGTTGGATTAAATTTATAATTGTTACATCCTGAGATACAGTGAAAAGTGTTGTTTTGTATGCTCACCAGACAAAGGATAGTGAAGAGGGATTTGGTATGCTTTCCTTTATTGATCAGAGCATTGAGTGAAGGAGTTGGGAGGTATGTTGCTGCTGTACAGGACATTGCTTTGGCCACTTTTGGAATATTGTGTGCAATTCTGGTGTCCCTCCTATAGGAAGGACTTTGTGAAACTTGAAAGGGTTCAGAAAAGGTTTACAAGGATGTTGCCAGGGCTGGAGAGTTTAAGCTTTCGGGACAGGCTGAATAGGCTGGGGTTGTTTTCCCTGGAGTGTTGGAGGCTGAGGGATAACGTAGAGAGGTTTATAAAATCATGAGGGACATGGGTAGAGTAAATAGACAAGGTCTTTTCCCTGGGATGGGGGAGTCCAGAACTAGAGGGCATAGATTTAGGTTGAGAAGGGAAAGATTTAAAAGGGACCTAAGGGCAACTTTTTTACGTAGAGGGTGATGCCTGTATGGAATGAGCTGCCAGAGAAAATGGTGGAGGCTGGTACATTTAAAATGCATCTGGATGGTATATAATAGAAAGGGTTTGCAGGGATATGAGCCAAGTGCTGGCAAATGGGACTAGATTAGTTTGGGATATCTGGTCAGCATGGATGAGTTAGGCCACAGGGTCTGTTTCCATGCTATACATCTCTATGACTCTATGACTATAAATCACACCTTCCATAACTACATCAGGGTAACAGATCAGAAGGCAGAATTTGGTGCTGCAGCTACAGAGAAGGTGTAGAGAAAGATAAACTGTCATATACGAGAGGTCCATTCATAAGTTTGAAAACAGTGTGGAAGAAGATGTTCTTAAATCTGTTGTTCAAACTTCTGTATCTTCTGCCTGATGGAAGAGGGTGGAAGAAAGTATACCCAGAGTGGTAAGGGTCTTTGGTTAGCTGCTTTCCTGAGGCAGCAGCAAGTATAAATGGAGGCAATAGAAGGAAGGCTGATTTTCGTGATGGACTGGGCTGCATTCACAAGTCTCCACAATTTCTTGTAGTCTTGGCACAGCATTTGCCATACCTAGCTGTGATGCATCTGGATAGGAAGCTTTTCATGGTGCATCTATAAAAATTGGTACAAGTTATTGGGACATGCTGAATTTCCTTAGCCTTCTAAGGAAAAGAGGCATTGGTGTGCTTTATTGACTGTAGCATAAATGTTGATGGACTAGGACAGATTGTCGGTGATAGGTGCTCTAGGAACTTAAAGCTCTCATTCACCTCCACCTCAATACCGTTGATGCAGACAAGGACATGTCCTCCATTCTGCTTCCTGAAATCAATGACCAGCTCCTTCATTTTGCTGACATCAAAGGACAGATTGTTGGGTTTACACCATGCCACTAAGATGTACGTCTCTTTCCTATACCGTGTCTCCTCATTGTTTGAGATCCAACCCATGATGGTGGTGTCATCAGTAAATTTGTAAGTGGACTTAGAGCTAAATTTGGCCACATGGGGTCATGAGTGTTTAAGGAGTGTAGTAAGCAGCTGAGTATGCAGACTTGTGGGGCACCAGTGTTGAGGATTGTTGTGGGGGAGGTGTTGTCACCTATCCTTATACTGATTGCGGTCTGCAGGTCAGGAAATCAAGGATCCAGTTGCAGAGGGAAGAGCAGAATCCTAGGTCTCGTATTTGGAGATTGGTTTTGTTGGAATTATGGTGTTAAAGGTAGAGTAAAGTCAATTGGTAGAATAATTCAAAATAATAAAGTACTTAGGTAAAATAAATAAGAAGAAACTGTTTTGCATTGCTGGGAAATCAGTGTCTAGAGGAAATATGCTTAAAGGATGCAGCAAAAAAAAAGCCCAGAGGTAAGATGATGTGACATTTTTAGGCAATAGATTGTTTTGATATATACATACACTTCCTTAAGAGGTGGTGGAACCAGATTTTTTCTATTCATTCATGAGATGTGGATGTCACTGGCTGGGTCAGCATTTATTGCCTATCCCTAATTTCCCTGAATAAAATGGTGGTGAGCTGCCTTCTAGAACTACTGCAGACCATTTTGTGTAGGTAAAATGTCTTTAGAAAGGGAGTTGCAGGATTTTTTACTGAAGAAAATGGGTTCAGGTGGGTTATTCTTCGGAGGGTCGGTGATTTATCTTCAAGTCAGGATGGTGAGTGGCTTGGAGAGGAACTTGCAAGTGATGCTGTTCCTATTTATCTGCTGCCCTTGCCCTTTTAAATGGTTGTGATCGTGGGTTTAGAATATACTGACCAAGGATCCACGGTGAACTTCTGCTGTGCATCTTGTAGATGGTAGGCATTGCTGCTACTGAACGTCATGGGGTAAGAAATGGATGTTTGTGGATGTGGTGCCAATTAAGTGGCTGTTTTATCTTGAATGATGTTGAGCTTCTTAGTCCCATTAGATCTGCACTCATCCAAACAAGTGAAGAATATTTCATCACATTCTTGACATCTACCTTGTAAATGGTCAACAGGCTTTGGAGAATCAGGAGGTGAGTTACTCGCTGCAGGATTCCTAGTCTCTGACCAGTTCTTGTAGCTACAACACTTGATGTGACAAGTCCAGTTTAACTTCAAGTCCATGGCAACTCTCAGATATAGGTAGTGGAGGATTCAGCGACAGTACTGCCCTTGAAAGCCAAAGGCTCTCTCTTGTTGGAGGTGGTTATTTTCAGGCATTTGTGTCACGTGAACGTCACTTGCCATTTGTTTCTGGACAACTTAGACATGCTGAAGGTCTTCTTGCCAGAGAAAAGCGCCCCCCACCACCACCCCCAGCTTGAACTATCACAGGTTGGAAGGGGGAGCCCAGGTAGATATTGAGGAATAACCTCAGGAATATCCTTCTGAGGGGCCTATGGGTATGATCTTCCTCCACCTGGATGTCTCCTTAGACTGCCTATCCCCTTATGAGCAGGGATACGTACCAGGCTGTGCTGGTCTGGCCTTCTTTGGAATACCCCATCCATCAAGGCTTCTCAGATCCTGTTGAAGAATTGCACCACATTCCCCTTGCCTGATATCTTCTGTTCGCTGAGCAGGGCAACTTCCGAATGTCATTGCTCTGCCATGGTGTACAACAGTCTTTTAAATATGCATGAGTGCCAGGGATGCTAGTTTCTTGTGGTATACCCAGTGAGTGGTAAGTTCTCCTGGGAGTGGCAGTTGGTAGTATGAGGTCAGAATGGGGCAAGAGGGCACCATGGGGGCACAGTAGATAGCTAAAGAGGTCCGATTGGTAAGACACAGTGTGAAAAAGACTTGCCGGGCCTCTCGGAGGGAAAGCCTCTATGAAACTTGACAAAACTGACATTTAGGAATAACATGCCAGAGAGTCTATTGTCTCTATAAGACAGTGTGAACATATGAAAGGAGCAGATCTGACTTGTTGCGTACCAGGCCAGACCCCCTCAAAACATTTCAAGAAAGTGACCCAGACCTTAATTTTGCTAGTTGTTTTAAGCAGGTTTCAGGATGTTCCAGGAGGGATGCAACTGGTCAAACCACATAGTTTAAACAAAACAGAATTGATTTACATGATTACTGAATGAAACACAAATGAAAGAGAACAAAATACCGAATAACTTAATCTATCCGAAAACCCAACAGATTATCTCAACTTGATGATGCTGTTCCCAGTACTTGCAACAACCCCCATAAAGATCCCTTGGCACAAAAGGTAAAATTATACACAGGGTCTTACAGGAGAGATGTCAGGGAGAGAGGAAGTTTAGCATGGACCTGCTTCTTTGGGTCCAGTAGCTTTTACAACTACCTGACTGCTTTCAGTGAATAGCCAGACCAAACCAAAATTAAATCAAATCAGAGAAAAGCTGAGCTGGGAGAACTGGCCACTCTCTTTTCATTGTACAAGTGTTTTTTTAAACTTAAAAGCCTTTTGCCTGAGGCAGTATCTGTTAGCTATAATCAAATTGCCCCTAAAACCCCTCAACTCCAGACTTCTCAGAATCTATGTTTTTATGACCTCCTGAAAAGAAAGCCAAGGACAACATAACCTTGTTAAAGGAGCAGCATTGTCACAGACAATTAACATGATTAGATGGTGTAGCTTCACTCAGTAGTGTGCCATTTCATTGATGGTAGATACGTATGTTGTCTGATATGATATCTTCAGTATTTGAGATGTCATCCTGTGTGACAGGATGCTGAAGATTTCCAGTTTGGATACTTTGTCTATTTCTCTGTAAGACCTGACCATTGCTCATTATAATGTCATATGACCCAGACTGGATACATCAATCTAGTATTTTTACATGAACCCATGCATTCTTATGAAAGTATCAAACTCTGAAGCTTTGACCTAGTCTAAGTTGGGTCAAATGCCTTCATATGATTTGGATAATTTTCTCCATCTTTCCAATAATGCCTCAAGCACGTGTAGTTGTGTGGTGAGAGAGTGGGAGGGAACGAATGTGTGGATCTGTCTCCTAAACATGGGTGCTGCCACTGAGGGGAAATTGTTTCCTAAAGGCAAATACATAGATTTAACATAGCTATTCAAAACTCTTGCCAATTTGCTTCACATTTAATTTTAAATTTGCAGTGTGAACAATGCGTTCTGCCAGACTATTTGACTGAGCAGGGTGAAGGGAAGAGGCAATAGATTGAACACCCAACTTGATGCATGTCCTGAAAAGGTGCACAAGTATTCTGTGGACCACTGTCAGACACAATGTGCTGAGGTACGCTGAACATACTGAATATACCAGTCAATGTGGCAACAATTATTGCACCAGTGGTTTCTTTGATTTGTTGCACAAAAGGGATTTTGGTGAAATAGTCAGTCACCATAATGTAAGTATGCACTTGCAAAATATCAGTTACAATCTTGCGCCATCACTCAGAAGGAATCTCATGTGGAAGGAGAGCCAGGGGACGAAACGTTTGCAACAAAAACTTCCAGCTCGGCGAACAGAACCACAGCAACGAGCACCTGAGCTACAAATCTTCGCCCAAACTTTGAAGGAAAGGTTCTCTCATTCATTAAATTTGATGTGATTGACACCTATCACATGACTTATTAGTTGTTAGATTTTTCTATAAATGGCAGGCCAAGGTATTGTTTTTCACTGTGACCATGTGACCTATATGTATATGGTCTAGTACATCTTGACATAAGGCTTATAGAATTATGATTTGTTAGCCTTTCAAGATTACAATCTTGGAAACTCCTAGTTCACCTCTGAATGACCATAATGAAACTATGAGATCAGGGCCATGTTGGGTGTGTTCAAATGACCCATCAATGATGGTTTTCTTGAGATGTTGTAGCTGGTCACCATCTGAATTCACTGTGCTTGAATGAGACCAAAAACATACACGATCAATGTTGCAACTTTGATCTTTGGTGTTGCAATTGACGGATTTGTCACTTTATTGGTCATAATAGCATGAAGGTCCATGCATGTGTGGAGACTGAAAACAGAAAGTTCATTTATTTCAACTATGGAAAAGTTGGCGGTGTCCAGCTCAGTAGTCTGTATTTAAGGTTATCATGACAATGGATCAGCATTCAAACTACCTATGGACAAATTGAACTTTTAATTCTAATGTCTTTTTTTAAATAGGACCATTATAGCCAAAAGATGACCTTGACTGTAAATTCAGTGACTCTCTGGCTGTGTCCTGAGTGGGCCCATGAATTGTACAGAGTGCTATACTCTACAGAGTCAGGAAAATTTCAAACAGAAACACTAAAAAGGAAGAGATAGCATGATAAAATCAAACAGAGAAATGCAGATGCTGGAAATCTGAAACAAAAAACAGAAATAGCTAGAGAAACCCAGCAGGACAGGCAGCATGTGTGGAAAGAAAGCAGAATTAACTTTCTAAGTCCAGTGACCCTTCTTCTGACCTGATAGGATCTGGGAAAAAGTGTTATTTATCTTGATGGCGACAGATAGTGGAGATGGAACTCAGAGAGAGAAGAACAAAGGAATTGCTGATATTAAATTATGGATGAAGAAAAGCTAGACAGGTGAAATTACTGGTGAAACTCAGCAGGTTTGGCAGCATCTGTGCAGAGAAAGCGGAGTCCAGTGATCCTTCAGCACCCACAGTCCTTTTGTTTTATTTTAAAATATGAAAACGTTGCTTAGGATATTTGTATTCATTGTCACAAATACCAAAAACAAATTTATAATCTTTCAGTATCCAGAGTAAAATTTTATTTATCAGCTGTTTGCAGATCCATAAAGATTTATATTTCTTTAAAGAACTGAAGTTGTCACAGTGTTTCAGTGGCATGCCAATCCATTGTTATGTATTTGATTTCCATATTTTTGTTCTCTAAAATCCCAGTGTAAGGATTCCTACTGCTGTGTAAGGCTTTTGTGTCCTTGCTGTCTTCTCTGAACATTTTATTGTGTGTTGCTGACACTTTAGAAATTGTAGGCTTGTAGTAGCACGTTTTTGCCTGTAGGTGGTGGTGATGATGTTATTTTTAAATATGATGGATTTGAGTGATGTCTGGACACAGAACAGGTTTCCTTAGCATTAAAAAAAAACTGTGTTTTTAAATAGTATTTTCTTCCAGAGGCATTTGAAACTGTCTCAAAGTCTTCCTTGTGTCTCAAATCTGTTTATGTCAGATTTGCTTTTACCAGCCAGCACTATTCCCATTGACAGAATAATGAAAGGCTTTTATCCGAAATGTCGATTTTCCTGCTCCTCAGATGCTGCCTGACCTGATGTGCTTTTCCAGCACCATTCTAATCTAAACAAAAACTAATGCCAATATGCATTTTTAAAAAATGTTCAGGGATGAAGGTAATATACGTGCATCAAATTGTGTGAGATAGGAAATTCTGCTTACTGTTTGATTAAACTGTGGTTGACATAGGAACAGAGGAATAGGAATGGGCCGTTCAGCCCTCTTGAGCCTGTTTGACAATTTAATGAGATCATGGCTGATCTGTGGAATAACTCCATTAGAAGCTGAGTAAACACTGACAGTGGCAAAGTATGCAGCATGTTGAGGACACAGTAGTCAGCAGGATCTGAGGTTTGTGCAGAAATAGTAAAGAACTTAAGAAGTAGGAACATGAGTAGGCTATCTTGTCCTGTGTGAAATCAAGATGTGACATTTGCTTGACAACAGCAAAGTGCTGAATGATAGAGTTGAATCATACAGTGTCAATCTCCGATGACACCCTGTCAATTTCTCATTAAACTTTGGAAAAGTATTATCTAACGAATGAAGGTCCGATAAAAAAAGATTCCCACAGAAGAGCCTCCCTATGTCCTCTCAGCTGCTCACAAAATGAATATTTGGTTCCTGAAACAATTTGTTACATCACTTATAATTAGAAATTGAACTTTGGATATTTTCCAAATAACCTGTTCCAAGATGTTAAATGCATACCTCTAGAGTAGGTAGGCCTTGAACCCAAACCTCCCAGCCCAGAGGGAGGGACACTACCAACGCACCACAAAAGCAACCAGAAATCAAAACTTGCATTATACCCTGTATTTCAGACATTTTAAAAACAACCCCTTCATTCATTTCTAATTTACTTTCCAAACGTGCCTCTTTCTAATCTATATTCCAATGGTTCAATTCCCACCTCAGGCGACTGACTGTGTGGAGTTTGCACGTTCTCCCTGTGTCTGCGTGGGTTTCCTCCGGGTACTCCAGTTTCCTCCCACAGTCCAAAGATGTGGAGGTTATGTGAATTGGCCATGCTAAATTGCCCATAGTGTTAGGTAAGGGGTAAATGTAGGGGTATGGGTGGGTTGCGCTTCGGCGGGTCGGTGTGGACCCGTTGGGCCGAAGGGCCTGTTTCCACACTGTAATGTAATATAATCTAATCTGTATTCTAATCTAATGTAATCTAATCTAATCTAATATGGACATTTGTATCATTAAAGCTGTCTATTCCCAGCCCTTACTGTTCAGCTAACCTAGTGCATAAATCTTAATGTACAACCTTACAGCAAATATCAAGGCTCCATACAAAATAAATTATAACAGTTCTGGAGAAATCAGGGATTAGTCTTGAAAATGTATCACAAACTTACCCACTGTCCACCCAATAAAAGGACTAAAATGCTCCCCTTCTTTAACAGCTCCATCAAATGCTACAGAATGTCAAAAACAAACCATTTCTGCAGCTCACAGAATAGTTTAGGAAAAATGTTATATTGTCTCTTTTTGGCAATGATAGCATAAGATCGACATTGATATGTGATATAAACACGACTTATATTACCAGGTGCACACCTTCCATTTCTCCAGTTGAAAAGCAGACAACTAGGGAAGCAGGGAAAAAATCTGAAAGACAAGGAAGCTCCCTCTGCTCCCTCGTACTGAAATCTGAAGGTGTGTTCTGGCATGGTCACCACCCACAAATTGTCAAAATGCCAACAGATGGATGCATTAAATGTGAAAGCTGGTGGAGTTGTGGGTGAACAGGGAGGGACTTCCTCATGTGTGATGATGAAAGAGAAAGGGGTGAGAGTGGAAAGTGGAAGTGGGACATCTCAACCATGCTGGAGAGAAATCCTCAGGGTAGAAAAATGGAAATATTTCAGAAAGACTGGAATGGAACATGGCATTGTCAGAACAGATGTGGTGGAAATGAAGAAACTCGAAAGAGTGAATAGAGTCCTTTATAGGAATTAGGATGGAAAGCCAGGTTGCTATGAGAGTTGGTGGGCTATTATAAGTGGCAATATTATGTCTACTGTGCACCAACATATTCATAACCTTTAATCCATTGATATTGTTAGACTGCTCAGTCCATAGTTTAATTTGCACTGTTCTTTCCACTGGCTTTTGCAAGATCCCAAGGCATTCCAATTCATCTAAGTACTCATTTGATGCCTTTGGCCAGTAATAATCATACAATCATAGAAGGATTTGGCTATTCTGCCTGTCAAATACATGCCACTCTCTACAACCATAGAATCCCTACAGTGTGAAAGCAGCATATTTAGTCCATCAAGTTCACACCACCCCTCCAAAGAGCATCCCTCCCAGATCCAAACCCCCTACCTTATCCCTGTAATCCCGCATTTGCCATGGCTAATCCTCCTAACTTGCAAATCCCTGGACACTATGGACAATTTAGCATAGCCAATCCACCCTAACCTGTACATCTTTAGACCATGGGCGAAAACCAGAACCCCCGGAGGAAACCCACAGGGACAATGTGCAAACTCCACACGTTGCCCAAGGATGCGATTGAACCCAGGTCCCTGGTGCTGTGAGATAACAGTGTTAACCACTGAACCACCATGCCACCTCAAAGTTGAGTTGCAATATCAACTCATCTTCGTCCTTTTCCCAAGATCCTATAAATTCTCCCTTTTGCCTTGTGAAAGCCACATTTACATCTGCCTTCTCCAGTGAGACTAAAAAAGGATCCCCTAAAAACAAAGATGTAGCCCTCAAATATAAATAAGTAGCCCTTTAGAAAATCTCAAGAGTGCTGGAGGATAAAAGCTTATTTTGTGGCCTAGCATGCACACTGAAATATTAGCCAGCCTGCAGAACAACTTGTGTCCATGTCAAGGATCATGAAGGAGTCTAATTCCAACATGTCAAACGGCCTCTGTGCAGCCTCTGCTCCATTCCCTGTGTTCTGGAAACCCAGAGGCACTGCCAGTGCTGTCCCCAAATCATATTACTGCCTTCCTATAGACAGGTCACTTACTCCTCTGCCCTCTATGTGAAGATGCAGCAGCAGACTGCAGCCAATTCAGGAGCTTAGTGCAAAAGACCTCCAGAAGCCCACAAAATTCTGCCAGACAGTTCACAAAAGGTATCATTTCCAAACTAAAATAACCTTTCTGCTCACAGTCTGGTGACCTTGTAACCATTGACATAAAAATACATCCAGTTCACAAAGTCCTTCAGGGAAGGAAATCTGTCCTTACATGTGACTCCAAACCAACAGAAATATGGGTGACTCCTATTTTCCCTCTGAGAAATCATGAAAGGGAAATTAAGAATAAGCAGTAAATGGCAGCCTTGCCTGCAATGCCAACATCCCATGCAAGAATTTTTTTTTTAAATCTCCAATCCTTTCCTCAGCATCAAAACAGTCCCAGCTAAAGTTACATTCTTGGTATGTAACCTCCTCATCTCTTCACTCTTTAATACATTTGTTTTCATTATCTTCTTTGAATGATTCCTGTTACTTCTCACTCCATAGGATTAAACCTTGGTCCATTCCAATCTTACCTAGCTAATCACAGCCAGAACCTGCAGCAAATGCATACCTTCATGTCCATGTACATTTCCTATGCTATTCCCCATAGATTTACCCTCTGTCCTCTCTTGTTCCTCATCTATTCCACTTTCCTATGACTGCTGAGAATCTGCCTCTACACACCATCTCTCAAACCTTCTGCAGTCTTTGTGATATCAGACTAATGAACTGACATTTGACCCTTCAATGCATTATGACTTCCTCAAACTAATTGTTAGTAAGACCAAAGGCTTCATCTTCAGTCTCTGTACAATGTAATTGATGTTTTAGATATTTCAAGACTTACTGGATGAGGTTAACTCAGGGAGTGAACAACCGTATCCTCACACACTCCAGAAAACTAGGTCATATTCCAATAAAATGAGTATTAAACAATACACTATTACATACTCATTAACACAGGGAGAAGCTGGGGCTTTTCTTCTTGGAGAAGAGAAGGTTGACAGGAGATTTAATTAAGAGTCTGAACTGAGTAGATTGGTGGAGTTGATCCCATTGGCAAGGATGGAGGACCAGAGGGCACTGATATACAGTGAAGATTAAAATAACGAAATTACACACGAGGAATAAAGTTTTCACGCAGCTAGTGGTTAGGTTCTGCATGGGAGTGTGGTGAATGTAATGCATGGGAGTGTGGTGAAGGCAGGTTAAACTGTAGTTTCTAGGGGAGAATTCTATAATTACCAAAAGAGAAAAAAATTTGCAGGGCTACAGAAAAAACAGACTAATTAACTCTTACAGAGAGGACACACACATACAACAAGCTGAATGACTTCCCTTTGTTAGGTAACCATTCTCTGGTTTGACATTTCTGCAAAATTTGTGCCCTGTTAGGCCTTGACTTGAACTTCAAATCTACAGTCGCTCCACCAAAGGGACTGTCTGCTTTCAGCTCCATAACATTGCATAAAATTACATCACCGAATTGATGTCTTCATCATTTCCAGACTTGACTATTTCAGTTCTCTTCTTGCTGACCTCACAATTTACTACTTTGTTTTTTTTTAAATTTCACTTCATCCAAAACATTTGGAATTTATAACATGATCATCAGCTCATCTCATGGATCAACATCACTATTGAACTTTACCAAATGTAGAGATACTGAATAGCTGGACTGAGAGGAGGTACATGAGTCTGATGGGAAGCTTGTATAGGAAATCGATGCTATTTTGGTGCAGTTTTTCTTGTTTATGCTGCCTAAGTTTGCGGTGATAGGAGCATACTTAGAGTCATAGAGATGTACATCATGGAAACAGACCCGTTGGTCCAACTCGCCCATGCTGATCAGATGCTCTAAATTAATCCCATTTGACAGCATTTGGCCCATATCCCTCTAAACTCTTCCTTTTCATATACCAAATTAAGATGCCTTTTAAATGTTGTAATTGTACCCACTTCCTCTGGCAGCTCATTTCATACATGCACCACCTGCACTTGAAGCATTCCTGCACCTTGCATCAAGAGACTTGGTGTCCATAACTCACCAATGGAATTGTGTAATTTAAGTTCACTTGATTGAAAATGTGGAATGAAGTAGAGTTGTCATTAAGAATAGCAAACCATTCAGTTCCATCAAAAGACGTCATGGGTGTACCCACACTACATGGTCAAGGGCTGGTTCAAATAGGTCAAGTACTCAGCACCACCTTATCAGGTTAACTAAGGTTAGACAATAAATGTTTGCCCAGCCAGCATTATCCAGAAGGAAAAAGACATTGGGTCCTAACAGGAAGAAATCCTTTTGTCAACATGACCAGTTTTAAAAATATTTCAGGGAAGTGAATGTTGATCTTGAATAACACTTGGCATCATGTATATCCACTCATCTCCACTGTGCTGAGAATTAGTTACAGCAACGTTGACAAGATCGCAGTAACTCAATCACATTTGCCATGGTCCATTGTCAGTATGATTTGATTTCTTTCCTAAAATATTCTCTGAAAATTTCTCCATTTAAATTCTTGCTGGCACAGCAAGAAACATTGAATCATTATCAACAGCTATCTTTGAGTTTGGCAATCACAGAACTCTGTTTTTGCTTTGTACTCTTTTTGTTTAAGTTCAATTGGCTAGAGCATGTTTTCCATTTTACATTACAGTTATGGCAATATATTCACTGTGTACCAGCAAGTGCAGGATACTCAAAGTACCACCACACGGGTACATCCAGGATTTGCATATGTGCAAGATTTAGACCACAACCTTCCTAAATATTTGCATTTTTAAGTCTTAGCTTGGACCCTTTCCTTTTTAACTGGCCCTGAACATTTCATCAGCTCCAGTGTAAATAAAACAAAGTTAATAATTAAAAGAAGGAATCATATACTAATCTCATTTGGCTGCTGTTCAATGTTTAAAAAAACTGATTCTTGTCTGCATTTCCCGTTTTGTGGTCTTTTGCCTCTCTTCCGTCATTAGCACTTGAAACTCTATGAAACTGTGGAGGCAGTGTTTAAAATAGTGCGATAATGCAATAACTGATTATCAATGTCACAAAGAAATAAAGGCACCAGTGTAGCACTCCTCATCACAGAGTCAAGAATTTTTTTGCTTATAATTCACAGATGGGACACGGGCGTAGCTGGCTGGCCAGCATTTATTGCCCATCCCTGGTTGCCTCTGAAGTAAGTGGCTTGCTAGGTCATTTCAAAGGGCAGTTGAGAGTCAACCACATTGTTGTTGGTCTGGAGTCATATGTAGGCCAGACCAGGTAAGGATGACAGTTTCCTCCCCTAAAGGGCATTAATGAACCAGATGGGTTCCTTTTCCTGACAATTAACAATGGTCATCAGTAGATTCATAATTCCAGATTATTATCAAATTCCACCATGGCAGGATTTGAACCCAGGTCCACAGAAGATTAGCTGAGTTTTTGGATTAATACTCCAGCAATATTACCATAGGCCATCACCTCCCTGTAAGTTTGTAAGTATAAGTAGCCCTCTAGGAACTTGACCAATGAAGTACTATGGGAGTGCTGCACTGTCAAAAGTGCTGTCTTTCAAATGAAATGTTAAGCTGAGACTGTATTAAACCTCTACGGTGAATATAAAGGATCTAATGGCGATCCATATCCTATTCCAAAAAAACAGCAGAAGAATTCTCACCTGCCATATACTGCTAATACTTATCCCTCAACCAACATTAATAAAGTAGATCATCTGGACATTATCATTTTGCTGATGGTTGGACTTGATTGTTTCTAATGAGCTGCTTCAATTCTTGTTTTGCACTGTGACTAGATGTTCTTCCCTGTGAAGTATTTTGGGATAGCCTAAGATGTTGAAAGACAAGGCAATGGAAGTTCTGTCTTTAATTCTTTTTAAATGCAGGAGTGCAACTCCATTAAATTATTCCTTACTAAAGTTGTCAAGACAGATTGTAGGCAAAATATTAAACTTTTTAATACTAGGTGGAATGTTATTAATTATTAATTATGGCTTTTTGTTAGTTATGTCACTTCCTTAAGATTACAATACAAAATGGTGGACAGAATTTCCTTTTAAACAAATGGACAAGCAACTAGTGCATCCTTCAAATGAACCTTCAACATTCTTTAAGACAAAGCATTGCAGAAGCTCAAAGTATGAAATGAAAACTGAAAATGCTGGAAGCACTCAAGTCAGGTCACAGCTGTAGAGGGAAAAACAGAGTTAACATTTCAAGACAATGGTTCTTAGGAAGAGTAAACAAACTGTGAAACGTTAAATCTGTTTTATTTCTTCACAGACCTGTTTCTTTTTTTTATTCACTCATGAGACATGGGCATCTTGACTTGGCCAGCAGTTGCTCCCCATCTCTAGCTGCCCCTCCTTGAAGGAAGGAGGCGCTTCCTTGAACCGAATTAGTCCATACATCAGAATAATGTGAGCATTTGCAGCATTTTCTGTGTGTTATCCTTTGGTTTAAAGAATTAACCGCAATCATCCTGCTACTAAGCATTTACTAATTAATTCAAATTAGCATTTCAAAATTGAATTGATAGAATATTGTTTGTTGAGTCTACTAAGTCTACTAAGAGTTTTGGAATTAAAGCAGGCAAATAATTGAAGATAAAGAGTAGCCAGGACTCAACTGAAAGATAAACCAGGCACAAGAGGCTCTACGTCCTACTCCTGTTTCTGTATTCCTATGTTCTTTACATATATATGTTCTTTACAAAGGACAGGGGTATTTGCTTTTTTCAGAATTAAAGCCAAGTTAGCCTGTTGGCCTCTAGCGCGCTGGATCTGAATGAGAACCAAACCTGCTGATATCTGCTGTAAATCAATGGGTGTACAACAAATTCATAAGCTTGGTTATCATTCAAATAATGGGAAGCTGTCGAGAATCACAGTTTACACCCTTCAGCCCACTTTCTTCACGTAGCTTTGAGGGTCTGTTTACAATTAACTAATCAATTCATTTTCAAACTTACTCCTTACTTATTCCTGTACAGGCCCACTGTAAAATCAGACCTCTCATTCCAGTTGAACCTACATTCCTTAACATTAACGCATTGGCGGGATAGATTCAAAGCAGCTTCTGAAATGTTTTACACTTAGGAAACTGTGCACATGCAAGCTGTTAGCCATTTCTTTCTCCTCTTCCTTGAAGGAACTGAGGCAAATTTTAGCCTTGGGTCCTTCCACAGCTCAAAGGCCGACTGAGATGGCTCTGTTCCAAGAGCTCTGCCTAAGATGGTTACTGCAAGTCACAGCTCCAGAGCTAGCTGTATTTTGGCTGACAGACTGATCCCTTTAAAAACCACTGGTTAGATTGCTCAGTGGGTGAGGATGATACAACACTTACAAACTATATCTGGATTATATCAGAACCTACACAGACTTGGTGCTTCACTAAAATGTTCAAGTCCAAGTGGCTGAGCCCATATCAGCAAGTAAGTTGACCATCGTATTGTCAACAATTCAACACCACCTTTATGCAGTACACACTGATTCACAAACTCTCCCCACAGGAACTAGGAATCAATGCTTATTTTGCATTTTGGGGGCAATAAATTAAAGGTCCACCAAATGATTCAGCAGATAATTCCAGGAAATTTACAACATTTCATCAAAATGAGGAATGCCGGTACATCCTCTGAAATGCTTGAAAACATTCCCTTAGAATACTCGTCAGAGAGCACTTGGCATTCCAAGATCAAGGACTACGTACTGAGGAATACACTAAAGCTTGGGGCAGCTGCTGCAGAGGTTGAGTGGGGCAAGACTGCATTTGAAGTGCCACCCTTAGAGTGTACCAAGGAGCTCAGACCTCTGTAACATCCCTCTCTGATAAGAAACATTGTTCATTGAATCAATCTTTTCAGACATGTTATGACACAACTGTGGGGCAGGTCAGATTTGAACCCAGACCTTCTAGCCCAGAGATAGGGATACTACCACTGCTCCACAATACCCTATAACATGTTTACTGTAATTGTAAGTGACGTGAGACACCTCAGAGTTCTACACACTGTATTGAAAGACATTGAACTGCATTGCGCTTTATGTTACATGAATTTGAATTGTTACATAAAGTACTTGGTGCAGCACAGTGGCTCAATAGTTAGCACTGCTGCCTCATAGTGCCAGGGACCCAGGTTGAATTCCAGCCTTGGATTGCTGTCTGTGTGGAGTTTGCACATTCACCCCATGTCTATGTGGGTCCAATCCAAAGATGTGCAGGTTAGGTGGATTGCCCATAGTGTACAGGGATGTGTAGGTTAAGTGGATTAGCCATGGGAAATGCAGGCTACAGGGTAGGGGAGTGACTCTCGGTGGGATGCCCTTCAAGGAGCTGAATGGCCTGTTTCCACGCTGTTGGGATTCTATGATACTTTTGGAAAACTTTGTGAGTAAAGTACTTTTTTTTGAGAAAATGAAACTGAAACTCGCCATTTTTGAGCCTCCTATTTGATGTTTCTGCCTATTTAAAACAAATCGGTTAAAAACTCACTTAGGAAGGAAGCAAAGTAATTTCCTCCAAACATTAAATGTTGCTCCAGGAATAATCAAATAACCCACAGCTAACATTACGAAATGGAACAAAATAAAAAGAGTTTGAGGAGACTGTAAAATTGAACACGTAGAGAGCTTGAAAGGAACCTTATCAAGTCTGCAATATTCGTTTTTAACACAACTCTTGTGACTCTTTCTACAAGATGTAGATTGAGATTAACATACTTCCTGCTTTTCCTTGCCTGTTATTTTTACAGATTGAAAGCCTGAACCCACTTAACTGAAGTTAGTGCTCGCATTTTGAGTTCACAATCACTTTATTGTAAACTAATGCTCACAGACAATGGTAACATTAATGCATCACAATACAATTTTGTTCCATCAATCTGTTGCAAACAGACATTCACAGCATTAAAGGCAAGGGAAGCTATCATCACATAGAAGACTGACCATTTCACAAAATTCATACTCCGCCTCCTTACTGCCCACTTTATCTGCAATTAAGAACTGAGCAGAACAAAGGCCGAACATTCAAAGGAACAATTAAGAATGTGAGGGTTAGCCACCTAGATGGTTGCAAGCTGGGGCTGTGTGCTTGGGGTGTCATTCTGAGGTTAAGAGGTAGTACTCTTGTTTCTGTGTTTGAACATTCTGAGATTGGTGGCATAGTGAGAATTTCACTGAATTTGGTTGTCCAGAAGCCCAAACCAATGATCTGATCAGATGGGTACCCAATCCCTCCATGACAGAGAGTGGAATTAAAATTCAATTAATCAATAAATCAAATTGGTTCGATAAATACCCAAATTTGTTCACTAATTCCCTTCAGAGAGGAAACCTACTGGCCTACATTGTGACACACAACAGTATGATTGCCTGTTGGGAACAATTACTGCTCTCGAGGGCAATAAGTGATCAGAAATAAATGGTGGCCTTGTCCCACTAAAGACCGAAAAGAAAATAACAGTCTGGAGACTGGAACATTAAATTCAGACTGACACTCCCGCATGGTACTGATGGAGTTCACTTCTGAAAGTGTCATGTTTCAGAACAGATGTCCCATCGGCACTTTCAGTATTTAAAATAACCCATGACACCATCACAAATACAAGGAGGAGTTCTCCCAGGGAACGGACTCCTGGGCAACACTATCCCTCAGTCACCATCACTGAAACAGGTTGTCTGCTTTCATAGTGCTTGAATTCATTTCAAGACATAATTAGCTGTAAAACACTTTGGGACTCCCTAAGATTGTAACAAATGCTACGTAAATGTCCATTCTTCCCTTAGAGAAAGTGCAGAATAGCTTGGGGTGTAGGATGAATTAACTATGTAACTGAGGAGAGTGTAGAACAATAAAATGCGAAGGGCAAAGTGTGTAAGAACACAATATGGCACAAACCTCATGATACGAGAAGTCTTGAATCTGGCTAAACACTCACATCATTAACCGAGAAAAGGGAGGCCAGTGATCTCTTGGTGCGTGAGCCTTGGTCCCGAAATTCCTTTGCTACAAAATAGTAGCAAATGGCATCTAGGCAACAGTTGACATTGGCTAAACACATGGTACCTTGAACAAATAAACTGATACTTCTTCGCGTCGAACAGTAGTCTCGGCCAATGATGTCCTGCCGCACTAAAAACTGAAGAAAAATGCCAACGTGGACAGGCACAAATGAGCAAATGAAGACTGCCAGGTTGGCAATGATAATTGTGATGCAGGCCTGGCAGTTTCCAGGAACATCGCTTTGCCTCTCTAGCAGTTTCTTGATGATTCGAACTGAACAAAAGACCATGGTAGCCATCGGGGTCACAAAGCCCAGCAGCTCTACAAAGGCGATCAGACCCGGGTTCCAAGATTTATCGGAGAATTTATGGAAGCAGGTGATAGTGGAGTTAGCAGAGTTTGGGCTGTCGTGGAATCCATAGACAGGGATGCTCCCCAACCACACGAAGGCCCAAATGACAAGGCAAATGATCACGGTGTTCCGTGGGCACCGAAAAGCCCTCGCCTTCAAAGGGTGGATGATGGCAAAGTAGCGATCGATGCTAATGGAGGTGATGATGAAGATGCTGGCGTACATGTTAACAAAGTAGAGTGACTCCACAAAGGAGCAGAAGGCCACATCAAAAGGCCAGCCCCTATCCTGGTCAAGCATCTTAAAAGGAAGAGAGAACAGCAGCAGGATGTCAGCCAGGGCAAGGTTACTCATGTAAATGGTCGTTTCAGTCCACCTCTTGATCTTACAGCAAAATATCAGGAGTGCCAGGAGGTTGAAAGGCAGTCCCAGGATAAAGGTGGGGATATAGATCACCAGATGCATCACATTCTCCTGCTCACTCATGTTAATCTCACAGAGATTAAACTTTCTCTGGTGGTCCAGATCCATAGCTTGTTTAATCCTGTAAAGGGAAAATATGCTTAGAGGCCAGACAGTTACTTTCAATCACATGAGGTTAGAAATCTTAGCAACTGATTTACTGTACAAAGAGGACATAAAGACCTAGGGGTTTCTGATACACAATTCTTTGTTGTTTGCTTCACATGTGGACAGGGTGGTTAAGGAGGCATGTAGTATGCTTGCCTTTAATACAGGAACTGGAACTTCATGTTGAGGTTGTACAGGATGTTGGTGAGGCCTCTTCTGCATCCAGTTCTGGTCAGCCAGTTATAGGAAGATATTATTAAGCTGGAAAGGGTTCAGAAAAGATTTATCAGGATGTTGCTGGGAGTGGAAGGTTTGAGTTATAAGGAGAGGCTGGGACTTTTACACTGGAGTGTAGAAAGTTGAGGGGTGACCTTATAGATGTTTATAAAATCATGAGAGGTATAGATAAGCTGGATGGTGGGTGCCTTTTTCCCTCAGGTAGGGAATTTCAAGACTAGCGGGCATTTTTTAAGGAGAGAGGAGAAAGATTTAAAAAAACATGAGGGGCAATTTTTTTATACAGAGAATAGTTCATGCTGGAATGTATTTCCAGAAGAAGTGGTGGATGCAGTCACAACATTTAAAAGACATGAATAAGAAACATTTGAAGGGATATGGGCCAAGTGCAGACAGGTGGGACTAGTTTAGTTTTGAGTTACGGTCGGCATGGACTGGTTGGACTGAGGAGTCTGTTTTCGTGCTTTATGACTCTATGACTCAATGCCAACAGGCTACTTAATCACTTATAAGTTTGGAAATGCAGGTAACACGTTCTCTTGAAGCTATCTCTTCACTGTACTCATATGAAATTGCTCCCTCTGCTTTTAGAACGGAGGTGTTCGTAAACTGGGGAGACGTTTCATTAAAATAGCAGAGAGATGGATGTTGGGACGGGTTTATGAAGCATCCAAACAGCAGCAAAATTTTCTGTTTTACTTCATGTCTCATGTTGCGTCGTGGAGCGCACTGACTGAAAATGTGGTGGAAGCACATTCAACAGCAACTTTAAAAATGGATATGGAATTTGGAAAGACAGTTACAGGGAAAGAGTGAGGAATTACTGAATAGCTTTTTCAAACTGCTGCCACAGATATAGTGGTCTGAATGTTTCCTTTTGTGCCATCGAGAGTGTTCATCCTTCTTAACAAGTAATCAATTTATAATTTATTTCATCTACTACAGCAACAAAGACAGAATGCCTCCTGAGTGATCAGCTGAGCAAGACCAACCAGGCAAAGCGAAACCAACAGTCTGGAAGACTGTTAAAGATCATTCGGCAAAATAGTCTAGTATCAGTCAAACTACCAATTTGATATTTAATGGCCCGAACAACTGAGCTAATGCATGTGGGTGGAAGATTTGCCTTGTTTTTGAAGCTCACAAAAGGGCATTTGAGATGAGAAATCGCCCATTTCAGAGCTAAGAACGATGTACATTTTATGATCTAGAATCTATTGTTGCGTGGTTAATTTTTAACAATACATTTTTCGCATTTTTTTATGTTACAGATTGAGTAGTTTATACAGCTTTACCTTTCACTGCTGAGCTAATCAAGTTAAATATATCATTTCAGGATTAATTTTCTTTTCGTTTCATTCCAACTGCTACTTACTCCCAGTAATCTCTCCAGCCCCTATTTCTCTAACAGACCTCCTCCCCTCCTGGCATCCCCTGAAACTCAACTCTTTCAGAGTGGAATTAGTCACAGTTTTACAGCAGTTGTGTTCCAGTTAAATCCATTTTTGTTCCGAAACTTTTGAAAAAGTCTCGATCTGCAAATTTAAAAAGCAGCGCTGCCAATTTTGCATATTATGTAATATTGATGACATGCTATCAACTTTGTGCATGCATTTTCTCCAGGCCTTTTGCTCCCAATACTCAAATCTTTACAGCTCACTGAAAATGGGGGTCAAATAAAGCTGTCACTCAAAACCAGTGTGTCCAGCCAACTGCTAAAACACAGACAGGTGCTTAATTTGTAAAAATTGTTTCTAAATACATAGGTATACTTACAGTATATTACTCAATGGAAGGCTTGCCAAAAAGTGGATGAGTATACTTGTCCAGCCTTGTATAAATATGTCTTCTAACATGCTTGACAACACTAGAAATTCTAACCACATCCTTTTGTGCCTTGCCCCTCGCTTTGGTTCTTTTTGCTTCTTTGGAAAGTCAATAAAGTGCCACTTTCCAGAATCTCTGCAACCCTCTGGCTGCATTCATTTTCAGATCAATTCTGATTTATATTCCTTTTGAATAGAATTTTCTTGTCATCATTACAGCCGTCTTCCTTTCTGCATAGCACTGCGAATCGTGCCCATTTTGGAGTAAATCTGAGCTCACAATTAATCTTTGGCTAGCAGAAGCCCCAGCTCTTGTGCCCTTTACTTTTAATTCTTCCTCTGATCCAGCACAGGACATAGTTGGGCTTGAAATATTCCTGGCGTGACTGAGAAAAGCTTAGTGGTTAAGAGATTGTCTTCATGTGGGTGTAAAAGAGTCATAACAGCTTTTGAAAACGAAAGAACATTTTGAGAATATTGCGCACAGTGAGACAGTGAAACCAGCAGCAATCTGCGCCTGACACTGAATAAAAGGAATACGGAGTACTGAATTAAGTAAATCTAGCTTACATCTGATTGCTTTCAGACTGAGCTCATTAAAGGGTGCAGCGAACACCAGTAAAGCAGATTTACACCAGTGAAATGGAATATTTTAACAGCATCTGGAGAAGCAGACAACACAAGAGAACTACACAGATGTGGAAACTCCTCAGAAATACGGTAGTGGGGATTAAAAGCAAAATTCATTGATTTTCTGGTTGTTGAAAGAAATATAGTGGAACTGTTAGCAATGTTTTCCATGTTTCAAGTAAACTAAATGAGCTAATTACAACCTAGATTTTTTTCAGTGAGATGTAAAAGAATAGAGTTTGGAAAATGAGGACCTCAATTTTCCAGACTGAGGGACAGAAATACAAAGTGGGAAGAAAGTAGAGGAATTCCTGAAAAGCGTACCAGAGAACTATAGCAGTCAGTCTGTTTCCAGCTCAATGAGGAAGGAAACAGTGCTGGACCTCAGACACATGGAATATGTTTCAGAGGAGAATTTTGGGAAATAGTGATCACAACTCCATTAGGTTTAGAATAATTATGGAAAAGAACAAGGAAGAATGAACAGTGAAAATACTAAACTGGAAGAGCATTAATTGCAGTAAGTTAGAAAGGGACCCAACCCAGGTGAACTGGTATCAAAGACTGATAGATCAAATAGTAAACGAGCAGTGAAGGGAGGCCTTCAAAGATATAATAGTTTGTGAACAGACTGGACACATTCCCACAAGGGGAAAAACCTCCTCAGCCAGGGCTGCTAGGGTAGCTAACAAAATGTAAATGAAAATGTGACCAAGTGGGCTATATGTATGTATAGTATTACATAACAGTAGGGAATAAAGTAGGGCACAAAGTAATCTGATCAAATGCTAAAGAAAATAGAGGGTCATACAGAAAATCCGTATAGGAGAAAGTGAGGACTGCAGATGCTGAGATCAGAGCTGAAAAATGTGTTGCTGGAAAAGCGCAGCAGGTCAGGCAGCATCCAAGGAGGAGGAGAATCGACGTTTCGGGCATAAGCCTCCTGAAGAAGGGCTCATGGCCGAAACATTGATTCTCCTGCTCCTTGGATGCTGCCTGACCTGCTGCGCTATTCCAGCAACACATTTTTCAGAAAATCCGTATGGAAAGGTTAGACAGTAACACAAAGTTTAGAAGGTACATAAAAATGAACACTGGAACCTTTTACAAATGCATAAATAGTAAAATTCTACACAAAGGAAGGATGAAACATATTAGCTGCAATTAAAAAAGACATCTTTTTTGTGGAAGTTTTTGAATGAGTGGTTTTCAACTGTCTTCACTGAGTAACAAAATGTTCCAAATGTCACAGTAAAGATTTGATCAGAAAATTTGGATACAGCTAGATTGTGGGTGGGTTCTTAACTGGGTATCAGTTCTCAAAGTAAAAACGTTGTATGGCCAGATTAGAATACCAGCTGGCTGAAGGAAATAGGAATGGGAACAATGGACGCTTCAGTTCTAATCTTTCCATTTTCCTTAGCTATAGGAGTGGTGTCAAACAACTGAAGACTTACAGATGATACCTTCCTGTTCAAAAAAGTGATAAAGAAATTAAATCAATCTTCTTTCCATGTGAGGGAAACTTCTAGTGTCAATGATCTGAGACAGAATCAATTGTTACACCAAATATATAAAGTAAAGTTGGCATGGATTTGTTAAAGGTAAATAGTGTCTGACTAAATTGAGCCTTCAATAAAATAATGTAGAGGATTCATAGAGTCATGTATGAATTAAGGCGGTATAGATAATGTGCCGAAATGGATTTTCAAAAGCATTTAATAACATAATTAACTGAGCAAAATTGAAGTCTGCACGATAAAAAGGGGCTAGGCAATATGGTGATGGAATTAGCTAAGAGACAGAAAAGAGAATGGTAGTAAACAGGCTCTTTTAACATTGAAAGGTTGTACACAGTGGTGTTTCCCAAGGGTCAAATATTAGGACAAGTGTTCTTTTTGACAGAGTATACAGGGCTTGAGTATATAGGGTAATATTTTAAAGTTTGCAGATGGCTTAAGACTCAGAAATTCAGCAAACAGTGCAGAAGATAATCATGGATTTCAGGAAGACACAGATGAGTGAAATGCCCACACATAAAACAGATTAAATTTAATGCAGAGATGTGTGAGAGAGGCATTTTAAAGGAAAATAAGGAGCAACAAGCATAATTGAAATAGTGCATATTGAAATAGTGTGGAAACAGGGAGACACAACAATACAAATGTACAATCCTTTGAAGCAGAATACCTTGATAAGACTGTTGAATACAATGCATAAAAATCCTTAGCTTTATAAACAAATTGCAATTATTGCCGGAGTTAGGACGTTACAGTTCCCATCTTTACAGTAGCACAGCTAGGTAATTATAGAAAAAGATATGAATAAGGATCTTTTTTTGTTTCTTCTTGGAATGTAGGTTTCAATGGAGAGACTATCATTTATTGTCCATTGCCAGTGTTTTATGAAGGACAACTTGTGTCTGACTCATTTGCTGTAGTTTTTCAAAGATTTAAGAAGCAAAGTGGATAATCGGGCTCCTGTAAATTTGTATATCTGGACTTCCAGAAGGCATTTAATGATGTGACACACAATAGGTTAATGCAAAAGATAAGCTCATATTTAGTAAGGGGTAATATATTAGCTTGGATAGAGGATTGGTAACTGTCAGAAAGGATAAAGCAGTCTCTTTCAGGTTGTCAAGCTCGAAATAGGATGTGCTGCAGGGTTCAATCTTCAGGGTCCAACTATTTGCAATCTATATTAATGACTTAGATGCAGAGATGGAATGTACTAAAACCAAATTTGCAGATGGCACTAGAATAGAAGGGAAAGGAAGTTGCAACCAAGAAACAAGAAATTTACGAGTGGATATGATTAGGTTAAGTGAATGACCCAAAATGTGGCAGGTGTAGTTTCATGTGGATAAGTGTGAGGTTATTCTTTTTGGTTTGAAGAATATAAAGGTAACTTCTTACCTAAATGGAGAGAAACTTCAAAATGCTTTGATGGAAGGATCTGGGTGTCCTTTTTGCATGATTTGGAAAAAGCTAGAGTTTAGCCCAGCAGGTAGTAACGAGGGCAAATGCAATTTCAGCATTTATTGCTAAAGGAAAGAAATTTAAAAGTAGGGAAATGTACAAGGCATTGGTGAAACCTGGAGTATTGCAATATAGCTTTGGACTCCTTACTGAGGAATGGTGTAATTGTATTGGTGGCAATCTGAGAGAAAGTTCACTAAAATAATTCCAGAGATGAAAGAAGAGAGTGATCAGTTTTGACCTATGTTCAGTCAAGCTTAGAAGAATGAGAGGAGATCAATTGAAGTATATAAGATGCTGACAGGGTTTGACAAAATAGACATTAAGTGGGTGTTTCCCTTTGTGGAGCAATCTCGAATGAGAAGCCAAGGTTTTAGGCAAAGGGGTGGCGGATTAAAAACAATGATGACAGAGAAGAATGAGTATCAAAGAGTTGTAATCTTGGCATTCATTACCCCAGAGTGCTGCAGATATGAGGGCACTGAAGGAAAAGATAGACAGATTTTTAATTATTAATGGGTTGAAGGGTTATGGGGAGCTGATAGAAAAGTGGAGTTGAGGCTGAGATAAGATCAGCCATGATCGTAGTAAATGGTGGAGCCGGCTTAAGGGGCTGATTTGCCTCCTTCTGTTCCTAGTTGTTATGTTCTTATCCTTAATTGGTATTGATAAGGTGGCTGTTGTTAAGTGAGAGCTTCATGACCCTGGAGCAACCTTGCAATGATGTCACAAAGCTGTACGTCACTGAGTATAAATACCAACTGCGGACGGAGTTAGGACATTTCCTAGAACATGGGAAGGATACACTATAGGCAGCAGTGTTCTGATGAGGCTCAACATTAACTCGAGAAAAAAATCTCATTTTCTGCACAGACAACTTACAGCCTCTAGGACTCCACTTTGAGTTC
The DNA here is from genome assembly GCF_037043375.1 of Chiloscyllium plagiosum. NCBI lineage: Eukaryota > Metazoa > Chordata > Chondrichthyes > Orectolobiformes > Hemiscylliidae > Chiloscyllium > Chiloscyllium plagiosum. The sequence goes on from NW_028270151.1 coordinate 78,142,182, forward strand.
AATAACTTCAGAGTAGCACTTGTATCCTCCGTTTTGATTATACACCATCACTCCCACCCCTCCGGACATTACTTGTTTGTGTCTTAGAACATAGAACATAGAACAGTAGAGCACAGTACAGGCCCTCCGGTCCTCGATATTGTGCCGACCTTTTATCCTACTCAAACTAACCTGCATTGCCTTCATTTTATTGTTGTTGGCCTTGCTGTCAGCAGAGCAAAACGGTTCTCTACTTTTCACATCTCTCACCCCAAATTTATATCCTTATCTTTCCTTTTCTTCCAATAGCACTAGCTTTGTCATTTGCTCTGGGTACCCCTCAACCTGTTCCACTCAATCTTCCTTCCCCCTCTATCAACAGCCTAAAAAAACCCATTGTCCAAAATCAACCTTTCAGTTCTGAAAAACAATCATACCAAACTCAAACACCAACTCTGTCCACAGATGCTTCTAGGCCTGCTGCGTTTTTCCAGCATTTTATCTTTTTTTTTAATTTCAGATTTCCAACATCCACAGTAATTTGCTTTTATTTGAGTGTTTTTATTTAACAATAGTTTATAGACTGGGATATTCAACACTGCTGGACATGGTAATGTAAAATAGTGCTAGTTTGAAGTAGAAGCCTAAAGATGGTCTTAATTTTTGCCTTCTCGCCTATTGAGCCCTGCACCCAAACCTATCATGTGGCATCAGAGAGCATACTAAAAGATTGGTGAGCTGCCTTTATGAACTGTTGCTGTCCATGTGGCATAGGTTAACCCACAATACCTTTAGGGAATGAGTTCTAGGATTTTGACTGAGTGAAAGTGAAGGAACAGTGATATATTTACAAGTCAGGATCTTGCGTGGCTTGGAAAGAAACTTGCAGAAAGGTTGTTGGCCCATATATTTGCTGTCCTTGTCTTTCCAGGTTGGAGATGGAATACACTGCTGCCACTGTGCATTGGTGGTGCAGCGAGTGGATATTTAAATTGATGGATGAGGTGCAGATCAAGCAGGATCCGATGTTATGGCTGGTGTTAACCCTATTGAGTGTTGGAGTTATACTCAGCCAGGCAAGTGACGATGCAATCAAGTTTCTTAACTGTGCCTCCGTGATTAATTTAGAAAGGCTTTGAGGACTCAGAATGTGAACCACTCACCACAAAACATCAAGTCTTTAACTTGCTGTTGTACCAGTCACAAATATGTGGCTGGTTCGGTTAAATTTCTCATCAATGGGAACCCCCAGTGTGCTGATTGTGGAAATTCAGAAATGGTTTTCAGGGAATGGAAGGTGGTTAGATGCTTTTGTTCAAAAAGGTATTTGCCTGGCTGAAATACTATTTACCACTTATCAACACATTATTATCCAGGTCAAAAATGGAAAGTGCTGGAAAAACACAGCAGCTCATCTGTAGAGAGAAACACAAGGTGAATAGTTTGAGTCCAGTGATCCTTCATCAAAACAGAATCACACAGGTCTGACTGCACACACACACAATCTATTCTAATATGAGAGGAATTGCAAAGGGAGCTGATAACTGTAACTGTACAGGATATTGGTGAGGCCATTTTTGGAATACTGTGTTTAAGTCTAGTCTCCCTGCTTTAGGAACGATATTGTGCAACTTGAAAGAGTTCAGAAAAGATTTGCAAAGATGTTGCCAGGGTTGGAGGTTTTGAGCTTTCAGGAGAAGTTAGATAGGCTGCGGCTATTTTTCTGGAGCATCGGAGGCTGAGGGGAGACCTTACAGAGGTTTATAAAATGATGAGGGGCATGGATAGGGTGAATAGACATAGTCTTTTTTGCAGGGTAGGAGAATCCAAACTAGAAGGCATAGGTTTAAGGTGAGAGGGGAAATATTTAAAAAGGAGCTAAGGGACAACTTTTTAACACAGAGGTGGTGCGTGTATGGAATGACTTGCCAGAGGCAGTGGTGGAGGCTGGTGCTATTACAGCACTTAAAAGGCATCTGGATGGATACTTGAATGGAAAGGTTCAGAGGGAGATCGGCCAAATTCTGACAAATGAGACTGGATTAATTTAGGATACCTGATTAGCATGACAAGTTGGACCAATGGGTCTGTTTCTGTGCTGTACATCTCCATGACTCTATGACTGTGCAGTAGTTAGCAAAAATCCTCACTTCTGACCAAATAATGAGAGAAAGGCCATTGATGCAGCAGCTGAAGATAGTTGGGCCAAGGACAATTCACTGAGGAACTCCTGCACTGAAATTCTTGTGCTGAGACGGTTGATGTCCAAGAACCATAACCATCTTCCTTTGTTCTGATTGCAGTATGGATTCAGCCACCAAACTGTGTTTCCTCCTATTCCCATTGATTCCAATTTTACTTGGTTTCCTCATGACTTGATCAAACATCATCTTGATGTCATGGGTTGTCATTCTCACCTTACTTTGATAATTTAGCTTTTTGGTTCCACCAGAACCAGGGCTGTAACAAGAATGGAACTTTGAAGAATTAAATTGTGTTTATTTCAATGCAAGGGCTCATACAAGGAAGGCTGATGAACTCAGGGCATAGATTGGAATATGGGACTGGGTGTCATAGCTATTACAGAAACTTGGCTGAGAGAAAGACAGGACTGACAGCTCGATGCGTTGGATTTTAAATGCTTTAGAAATGATAGAAAGGTAGGCAAGAGAGGAGGGGAGTGGAATCTTTGAAGGAGGGAAACAATATTATTGTAATTGGAGAGGATATGTGTGAGAGATCATCCAGTGAAAATATATGGGTTGAAATTAGAAACAAGAAAGGGATGATCACGTTGATGGGATCGTACAGTGCCCACCCACACACGCCCCCACCCCCACCTCCCAATAGTCAGAGGGAAATTAAGGAGCAAGTATGTAGAGAAATCTCAGATCTATGAAAGAATAATAGGGTTGTAATAGTAGGGAATTTAAATTTTTCAAATATAGTTTGTGACTTCCCTAGTGTTAAAGGTTTTGATGGTGAGGAATTTGTTAAATGTGTACAGAATTTTTTTTAATCAATACGTAAATGTTCTGACTACAGAAGGAGCAAAACTTCTCTTGGGAAATAAAGCAGGGCAAGTGACTGAGGTATTAGTGACTGTGAGTGAGCATTCACAGCACAAAGAATTCATAATTATCTGGGTAAAGAAGTCTCTCCTCATTCCAGTCCTTGATAAATACTCCTTTATTCTCAGAGAATGGCCCCCAGTTTTGGGTTCTTGAGCCAAGTGGAATAGCCTCTCAGAATTCTGTCCATTTCACTTTTCATTCCTCTAAACTCCAAATAGTACAGAGCCATTCCTCTCTCTCTCTCTCTTTCTTTCTCTCTCTCCCAATGAGGCAGCCCTGTCATCCAGGGAATTAATCCACTTGGGACTACTGACTGAAGATGACAATAAACATTTCCACTTAGCCTTTTGAACTCACCTGCTGGGCTTTCCCAAGTTGATGAGATTCAGGGATCCTCCCCCTCCTATTCCTGTTTAATCAAGCACCTCTGAATGTAATAACGGTGTGGACACTGTAGGGATTCTATGATTCTCTGATTCTATAATATAGATCTTTGACGTATCAGTTGCCCATGAGCAATTCAGATTTGTTTATAGCACACTGCTTACACTGTGATAACATGCATGAAGTACTTGGTTGTAATTTCATCAAGTTAACAACTAAATATTTGATATACCTAATATGGCTTTTGGCATTCTGTCCTATACACCTCCCTGAACAGAGGTTGGTGTCCTACCTTGATAGTAATGGCAGACTGAGGATACAGATTGTGGTGGATTTAATTCCATTGATGATGGTCCTCAGCATTTCATAGATTCCCAGTTATGAGCTGCTACATCAGTCCTAAATCCTCCTTTGAGGCCCATCTCAATGTCAGGAGTGTCTCACTTCAACTTTTGTGTTTTTCACCAGCAGTGAGGTGAGTTAGTCACTGGGAGGTGGTGATTTGCCAATGAACAGGGATTATTGATTGTTAATGCCTTGTCAATGGCCCAATTCGCCTCATTAATTTTCAGCTTCTGATCTTACCAAACAAGCTAAAAATCTCAATATGGAAGTCCAAACAAATATTTGGCGAATCCAGCTGGCTGCTTTCTCAGAACAGTGTTCATGTTGGACATTGGGCTTCAATCCTCATCTTAGGGCACACTCCATGGGCACTGGTCATTCATATGCCATCTCCCCCAATATTGGCATCTGGTATTTGCCAGCACAGTTATAGGAAGGATATTATTAAGCTGGAGAGGAGTCAGAAGAGATTTATCAGAATGTTGCCAGATATGGAAGGTTATGAAGAAAGGCTGAAGAGGCAGGCACGTTTTTCACTGGAGCGTAAGAGGTTGAGAGGTGATGTTATGGAAAAACGAGGTGTATAGAAATGGTTAATGGCAGTTATCTTTTCCCTAGGATGGGGGATTTCAAGATTAGGGTGCATATTTTTAAGGAGAGAGGTGAGAGATTTAAAAAAGACATGAAGCCATTTTTTTTACACAGAAATTGTTTCTCGTGGATTATGAACTTCCTGAGAAAATGGTGAATGTGGGTACAATTCCAATTTTAAAAAAATATTTGGATAAGTACATGAATAAGAAAGAGATATTGAAGGGATCTGGGCCAGAAGCAGGCAAGTAGGACTGGCTTAATTTGGGATTACATTCGGCGTGGACTGGGAGGAACAAAGGGTCTGTTTCCATATTGTATGGCTCTATCACTACTTAGAATTCATATTTCCAAGATTCATTTATAGGATGGTGCTCCACTTAATGCAGCATTGGTAACTATCATTGTAATACTGCAACAAGGACACAGTGCAATCAGGGACATGCACCTAGCACATGGACTGGACCTTTTTGTGCTCTGCTGTCCTCAGTCAGAGGTGCATGGTTCATATTACTGCTGGTTAGCAGTGACACAAAGGCAGGAAGCCTGTTCTGGTTGTCAGCAGGAGGATTGCCTTCACTCAGATGGTCCCAACACAGTAAGTCAAGTACAGCCTCCAATACCAGTGCAGTGGCCTGGAAACAGTCAGTCATTATACAGATCTGGAGTTCTAGAAAGGTCGGAACAGGTCAAGATAGTAGATCTCCAGACCTAAATCAGGGCAGCAAACAGGATGTATTTTTCGGATGATCATTTAGTTACTCAAGCTAGCTGTTATGGTTCTGTTCGTCCAAACTTTGAACTCAAGCTAGCATTTTATGCCAGGTTTATTCAAGTAACTGAATTCAAAGTTGCTGTAAACTCATGATCCAAATCATTAGTCCGCACTTTAGAATTATTAATCCAGCAACATAATCGCTACTTACCTGTCCCTTCATGAATGAGAAATGCTAAAGCAAACTCATAATGAAGAACAGATAAAGCCATACATTAGGCTCATTTTCCATTTCCTTGACTTTCTCTGGGCTCAGCTCCTGAATTCTTATCTATCTTCCCTACCATTGCCTACTTTTCCAGCCCTTAAAGCATTGCGCCTCCCATTTCAGAATTGCTTTAACTGATGCGCCATTTCACAGGAAGAATCATAGAATGGTCCCAGCACAGATACTGGCTGTTCAACCCATCGTGTCTGTATTGGCCCTCTGAGAGAGCGATTCAGTCTCAATTTGCCAACTCTCTTTTTCTGCCACCCTGCAATCTTTTTACTCTTAAAATAATTATGCCATTCTTCATTGAAAGCCACAATTGAATCTGCCTTCATCACAGTTCCAAGCACTGTATTCCAGATTCTGACCACATGCTGCGTAAAAATCTTTTTCTTCATTGTCACATTTGATTCTTTGATCAATCACTTTGATGCCCTCTGCCTCTTGCCCTTCACCAGTGGGAGGTGTTCTTCCCAATCCACTCAGTCCGGATACTTGAAAATGAAGAGTTCTATTAAATCTACTCTAAACCTTCTCCTGTCTAAGAATAACCCCACCGTCTCCCTGTTTCAGTCAAGCTTGCCATGAAGTCCTGTTTATTGGGATCCTTGAAGACAGAGCTGTTTTTGAAACAATTTCCTGAGGTGTGTGAGGAGATGTGTACTCTCTGAGTTAAAGTAATTCAGCATGTATTGGAAATATCTAAAACAACAACAGCATTGCACAGGACATCTGTCTGAAATAGGTTTGTGGTTTAGCAAATGTCTTGCAGGAGGACATTTGCGTGCTGTTTTTAACCACTTCCCTTTAGATCGAGTAACAAATCAGAATTGTTCTAAAATGTGCTGTATCTGCACGTCATTGAGTAATATTGAAAGCTTCAAAATCACTCAGTGGATTTTGATAATAAAGTGGTTAAAGACTGAAATCATTAATTCACATTGATTTACTGTAAAAACTGCAGCATGCCATCAGAAACGCCCTTTCAAATTCAGATATAGAAATCCTTCCTTTTAAATACCCAGAGTCTGGCTTCCTGTTGTTTTAGCGCGTTGAAAGTTTGTGGATAAATTTGTCAGCATTGGGCTTACCAGAGCATAAGAGTATCAGATAGATAAAGGGTAGAGCATGTTTGGGGGGAGTGTGGGGGCGGGGATCTGCAGCCCCAGTAACAAACACATCATGAAAAAACTTTGCTAGTAAACTGAATGTTCTGAATTTGTTTTGCTTCCATTTTCTCTAATATGACAAGGCCGAGACTAAGAGTGCCCATACATATAGTATTGCAAGCATTAACTAATCAGACAGGCTCACCATGCTTTGATAGTTCCCTGAGTGCTATGTCCGACAGCTTTCCTGCTTCCCACAGCTTTGTCCTCTGCGTCCAGCCTTAGCTCAAAAGCCTCAAGTTATGCTGTAATGGATTCCACAATCAGCTTCCAGCAGTTTCCAAGTGACAGAGCATCATCAGATGGTGAGTACACCAGCTATTCAAAACTGGTGACACGCAATCTGGATATACCATCCATTGAAATAAATAGGTGGGCTCACATTGTGGAAGTGCGGAGATTCCAAAAGGTAAGCAGGCCCACTCACGAAACAAAACCACTTTGTAGGGCAGCGAGAGCACACTTAGATGGGACATGCATAATGGATGTGGAGGGTACAGTCCTTCAGGTGGGACATTAAACCAGGGGTTTTGCAGCCCTTCAAGTGAATGATAATGATTCCTCAGTACTTTTCCACAAAGAACAGGGGGAGTTCCACTTAGTGACCTCATCAACAGCCATGCCTCAACAAACATTGCTGAAACAGATTGTGTAGCATTGATCTCGAAACCCGGCTGACACAGGAAAGACAGCTCAGCGAGCAACGTGATGGCTACACCTTTTTCTGGAAAGGCAAGGATGGTAAGTACAATTGTGGCAGCCACACTGCCCTTCCTCTTCTCTCCACTTTCTCCCACTCTCCTCACCTTGGACCTCACACTGCCTCAGAGAGAGGCACTGCCAAGTGCTGAACTGTTTGGTTGCACTCCACCACAGGCAATCTAAGGCCAAACAGCAGTGGCTGCTGTTTGATACACTCCCCAGCCCACTCTTTGCCATTGGACCAAGGCTGCTAAGCCTGTGTGGTAGCCGCTGTGGAATAGTTTCCCCGATAAAAGAACTCTCGCACAAGCACCTTCCGCACCCTCAGGATGAAGTTCAGGACCTGGAACGTTAGGAACCCCTTATGGACGGTCCCACCTGTGACAAACTGGAATGCCTCACTACCATCGTTGCTTGGGAACTCAGGCACTATGATTTTGAGATTGTCACCCTGTGTGAAACCCAATGAGCAGGGAAGGACAGCTGGAAAGGCAAGACTGAAGAAGAGCACCACATCTGTGGAGTCGGCTTTGCCATCAAAACCGAACTAGTGGACCAATTCAGAGACTCCCCCTGTGGAATAAGCAAACTCTTCATAACACTCTGACTCCCCCTTGCTGGGAACCATGCATATGCACCAACACTTTATGCAGCAGCTGAGGGCAAAGCTTTGACCTACTCCAGCATTGGCCAATCATCCTCATGCATCCCTGCAGTGGATAAACTAATCATCCTCAGCAACTTCAACAGCAGAACCAACACAGGTGCAGACCTCTGGGACAATGTAATTGTGAAAGAGGGAGTTGGGAAGCAAAATTCTGAAGGCACCCTTCTCTTGACTAAATGCTGAAAACATATCCTCCTCATCACCAACACGCTGTTCCGTCAAAGGGTCAAATACAAGACAATGTTGCAACATCCACACTCCAAACACTGGCATCCCTTTGACTACATCATCATCAGAGTGAGGGATTGGAAAGACATTAAAATTACATGCACCATGACAGGAGCCAACAACTGTTGGACAGACCATCACCTGATCCAAGCCAGGATTAAATATGTATACTATAAACTGACTGACTCCCACAGCTACCTAGATTACACCTCTTCCCACCCTGCCCCCTGTAAAAATGCCATCCCATATTCCCAATTCTTTCGCCTTTGCCGCATCTGCTCCCAGGAGGACCAATTCCAATACTGAACAACCCAGATGGCCTCCTTCTTCAAAGACCACAATTTCCCCTCAGATGTGGTTGACGATGCTCTCCACCGCATCTCCTCCACTTCCTGCTCCTCCGCCCTTGAACCCCGTCCCTCCAATCACCACCAGGACAGAACCCCACTAGTCCTCTCCACAAACCGAGCAACCCTTGGCAACTCTAAGTTGCAGGATTGCGACAGCCTCTGATCCCCCCTCAAGACCGCCATCATCAATGCCTGCAAAAACTCAGTCAATCATTTAACCAAGAAACACCAGGACTGGTTTGACGAGAATGATCAGGAGATCAAAGAATGGGTAAGCTGGAAGCACATGGCATTTCTGAGTGGAAAGCTGCAACCGCATTTGAAGGAGAAAAGGCACGCCTACAGGTGACTAAAGGTTGAGGCCTAATAATGAACTTGTGTCATAAAGAACAAGTGGTGTATGGAGAAGGGAGCACTTCAAAGATGTCCTTGTCCAGGGCTCTATCATCGATCCAAGCATCCTTAACTGTATCCCACAGCACACCACATGCCACAAGCTCAGCAATGCCCCAGCCCTGCACGAAGTAGAGAAAGCCTTCTGCTAACTCAAGAACTACAAGGCTTCTGGAGCAGAATGTGTCCCTGCTGATGTATTGAGGTGCGGAGGCAAAGAGCTCCTGCTGCAGATACATACCCTTGACTGCCTCATCTGGAAGGAGGAGAGCATCCTGGGTGAGCTGTGCAATGCCAAATCGTGAGCATTTTTGAAAAAAGTGAACAAATCAGACTGTTGTAACGAAAAGGGAATCTCCCTGCAGTTGACCATTGGAAATGACTTTGCTAAGATCCTCCTCAACTGTTTCTTCCCTGTGGCTGAGGAACTCTTCCCAGAATAGCAGTTGTTTAATGGTTGACTTGTATCCTTACCTGTAGTGCTATTTATAGATGAATCTATAGATTGAGTTCTTGCTAAATAGTTGTTTATCCAATTTGCTCTTTTGACTGGGTGCTGTGTTCTGAGGTGATGAGAGAAAGAGAGAGAAAAGGAAAGAGAGAGAACTCTAACACTCGCTTACAAATACATTTTATCTTTTCTGGCCTATGCTGCTCAGAAGTAGCTGTTGAAATATGATTCAGTGTGTATTCCTGAATTCAACTCCAGTGTCTTTTCAAGTTGGCTAGGTTTTTATCTCTTAATGTATGCAATTGTGTAACAAGTGTAAATCAAAACACTTGAATTTCAAATACTGATTCCGAGACCTGGTCTTGATGTATTTTGATAAAATGACAATTTCAGTGTCGATGGTTATGATTATTTTACATGGGTTTCACAAAGCTGACATCGCACTCTGTGAAAGACCTCAGGTGTAGCAACAGTCTATATTTGTCACTATTGTAACAATTACCAGTAGGTGTAAAATCAAGACATCTAAAACCAGATCTCCCTGAATGGCTAAGGCTTTTGGAGGCAATTTTCCCCAGGCAAGAGGCAATGAAGAAACTCCAAGGTAAGGTTTATACCTAAAATACCAGTTTTGCCCTTGAAAAGTGCCCAAGACATCATCTTGGTAAAGCAATTGCAACCTGCATTGGGATTGTCTGCATGAAGGAATATTATGCTTTTGACTGACACTTATATTGCCTTAAATTAAGGAGGTTACTGTTTCACCTTATGCTGTCTGCTAACAGGAGTCCTCTGAGTACAGTAAAACTATTTGTAGATGGGGATTTGAAGCACTGTTAAATAGAACAAAGAAAACAAAGAAAATTTACAGCCCAGGAACAGGCCCTTCAGCCCTCCAAGCCAGACAATTCCTAACCTTCTGTATCCTTCTACTCCCCACCTACTCATGCATTTATCCAGACACATCTTAAATGAATCTACCGTGCCTGCCTCTACCACCTACGCTGGCAACGCGTTTCAGACACCCACCACCCTCTGTGTGAAGTACTCGCCGCTTGTATCCCCCTTAAATTTTCCACCTCTCACCTTGAAAGTGTGACCTCTTGTTATTGAATCCTTCACCCTGGGAAAAAGCTTGTCTCTATCTACCCTGTATATACCTTTCATGATTTTGTAAACCTCAATCAGGTTCCCCCATAATCTCCTTTTTTCTCATGAAAATAAACTTAACCTACTCAATCTTTCTTCATAGCTAGCACCTTCCATACCAGGCAACATCCTCGTAAACCTTCTCTGCACCCTCTCCAGAGTGTCCACATCCTTTTGGTAATCTGGCGACCAGAACTGTACATAGTATTCTAAATGCGGCCAAACCAATGTCTTGTACAATGTTAACATGACTTGCCAGCTCTTATACTCAATACCCCGTCCAATGAAGGCAAGCATACTATGTGCCTTCTTAACCACTCTATCTACCTGTGCAGCAACCTTCAGGGTACAATGGACCTGCACTCCCAGATCCCTCTGCCCATCAACTTTTCAGTCACCTTTCACTGTTTGCTGTTGTAGGAGGTTTAAAGAAGGCTTTTGTCTTCTAGGAGACCGTCAAGATTTCACCGATATTCTGAGCATTTCACAGAGTGGGTGTGGGAGATCTTAGTCACTGACACCGTGCTAAGGAGCTCTCTGTTAGTCAGTAGGAGGATGGGAGGCTAGCTGCTGTAGGAGGGTGAGGTGGGCTCCTTCTCTTCTCTGAATACAAGACATCTCAGCCACCGTTCTGAACCTTATTTATCAGGACCACCAATACTGCAAGAGAAAACCTTTCCCTTGGTTCCTTAACACTGCACCCCTCAACTGCATGTGTTTCTGTATGCCACTTCACACCTTCAGTTGAAGTGACTGTGAAGAGCCCACATATATTGCCTCATGAGAATTGCCCTAATCAGTGCTTGGCAACTGAATCTGCAGATCTCTCTCATTCAGCACCTCCCAACAAGTTCAAGTATGCAGATCAGCAATTAGGGCCAAAGATGCAAACTAGACTTACAAACTGGCACAATCCAAATACTGTGAATGCTGGAAATCTGAAATATAAGCCAAAAATGCTAGAAATCCTCAGCAGTTCCAGGGCATGGTCACAAAACTTGGAACATTACTTTTTTCTCTCTCTCTCCACAGATGGTGAGCAATTTCCAACATGTTCTATTTTTATTTCTCGAAACTGGGCCAGAGGTTTATCCACCCCGATGTTTGGGCACCAGAGATTGGGGGAGTGGGAGGTTGGAAGTACACACATTTGAATCCTAATACAGTAGCTGGTGCGATTTAATTTAATTTAAATCATAAACCTGCAATACAGAGCTGATCCCTGGAACGCCAAAAGCACTATTGATGACTTTGTTCCGTTTTTTGAAAAGAAGTCAAATACCCTTCATTGTGCCATCCTTACCTGGTCTCATGTGACTCCAAAGCCACAACATTGTGGTGGACTGTTAACTGCCCTCTGAAAACTGCTACAGATATTAGATGGACCGAGCAGTTCACGAAGTTTGTCACTACTTTCACTGGGGCAATTGTGGATAAACAATAGCCATCAATGCTCACATCTTGTGAAGTAGTATTTTTTTTAAAAAAACAAGGGAATTTGGGGAGATTTAGTCTTGACCTTGTTGCTGGTCTGGTCTGCACACAGCACATGGAACATGTCAAATACTACAGACAGTGCCCTTTCGCCTTAAAGGCAGGCTGCCTCTTAAAGGTAATGTGGAGAAAAAGTTTTCCAAAATGGGATTTACCATAAAATGAAGACAGGGCACATAGAAGAATCCAGATTGACAGATGAGTTGCAGGAGGCTTTACCTGTGCTCTTAGTTAGGGGGGAGACATCAAGGCTTGTATCTGGGCTTTTCTGGAAGGGAGTGGGAGAACAAAGTGGCTGGAGAGGTCAACTCTCATGATTCTGTCCCCAAAGTGCTGCACCTCAAGAGGTGGCATGACCGGACATTGGTGGCACTTGCTCTGCATACCTCCAGCTACTCAGCTATGGCAAGCACATTTTTGTCAAAGCAGATATCTTGAAATTTATAATTAAAACTAATTATTTACACTGTTAGAATATTAAAGACCTAAACACAGTATTGGATCTATACTTACTGATAAAGTAAGAGGAGAAAGATTTAAAAGAAATGGTTCATATGTGAAATGAACTGTCAGAGGAAGTGGTAGGTGCAGGTACAGTTACAACATTTAAAAGACATTTGGATAAGTACATGAATTGGAAAGACTAGAAGGATATGAGCCAAATGCAGACAAGTGGGATTAGTTTAGTTTGGGAAACTTGGTTGGCATGGACAAGTTGAACCGAAGGGTCTGTTTCTGTGCTGTCTGACCCTATTACTCTATGATACTACATTACCTGACTATGACATTAGACAGAACAGACTGCAATAACTACACACTGTACAGTGCTATGTCAGTTGAAGAGACATGGGAACATTTACACTGGAGCATCACATGTTGATATGTTATCTAACTTTCTTAAAGTTACACTGCCTTTCTGGAATCTACACAATAATGAAACTTCCCCCTCTTCCCTTTTAAAAAAAAACCCTTTTTGATAAGCATGTACAAGGCTACAGACAAATAGCTAATCTCTACAAGTTAAAATAAACCTTTGGCAGATGACCAGATCTATCCTGAACCAGTTATCACAGCTTGGCTGTGTAGCTTCACTATGTAGTGTGCTGTCATTGTGCATAGATGTGAATCATTGTCATAGACGCACAGTTGTCAACTCTTATGATACTTTCAGTATCCAAATCGTCATCCTTTGTGAAGGATGGTTAATCATATACAGCTCAGATATGTCACCATTTTTTGTAGGATTTAAACATTGTTTATCACAACATCATATGACTTTGGTGGATATAATGATGATGTAACTTTCCAGAAACACATGTATTCACACAAAATTCGCGAACTCTTATGCTTTGCCCTAGTTAAAATTGAGATAGCTGCCTGAATGCCCTTGTAACCTCTTCTCCTGTCTTTAAAACCATGCAACATGTGCATACAGTTTGACAGTGAGAGTATAGGAGGGAAAACATGTGTGGATCTGTCTTCCAAATATGAGAGCTGCTAATGAAGGTGAATTTAAGGAGGATCACATAGATCTAACTCATCTATCCGATAATTTTGGAACTTTACACTTAACTATCATGGATTTTGCCATACGTACAAGTAGTGCATTCTGTGAGGCTGTTAGGCTGAGGTAATGAGGTAAAGAGACAGTGTTTTGGAAATCCCATTCCCTGCACATGTCTGGGAAGGGTGCATTAGTATACTGTGCAATGTGACTTGCTGAGGAACTCCAACATACTGAATATGACATTTATTGTGTCAGCAACTGTTGACCTAGTGGGTATCTTTATTTTTTAGTGTAAAAGGTGAGATAGTCAGCTATCAGTATGTAATTGTGTCTTTGGACACAAAAAATATCAGTTCTAATCTTGCACTGCAGCTCTGAAGGAATCATGTATGGAATAAGAGATCCTCCCCTGTTGAGATTGGTGGTGGTGGAGTTGACCTGTTCCACACAATTTAATGATGCTGGGGGAAAGGATAGATTCACATTGTCAATCTCTTGTTTTTCTACAGCCACGTGACCTATGTATATTTAGTCAAGTGTATGTCAGGGTAAAACCTGTGGTTTATTTGCATTTTAAAAGTTACAAGCTAGTAGAACCTACTAGCTTGCTGAATGTGTTCAGGCCACCTATTGATGATGATCTTCGTGAGCTGTTCCATTTGGACATCATCCAAATTTGCTGAATCTGCTCTGGTTGGCTGTAACCAAATGAATGAGACTGGCTCAGATTGAATGATATATACTTGGAAGTCTATAGGAATTTGGAATCCACTAAGAGTATTAGAAATACTCATCTATGAACCTGCACTTAATTTGTTTTAGAATAGTGTATTTGTCTATACTTCATCCTAGAGTTTTTTTTTAAATTCACTTCTGAGACATGGGCGTCGCTGGTTAGGCCAGCATTTATTGCCCATCCTTAGATTCCCTTGAGAAGGGAACTTTGCTAGATAAGAACTCTTCTGGGTGTTTTGCAAAACTGTTGTTTATTGAATCGAATGCAGATTGACCTTGATACAGAGAGCTCACAATCATTTCTCCTCCCTTGCGGTTACTGTGCTGCAGCAAGGATAGTGACATAATTAGTTTAGCTCTGAACTCAGGCAGGTGGTGAGTGATGGTTGGAAAAAGAGCTCTTGACAACTGCTACTGCTTCTGTCACTTTTTTAGTACCCACTAGGTACCTCAAACTTACTCATGGTGTGGATTCTATCCTCACTGATATAGTAGAAGAATGTCTGAACATCAATAACTTTAACAGCAACCAGGAAAGCAAAGATTCAGCTCTCCAAAATGGCCACCTAACAACCTGGACTAATATACAGGGAAAAAGTAACATGGGATTGGGAACATGGAGAGTTGCATAATCTTTTTTTAATGACAGGGACCAGCTTTCAGTAGGTATTGGAAGGAACTGGGCACAGAAACAACAGAAGTCCCTGGGCCTAATGCAGATTCAGGTCTCAGCCTTTCCGCCAGATCATTTTGGACTTCGTACTGAGACAGCATCATTCAGAAAACAACTAATTTGTTTCTTTACACAAAGGGGGGGAAAAATATTGATTTCTGGTGAGAGTTTTAACAGTGATATCATAACCAATGTAGCTGCAGTTATTCAAACAATGGTCACAGACAGATTCTGTGGTGTAGTGATATTGTCACTTGATTAGTAATTGCAAGACCCAGACTAATGCTCTGGGGATATGGGTCAAATCCCATCACAACTGATGAAAGCTAGTTCATTCATGGTAACTATGACAATCATCAGTTATTAAGATGTGGGATCCAAATATTAATTCACTAATTATTGACTGAACCTATATATAGTACCATTTGCTGACGCCACCAAAGAAGGATTTTTATTATATATGCATGGTTAACACATTAATTTTTGCACATTCTAATGTGTGTGCATTCAAATTTTCAGCAGTGTTGCCATACTGTGCATGTGCATTTGAAGTTTTGCTATCATACATTGTGATTTTACCAGAACTGCATGTGAATGCAACCAATGCTGATGTCATAGCATTTGGGTGCCATGACATCATTAAGATGCATATGCTCAGACTTGTTGTTGGCCCTTCTATGAACGCATGTGGAGAATCTGCTGTTTCCAACATTGTTGGACAACACGATGGTTCAGTGGCTAGCACTGCTGCCTCACAATGCCAAGGACTTGGGTTAGCCTCTGGTGACAGTTTGTGCACAGTTTGCACATTCTCCCTGTGTCTGCATGGGTTTCCTCCGGGTGATCTGGTTTCCTTCCACAGTCCAAAGATGTGCAGGTTAAGTGGACTGGTCATTTTCAGTTGCCCATAGTATCCAGGAATGGGAAGGTTAGATGGATTAGCCATGGGAACCATTCCTGAAGAAGGGCCTGTGCCCGAAACGTCGAATCTCCTGTTCCCTGGATGCTGCCTGACCTGCTGTGCTGTTCCAGCAATAAAGTTTCAACTTTGATCTCCAGCATCTGCAGACCTCACTTTCTCCTTAGCCATGGGAAATGCAGGCTTGTAGGGATAGGGATGTGGGCTTGTGTGGGCTGCTCTTTGGAGGGTCAGTGTGGACTTGATGGACCAAATGTCTGCTTCCACACTGTAAAAATTCTAAGATTCTATATTCACTGCATCTACCTAGAACATAACAATTGAAAATTCACATAAAACCAGACCATGCACTAGAATTAGAAAGTATAGTTTATAACAAAAGAAGGCAGTTGTACTTATCCAATGTAATCAAAAACACAAGCGAGTGAGAGTGGTGTTGAAATTGACAGTTTCTAGGCTCTTGTTATGTGTGAAAACTTACATTCATTTTAATTGAGATATTGATCATTTATTATTTTTCACTTCTGACACTGCTTTAAAGCATCTTGCTAAGTCATTTCTTTACATAAATTTTGAACTGATTTAACCTTCCTCATAGGTACAGAGAACAGGTGATGGGAAAGTGTGAAGGGAGCATGAAGAAAGGCTGGCAGAGAAGGTAAGGAAAGGGAATGCATTCAAAGTGGTCTTGAGCTGCAAATTGTAGTCTGAATTGAAGTGAACTGAATCCATGCTACTACATCTGTGTTACTTACTAATAACACAAGAAATAAGACATGGTAATTTGTCACAGAGATATACAGCACGGAAACAAACCTTTTGGTCCAACCTGTCCATGCTGGCCAGATATCCTAACCTAATCTAGTCACATTTGCCAGCATTTGGCCCGTATCCCTCTAAAACCTTCCTTTTCATATACCTATCCAGATGCCTTTTAAATGCTGTAATTGTATCAGCCTCCACCACTTCCTCTGTCAGCTCATTCCATACACACAAAACATTCTGCATGAAAAAGTTGCCCCAGGTCCCTTTTATAGTTTTCCCCTCTCACCCTAAACCTCTTCCCTCTAGTTCTGGACTTGCCCACCCAAGGGAAAAGACTTTGTCTATATCCATGCCCCTCATCATTTTATAAACCTCTATAAGGTCACCCCTCAGCCTCCGATGCTCCAGGGAAAACAGCGCCAGTCTATTCGGCCTCTTCCTATAATTCAAAACCTCCAACCCTGGCAACATCCTTGTAAATCTTTTCTGAACCCTATCAAGTTTCACAATATCCTTCCGATACGAAGGAGACCAGAATTGCATGCAATATTTCAAAAGTGTCCTAACTAATGTCCTGTACATCCGCAACATGACGTCCCAACTCCTATACTCAATGCTCTGATCAATAAAGGAAATCATACCAAATGCCTTCTTCATTATCCTATCTACCTGCGACTCTGCTTTCAAGGAGCTATGAACCTGCACTCCAAGGTCTCTTTGTTCAGCAACACTCCTTAGGACCTTAGCATTAAGTGTATAAGTCCTCCTCTGATTTGCTTTTCCAAAATGCAGCTACAAAATTAAACTCCATCTGCCACTTCTCAGCCCATTGGTCCATCTGGTCCAGATCCTGTTGTAATCTGAGGTAACCCTCTTCGCTGTCCACTACACCTCCAATTTTGGTGTCATCTGCAAACATACTAACTATACCTCCTATGTTCACATCCATATAAATGATAAAAAGCAGTGGACCCAGCACTGATTCTTGTGGCACACTGCTGGTCAGAGTCCTCCAGTCTGAAAAGCAACCCTTCACTACTGCCCTCTATCTTCTACCTTTGAGCCAGTTCTGTATCCAAATGGCTAGTTCTCCCAGTATTCCATGAGATCTAACCTTGCTAATAGTCTCCCATGAGGAACTTTGTCAAACGTCTTACTGAAATATATATAGATCACGTCTACCGCTCTGCTCTCATCAATCTTCTTTGTTAGTTCTTCAACAAACTCAAGCAAGCTCATGAGACATGGCCTCCCATGATGACTGTCCCTAATCAGTCCTTGCCTTTCCAAATACATGTTAATCCTGACCCTTAGGATTCCCTCCAACAACTTGCCCACCACTGATGTCAGGCTCACCGGTCTGTACTTCCCTGACCTTTCCTTACCACCTTTCTTAAACAGTGGCACCATGTTAGACAACCTCCAGTCTTCCGGCATTTCACTTGTGATTATCAATGATACAAATATCTCAGCAAGGGGACCAGAAATCATTTCCCAAGCTGGAGATTTTTCTTAAGAATCAAAGACAGTGTATCAAGCTTTAAAACCATGGGAGACAGACTTAGACAAGACTTAAAATAGTTCAGAAGTTGAATATACCTTAGGAACCAGAAAAATTCTCCATGTACATCTCTATGACTATATTACTTCAAAAGCAGTGAGTACTTGATTTTTACGCTGCCCAAATCCATGTGGGTAGCAACTTGTTTCCAAATTGGATTGTAGAAGCTGCAGGATCAAAGAAACAAACACAAGTACCATTCCTGCATGTGACAAAATATGCTTGAAATGCATCTAGAAGGAACACCTGGCAGAATTAAGCAAAAACAATTACAACAGCTACATTGCTGAATCTCCATATGGTGGTAACTCTTTCATAACAAGAAAACTATAAATCACCTACATATCAATAGCACTTTCAAAATGAAAAGGGAACAGCATAATGATAACAAGCAAATTCTTCAGCATGAATTGGACAGACAGAGCTATCCTATCACCATTTGGGCTCTTTAAGCAAAGTATGGAAATTTGTCTATTGTCTATTGTCTCTTTCCTCATTAGATTTAGCCATCGTAGAGCCAGATAAGCTAATTGCGAAAACAAAGGTAGCCATTGGAAATGAGGGGTTGCACATAGTTGTTACCTTCAGCTTGACTCAAAGAGGACTGAAGAAGTTCTGCTAAGTTATGGGAATTATTACAAAGTCAGCTTTGCGTTGCAGTGAACTCAGAATCTACCATCGAGAGCTGAAGATCACAAATACAATTGAATTGTCCCAACATAGAGTGTGAAACATGTGTATGAGCATTTGGGATATCACAAGATTCCAAAAGTACCTATTTGCGAAGCAATTCACTGTGTAATTGATTACAAGCCATTGGAAATGATTTGATGTAATCAACTAACAAGCGTATTACCAGAAATCATTGTGGTCTGGGTGAAGTATGGTGACATTGATGTCTGTCACAAATACTCACCTCAAACACGTGAGAAAAGAAAACAAAAATAAAAATAGTACATGATGAATGTAAACTAATCGACATGTTTGACGTTTGGTCATACATTGTACACAGGGAACATGTTTAGTTGCAAAAGTGTCCAAAATGTGCAGGGAGCTTAGACCCTAAAAAGTTACATCAGTGAGTTGAGCTACATTATGGAGGAACAAAAGCCAGCTTAGGGAATGAAACAATATTTTGATTGTGCACAAACTGTACGCAAAAATGAGCTTGCATAATGAAGGAGTGGAAGTTATCAGGCCAACAATTACATGGTAACAATACACAAAAGATTCCAATACACCTGTAGATCTACAACATCAAAAAATGATCCAAGTCTCTGGAAGATTGCACCATCAAAAAATCCAGAAGGATTGTTACACCATCTGTTACATGGACTCCTACACTCAAACTTTTAAAATGTTTCAATTGTTAAAGAGTAAATAATTTTGCAACTACCTTATTTATACATTATTTTGACTCTTACTGTCTGCAATTTGATCTTGGAAAAAAGAGGATGCTATATTATCATTTTAAGAGCTGTTTTGCTTTATGAGTTGGATATGGTAATTAGTTAAGGAGTAGGAAAAAATCATGTGATCCACTTTCATGCTCAGTTCAATAAAAGGATGCTAGAGTGAGGATGTACATGTAGTTATCTGTAACTGCAAGTTGTATTCTGAGTTTTAAATAAATAGATTTTTGAGATTTTTAAGGGAATGAATGCCACTTACCAGTATCGGGAGGTGATGACATAGTGGTATTATCACTAGACCTATTAATCCAGAAAACGTTGCTAACATCCTGGGGACCTGAGTTCAAATCCCATCAGGGTAGATGGTAGAATTTGAATTCAATACAAAAGAATATCTGGAATTAAAAATCTAATGCTGACCATGAAACTGTTATTGGAAAAAATCCATCTGGCTCTTTAATGTCCTTCAGAGAAGGAAATCTGCCATCCTCACCTGGTCTGGCCAACATGTGACTCCAAACCCACAGTTGACTCTCATCTGCCCTCAACAGTAAGTCTATTATTTGAGATTTAAAGAGCCTTCACCTGTTTCAGACAGAAGCCCTAGACTCCCATTTTATTGTCTACATCAGTATAGGTGGTAGCCTTTCTTGTCTGCTGCACTGGAGGTCAAGGAGGCCATTTAGTACCTGAAAAACATAGAAAACAGGCAATAATATTTCTAGAACACTTCTTTCTAGATGTCATTTGTAACCTTACTCCATCAACAATCTTGGTTGCTGGTCATGCGCCTGGTCAACAGCTTTGAAGATACTGAAGATATATCAAAGAAGTTTGGTTTCATCCTCCATGTGTCCTTTCCTCTCTAATTCCGAACATTCTACCCAAGCTGAAATGTGTCCAAGATGTGAATCTTGCTCCCATTATAGAGAGGCTCATCCAGAAACTTACACTGCTAGACAGGATACAAAAATGTTGGACAGTTGCTCTTTTCTGCATCATTACTGAAGCTAATTCATTCCACCATGCCATCATTGGCTCTCAATTTTAATTATACTGCACGTCAATGCGCACATGAAAATATCTTACATTCCATCTAATGTCCATTACTTACAGTTTTCTTCCTCCTTATAACTACATTGAAATAAGGACTCATCAAATCTGCTCCTACTTCATGTGATTCTGGCTCAGTAAATGAGAAGTCCTTACCTCATTCCACTTTCTCTTCCTCCTGAGGTTACCCAACCCCTGCTCCTAACTTTTCCACATCTTCGAAATTTAATATGGATTTCTCAGTTGAAAAAAAAACACTAAATGCTCTGTTGAAACAGTGCTGTTGAAAGCAGCTACCATGTTTGAAACAGAAGAAACTTGCTGAAAAAGAAAGGAGTCATGAGGGAGAAAGGAAATCATTGGCACCAACAATAAAACCAATCTTCCTGCAGTCAGCTTCAGTGACTAGGGAGCATGTGGCAGCCAGAGGCGAATGTGAAGAGCAGTTAAGGGTGGAGCAGCAAAGTTGAGATGTTGGTTAGATTAGTAATGAGATTAATTTTAAGGAAACTCTGTTTAAAGAAGTGAAAGCAACACGGTTTCATTATCTGACTAAAGAGCAATGGGTATTTATGCAGCCACACTACAGAGAAGTGATATAAAAATTATTCATGTTAAATCAACTTTTTAACGTTCTTTACATGGTCTTGTGGCTGCAAAATAGTATTAATGGAGCAACGCATTGCTGCTATCCGTGAAGGTATGAGAGATGCCATCCCTCGAGAGTTGTGGAAGCAGAGTCATTGGATATTTTTATGTCAGAGATAGAAAGATTCTTGACTAACAAAGGAATCCAAGTTTACTGAGAGTAGGTGAGACTATGGAGTTTATCAATGCTCTTATTGAAAGCAGTTCGGCTCGGGGGCTGAATGGCCTTTTCCTGCTACTAATTCAAATATTTGTATGCTCATTTGCCTTTATTAATCTACAGACTTAGAATAAGTACACTTCTAGCCATCAAACAAAACCATCTGTAATCTATAGGCGCTGGTGAAAGAGGCGTGTTCCATTTCAACATCTGCTGACCACATTAAGCAAAAAAACAACTTCAAACAACAGGAATCATTATGAGCAGTGTATGATTTCAGATTTAAAGGTTTTTTTTCTTCTTTCATTACATGCATTTGTCAATAGACATTGTTCTTTTGTGAAAGATGTTGACAATGTCCTGCATTTGCACCTTTCAATTGACTGGCTTGTTATAGGACAGTTGGGTAGTTAAGAGTTAAACACATTACCATCATACCAGGCATGAAAATTAGTGAGTTTTCTTCAGCTAATCATAGTTTCATCATTACTGAAACTCCCTGTGAATTTCACATTGAATTTAAATTCCATGGTAGGATTTGAACCCGCTCTCTTCAGAGGATTATCATAGAATCCTACAATTCATACAGTGTAAGCAGATATGGAAATGTGTTGCTAGAAAAGCGCAGCAGGTCAGGCAGCATCTAGGGAACAGGAGAATCGACGTTTTGGGCATTAGCCCTTCTTCAGGAGCTAATGCCCGAAACGTCGA
This sequence comes from Chiloscyllium plagiosum, assembly GCF_037043375.1. Classification (NCBI taxonomy): domain Eukaryota; kingdom Metazoa; phylum Chordata; class Chondrichthyes; order Orectolobiformes; family Hemiscylliidae; genus Chiloscyllium; species Chiloscyllium plagiosum. The sequence goes on from NW_028270151.1 coordinate 78,164,288, forward strand.
TTCTCCTGTTCCCTAGATGCTGCCTGACCTGCTGCGCTTTTCCAGCAACACATTTCCATCTCTGATCTCCAGCATCTGCAGACCTCACTTTCTCCATACAGTGTAAGCAGCCCACTTAGTCTCCATCGACCCTCTGAACAGCATCCAACCCAGACCCTGTAACCCTGCATTTGCTATGGACAATATGGGCAATTTAGCTTGGCAAACCCACCTATCCTGCACATCTTTGGACTCTGGGAGAAAACTGGAGCATCCATAGGAAGCCTACGCAGGCATGAAGAAAATGTGAAAATCCCACACATACAGTTGTCTGAGGGTGGAATTAAACCTGGACCCCTCATGCTGTGAGGCAGCATTAATCTAGTCCTACTTGATGACTACCCTAATGGCCTTATGTAAATGTCCCCATCTCCTCCTGATTGCAGTAGAAGGTAAGAGTCAAGATTAGTGTGGTGCTGGAAAAGCACAGCAGGTCATGCAGCATCCGAGGAGCAGGAAAATCGATGTTTCCATCAGAAGCCCTTCATCAAGAATGAGGCTCGAAGTCTTGGGGGTGGAGAGATAATTGAAAGGGGGTGGGCTGGGGGGAAGGCAGCTGAGAGCACAATAGATGGATAGAGGAAGGGGTAAAGGTGAAATGAGGGTGGAGCAGACAGATGGGAAGGAAGCTTGACAGATGGGACAGGTCATGAGGATGGTGCTGAGCTTTCTCACAGTGTTTCAGGGAACATCTCTGGGACACCTGCATCAAACAACCCCACTGCCCCTTGGACGAATATTTCAACTCCCCCTCCCAATCCGCCGAGGACATGCAAATCTTGGGCCTCCTCTACCGCCACTCCCTCACCATCTGACGCCTGGAGGAAGAACGTCTCATCTTCCGCCTCAGAACCCTTCAACACCAGGGCATCAATGTGAACTTCACCAGTTTCCTCATTTCCCTTCCCCCCACCTTGCCCCAGTTCCAAACTTCCAGCTCAGCACCATCCTCATGGGCTGCCCCACCTGTCAATCTTCCTTCCCAACTATTCGCTCCACCCTCCTCCCTGACCTATCACCTTTATCCCTTTCTCTATCCATCTATTGCACTCTCAACTACCTTCCCCCCAGCCCCACCCCCCTCCCACTTATCTCTCCACCCCCCAGGCTTCCAGCCTCATTTCTGATAAAGGGCTCCTGCCTAAAACATTGATTTTCCTGCTCCTCAGATGCTGCCTGACCTGCTGTACTTTTCCAGCACCACTCTAAACTTGATTCTAATCTCCAGCATCTGCAGTCCTCACTTTCGCCCTGCAGCAGAAGGTAAGTTGAGTAAAGCTGCAGGTCCATCAGTTGTGAAACTATTTGTGTGATATGATCATGTCCCTTGTTTCTGATGTCATTTCTTCCAGTATTGTAATGACAGAGACAATAGAAAGATGCTCTTCCATGAAAATTCCTTTCTCTTTTTCCTCTCCCTACCTCTCAATGGAACCACATGCAAAATCTCAAAATCTCAAGAGAAATGCTTATATTTTTGGTCCTTTCTCCAGGCAAGTCTCAGAAGCATGGGTGTTTTAGTGAAAACTAGGCTGCATTGCTTTTATTATCACTCATAAACCATAATTTATGCTGCTTCAGAACTTCCTATGCAGCATCACAAACCACTATCCAGTAATGTAAAATACACTTCCACTTTCTGGTCACTTCCCTGTTGGTTGAAAGTGCTGACTGTTTTGGAACACCCATGAACAATTTGTTGCTGGGGAGGTTTGATGAAATTCTGAATGCTAGCTTATACTGGTTTTACTTATTTTGCCTTGTGATGCAGGAGTTGCTGGCTCAGGCGGCATATATTGCCCATCCCTAATTGCCCTAGAGAAGTGGAGTGATTGGAATGAGATCAGCCAGCTCTACATTATAGAATATGAGTTCCCTGATTGAGGCTGTTAATCTGGTCCAATCAGGGAGTCCCAGCTGACAGATTTAAAAAAGGGTATTTCAGAGATACTAACACTGATAGATGACTCTGAAGAGGCAGGACTAGAGTCAAGGATTATTCCTGTGTCAGTAAAGGGTGACTTGGTGGTGTGAGACCAGCCTCTGTGGAGCTATTTCAAAGAAGGTGACGAAAAACCATGTCCTTGAACTGCAGCACTCCATGCTTGATATGGACAGAGTGCCAGGATTTTGAGCGACAGTGAACGAAAGCCAATGTTGCTCAAAACCTGGAAGATGTGTGATTTTGAGGGGACCATTCAAGTGTTGATGTTCCCATGCATCTGTTACCCTTTGTTCTTCAAACCAGTACAGGTCATGTGTTTGGAATGAGCTGTAAAAGATCCTTGATGAATTGTTGCTGCACACCTTTAGATTGTACACCCTGCTTCCATTGTGCATTGGGGTTGGGCAGAGTCAAAACTGAAGGTGGAGAATGTAGTCCCAACTATCAATAGGACAGCTAATGATATCACAGGAAGTGATAGCAGGTCATGTGAGAGTTACATCTGTGTAAGGAAGTTATTTCAGAAGATTCTTAAGGACAGAACTTACAGGCTTTTAAAGAAGAACGGACTTATTAGGGAGAGTCAGCATGGCTTTATGCAGGCAAGGTCTTGTCTCACAAACTTGATTGAGTTTTTTTGAAGAAGGGATGAAGTTGATTCATAAGCGTTCGACAAATGTCCTTGTGATAGGCTGATCCAGAAGAATAAGTCACCTGGCATCCATGGTGAGTTGGCAAGTTGAATACAAAACTGGCTTAGTCATAAAAGATAGAGAATAGTTGTGGAGAAGTGTTTTCCTGACTGGAGACCTGTGACTAGTGGTGCTCTGTAAGGATCAGAGCTGAGACCTCTTTTGTTTGCAATATATATAAATGGCTTGAATGAAAATGCAGATGGTCGGATTAGTAACATTGCAGACAACATAAAAATTGGTGGAGGTGTGGATAGCAAGGAAGGTTATCACGAATACAACAGGATATAGATCAGTTGAAAAGTTGGGTGGAGAAATAACAACCGACAATTTAATCCAGCCAAGTGTGAGGCGATACATTTTGGGAGATCAAATGCAAAAGGAAAATATATCATAAATGGCAGGGCCCTTAGGAATATTGACATACGGAGGGATTTTGGATGCAAGCCTATAGCTCTCCTAACGTGGCGACATAAATGGATAAGGTGTTAAGAAGGTGTACAACATGCTTGCCTCCATCAGTTGGAGTATTGGCTATAAAAGTTGATAAGTCATGTTGGAATTGTATAACTTCAGTTCGGCCACATTTGGAGTATTGCGTGCAGTTCTGGTTGTTACATTATAGGAAGACATTGGAGGCTTTGGGGAGGATGCAAAAGAGGTTTAACAGGGTGTTGCCTGGATTGGAGTGTATTAGGTATAAGACAAGATTGGACAAACTTGAATTGTTTTCATGAGAGCATCAGAGACTGAGGGGTGACTTAATAGAAGTATTTAAATTGAGGTGCATGGATAGGTTGGATAGTCGGAATATTTTTGCTAGGGTGGAAATGTCAAACACTAGGGGAGATAGGTTTAATGTGAGAGAGGGAAAATTTAAAGGAGATGTGCAAGGAAAGTTTTTTTACATAGAGGGTAGTGTTTGCCTGGATCATATTGCCAGGGGAGATGTTGGAAGCAGATACATTAAAAAAGTTGAAGAGTCATTTGGATAGACCCATGAACAGGCAGGGAATAGAGGAATACGACCATGAACAGCAGATGGGAGTAGTTTACAGTTGCATCATGATTGGCACAGACATGGTGGGCCAAAGGGCCTGTTCCTGTGGAACTTTTCCCAGTACTGTCATGTAGGGTCTTCCCCTGCTCAGTACATATTATACAGAGTTAAATAAACAGTTCTGGTTACCATGACCTGCTCAACAGCCATTTCTACACAGACTTACAACATGGTGACAGTGATAAAACTGAAAATAACTGTCCTTGAAGCAAAAGAAATGACACTTGGAGCATTTCCCAATAACATGGAAATGTGTTGAAGGTTTTTGATGAGTATTTTCCTCATGGGTGGAACATCATGATTGACAATGCTAAGTTTGACAGGCATACCCAGGGCCGAGACGATAGCATATGCTCCATTGTAAATGACTGACACTGATTCTCAGACAATCATAACAAAAGCTCATTGAGAGAAGAGCTGTTCTGACACTGAATCATTGTGGGGAACATGTGCTGAATGTCTCACAGACTTCCTAATGCAAGGGGAACAAGATCTAACCATTTTATGGCATCTGTCCACTGAAGCCACTCTGTTAATGACTAATACACAGGCACAGCCTGTTGGAGGATTCACAGCCACCAATACTACTTGTTCTGGATGTGGTGCTTAATTGAGCCCGCTTGCTTAACTACGTTCTGCTACCAATTCTGACTTTAGATCAGAGCAGTGCTGGAAAAGCACAGCAGGTCAGGCAGCATCCGAGGAGCTCCTTGGATGCTGCCTGACCTGCTGTGCTTTGCCAGCACCACTCTGATCTAAATTCTGGTTTCCAGCATCTGCAGTCTCCCAATTCTGACTGTCATGCCTACAAGAGAAGAGATCATGCCAAGGCAGTGTGACCAAGCTTTCATCTTCAAGATACAGGTCCTATCAGGACCATAGAGATTGGTTAATGTACCAGAGCTTGAATACTCCCCAATATTTGAAGAGCCCTTTCCCAGACAAGTAGCCTAAATGGTAAGGGAGGATCTGGTGCACAGAGCTGTTCTTCAATGAACACAAGACAAGATTAAACCTTGATATCAGAGCAGCGATCTCTATTCTCTCAGATAATATTTAGTGGTTGAGCTCTTCCAGCCCTGAGGGAATTCCAATGAGGGTCTTTAACTGCATAACTTTCAAAACTCCAACCCCTACCCACGGCACAGTGAAGAGAAATGTCACAGACCCTTTTTTGTTCTTTCAAATAGACATTGAACGCCCTTGAGCAGGGAAGCATATGTGGTCTTCCAGCTTTTTTACACACTGTTAGAGAAGGAAAGTCTAGCCTATTTCAGACCACGTTCAGACAGCCTCTACTGAGGATGTTTCACAGAGAGATGACCCACAAACCATATCCTGCCCAACTGGGGCACCACTAGCCACAGCAACCAGCTGGAGCAGTAGGCTCTGGACCTCAATCTGCTCATCCAGGACACAGTGGAGAGGGGTGAATGTGATGTTCTCACAGATGGGTGACAGCCCAATGCAATGTGATATCTAGCTGAGAGCACAATGTGCATCAGAAAAATGGAAAAGGTCCCTGAAAGAAAAGGCAATTCCGGTAGCAACACAGAAAGTGCCAGAAACAAAACTAACAAGAGTATATTGACAGAATCATTGCAGCCATAAAAAGGCCACAAGGGAGCTCAATCCTGACAATGCACTTTGGGGGAAATATCGAGCCTCAGACTAGCACAGACTACTTATTCCCTAGTGAGGTAGAGGCATAAACATTCCTGTCAAGAGCAGGAGAATGTCCCAATCTACCAGGCCAGACATGGGGAAACCATCTCTCAAAGACAGTAACAAGTCCATCGCTGGTGATATTGGAGAATCCCACAGCTAAGGGCATGCTAATGAGCAACTCTGGAGAGAAATTGTCACACCCAGCCCCAGTCTATCTGGAGACAAGAGCAGCCAAGAAGATGGTCAACATTAAAGGCTGACTGTGAGATATGGTGGAGAAGGGAGTGGGCTACAGGATGAATATCAGGATGAGTTGCAGTAAAGTAGCAGTCAATAGAAGAGCTGATGTCAACACAAGAAGTGACATTAAGTCATGAGCCACTCATTATGTAGAAGGACTTTATACTCCCATATAATATGTGCAGTTAAATACACAGCTCTGATTACCAACACTTGCTCCATACCCATTTCTAAGCATTCTCATAACATTGGATAGGACGTTTAGCCAATTCCTATCCTATCAGCTCATGAAGCCTGCTCCACCACTTCATTAGATTATTGTAACTGATCATATACCTCATTGTGACTTTCCCACACCTTCTCCAAATCCCTTATTTCATTACTCTCCAGAAATCTATCAATTTCAATCTTGAACATTGTCAATGATTCTCCTGAACTCAGTAAATGACCTACCCTTACCCTGAGGTTATGTCACCTGGTTCTGGAATAACCAGCCAGGGAAAACATCCTGTCTACATTCGCTCTGTCACACCCTCTAAGAATTTTATAAGTTTAAATGAGGTCACCCTTTATTCTTAGAAACTCTCTGGAATGGAGTACCAACCCAGTTTCCTTATAAAACAATTGCAGTGTACCAGAGGTTATTCTGATGAATGTCTGTGGCATTCCCTTTATGGCAGTGATACCTTTCCTTAGATAAGAGGACTGAAGCTGTTCACAACACTCCAGATGTGATCTCATCAAGCCTTCCGACAACTCTAACAAGATACCTTTACTCTTGTACTCAAATCTCATAGCAATTAAGGTCAACAGGATATTTGCTTTCCTAATTGCTTACTGCCTGTGCATGCTAACTTTTAGTGACCCATGAGAAGGAAATTGACGTCCGTCCAGACACCTGCATTTCCAAATCTTTCAGAATTTAAGAAATGTTCTGCCTTTTTGGGTATATTTCTGCTAAAGTGAACAAACTCACATTATTCAAATTGTATTTGTCTGTCATGTTCTCGCATATTTCCTTAGCTTATCTAAATCCTCCTTGAATCTTCCTCATTCCCACTATTTTGACATCATCAGCAAATTTGGAAACATTACTATTGATCCCAACATCCAAATCATTTAGATAGTATGGACCTAGCACTGATCCTTGTGCTAGTCCATTAATAACAGCATGCCATCCTGAGAATGTTCCATGTTTCCTCATTCTCTGCTTTCTATCTATTAATCAATTTTCAATCCACTCTAGTACATCTTTTCCAAATCCCAGGCATTATAATTTCATTTACTAACTTCCTGTGGGAAACCTTATCAAAAGCTTGCTGAAAATCCTGATCCTCCACATTCACTGGTTTGACATTATCAATACTACAAACAACATCCCAAAAAATTCCAAAAAGTTTGTAAACTGTGATTTCTCTTTCGTCAATCTATATCAACTCTGTCTAATTTTACTACTCTTTTCCAAATGCCCAGTATTGCATCCTTTATAGTAAATTTCAATATTTTGCTTGGTAAGGACATCAAACTAACTGGCCTGCAGGCCCCCATTCGTCCTCTCCCTCCCTTCGTAAATACTGGAGTTACATTTGCTACTTTCCAGTCTGCAGGAACTTTCCACAGTCTATAGAATTTTGAAATATCTCTGCCACTTCCCTGTTCTCTGTAGTGATTTTACTGAGATCAGCCAGGTGGACCTCATAGAATATGAGTTCCCCGATTGGGGTTGTTAATCTGCTCCAGTCAGGGAGCCCTGGTTGACAGATATAAACAGGAATGTCAGAGGTTCTGTTCACTCTGAGAACTGGCTTTGATGAAGCCGGAACAGTGTGAAATACAATGCACATGTAAATAAAGGGTGACTTGATAACAGGATACCAATGGGGTTCTTTCATTCACCATTTTTAATTCTCCTGTAATTGGCCCACATTTGTCCTTGCTAATCTTTTCCTTTTCATATACCTTTGTGTTGCTTGTTAGTATGCATCCATATTGATTTGCCCTTTTTAATCATTTTCCTAGTCCTCCTTTGCTGTGTTTGAACTTGCTCCCAATCTTAAGACTTGTTACTTTTTTCTTTCTTTTTTTAAGCCACTTACCTTGATTTAATGCATGCTTTAATTTACTTTGTTAACCATAGTTAACCTTTTCCTTTAGGAATTTATGCTGTAGAGGAAAGTATATCTGTTTTACGCCATGAAGTGTTTCTTTAAATGACAGTCTATCAAATCTTTTAGTGTATTTTTCTAATCCAGCAGAGCAAACTTTGTGCTCATAGCTTCATAATTTCGTTTCTTCAGATTTAAAACATTAGTTTCAGAATGAACAATCGCATTTAAACCTGATATAAAATTCTACCATATTATGATCACTATTTCCCAAAAGTTCCTTTACAGAAAGGTCATGAATGATCAACACTCAATCCAAAATAGTTGGCATCACAAAATATTGTTCTAGAAACCCAGTTCATGTTCACTGCAGGAAGTTACACTCGACAGCATTAGTGCTTGTTATGGACCAGGCCAGATCCCCTCAAAACATTTCAAGAAGGTAGCCCAGACCTTAACTTTGCTAGTTGATTTAAGCAGGTGTAAGTGGATATTCCAGGAGAGATGCAGCTGGCCAAACCACTTAGTTTTAAACAAAACAGAATTTATTTGCAAGATTACCAAATGAAACACAAACAGAATAACTTAACCTATTCGAAAATCCAGTAGATTATCCCAACTAAATGATGCTGTTCCCAATACGTGCAACAATCCCCATAAACACTCCTTGGCGAAAAAGGTAAAATCAAACACAGGGTCTTACAGGAGAGATGTCAGAGAGAGGGGGGGATCAGCATGACCTGCTTCTTTGGGTCCAGCATCTTTTACAACTGACTGACTGCTTTCAGTGAACAGCCAGACTGCTTTTACAACCTCTCTGAAAAAAAGCCAAGGACAGCATTACCTTGTTAAAGGAGCAACATTGTCACATGCTGCTAGGGTTAACATTGCATCATGTAAATCTAACTTGTCAATTATTGCTATATTACCCACAGTGCATACATCTCTAATTTTCAGATTCATAGCATGCCCAACATTAACACTACAATTTGATGGCCTATGTGGGCGGCACGGTGGCACAGTGGTTAGCACTGCTGCCTCACAGCGCCTGAGACCTGGGTTCAATTCCTGCCTCAGGCAACTGACTGTGTGGAGTTTGCACGTTCTCCCCGTGTCTGCGTGGGTTTCCTCCGGGTGCTCCGGTTTCCTCCCACAGTCCAAAGATGTGCAGGGTCAGGTGAATTGGCCATGCTAAATTGCCCGTAGTGTTAGGTAAGGGGTAAATGTAGGGGTATGGGTGGGTTTCGCTTCGGCGGGTCGGTGTGGCCTTGTTGGGCCGAAGGGCCTGTTTCCACACTGTAATATAATCTAATCTAAAACTTCCACCAATGTCTGGTGTCCTTTGCTGTTTCTACACTTTGGGCATTTGATCTAAGATCTCTAATACTTAAGCACTGATCCTCTCCCTTATAAAAAATGCTACCCTATCTCTTTTTCCCTTTTTGCCTATCCTTCCTAAATACCAAATATCCTTGGATTTTCACTTTCCTGTAGTCACCCTGTAGTTATGTTTACATAAGGGCTATTAAATCACATCCCCGTACCTCCATTTTTGTATTCCAATCATCAACCTTTTAGCTAACATTATGTGTCCAGATATAGTGCCATTAAATCTGTGTTTCTAACATTGTCCATTTTAATCCTGTTTGATGCTTCCTGTGCTTTGTCTGTCATCTATTCTTGCTTCCTAATTTTCGACTTTTTTTTACCAGTTTGTTTCCGTAAAATCTGAGCTCCCTACTAGATTCCCATCTCCTTGCCAACCCCATTTAAACTCTCCCCAGTAGCAGTAGTGAATCTCTCAGTGAGGGTGTTAGTCCTGGTCCTGATAAGATGTAGCCCATTCATCTTGTACAAATCTGACCTGTCCCAGATCCCATGCCTCACAAATCTATTGCCCTCCCATTAAGTGTTGGAAATAAAGATAATCCTATCAAGAACCATTGTGAACTAGATTACCAAAGGACACAACCTGCAGTGCTGTAAAACCAAAGACAAAGAACTTTCATTACCCCTCCACCCAGAATAACACTGCTCAGTCCTTCTGTGGAAGGAGCCTCTAACTTTTCAACTACAGAAATCACTACCATTGCTGAATTTTGATTCATGTTTTCAGTCCCTTCATCCTGGAAAAAGCACCTTCTAGTGAGTAACAGGCCTGTTGAGATTGATCATAGCCCAGCACAGTCTGGAGCCAAGACCCGGTGTGGACTAGAGGCTAGGTACCAGCAAAGTCTGGGTTGAAAGACTTTTCATGTTCACAATTCATGGACCACTTTGCAGACACGCCAGGTTGGACCTTGACAACTGAAGCTAAAGCTGGAAGAGGAAAGTGGCATCACAGTGGAGGATAAGAGGGAAACAAAGTGGTAGACTGTATTAGAGATATGGATTGGACAGGCTGGTCGTACAGTTTGACTGAGTAAGAGAGAATTCTCGATTGACAGGATTGAGTAATGCAAGAGGGAAGTATGTAGCAGTGACATTCTGCAAAAGACAGACAGTTGACTATCAACTTTCTGCACAGATTTATGGACATGGTGAGATTTTACCACAGAGTGGATTTAATAAAGCACAGAATGGTTTGGCGAAGATTGATGATTGAGACACAACCTCTGAAGTCATTCGAAAGGGAATTTCACAGGTACATGAAAAAAAATGCTATAAAACTTTTACTCAGAAAGGCAAAAGCAAGAGTATTGGTGTGCATAACTCAAGGTCAAGAGCTGGGAAAAGTGAGCCGACTGTTTCTTTTTGAGTCATAAATTTATCGATGATTGAGTTAATGATTGAGAGACGCACGCAGCCTGGATTATTGGTAAGTAGATTGACTAATTGATCAGTGCAACTACAAGACAAACCAAAATATCAAAACTTGCCTTTGGCAGCAAAACGCAGAATGAAGGATTCATGAAACGACCAATAGAACTTTACCCAGTGCAAAATAAAAAAAGTCTGCCAGTTTAGGAACGGATCACTTTGTCACTGAAAATGACGATTGAATTTGATCAGTTCAACTTTTCCCAAATTTTTTGGCTGAGGTGATAAGCACTTGTGATTGGTTGTGGCAGGAATTTCGAGCTCTTTGCAGAAGCTGTCAGTTTATAATGATGCCCGGATTTCCTAATTGAGGTTGGAAACACTATTTCTGACCTTGGTTAAACAAAGATTAAACAAATTTATGGCATAATTCTCCCGTCCCTGGAGCTGGGAAGATAAGGAGGTGAGAAAGGTAAACTATTGGTTGCATTGGCCTAAGAGAGAGACTCACTTTTTCCTCGACTCCTCGGAAATGAAGTACTGGGCTTGGACATGCAAGGATCTCTATTTTAAGCTGCTAGCAATTAAGGCTCTCAAAGTTCAATTAATGGCCACGTGAGGGCCTCAACTCACCATCTTTCTGATAACTGCTTCCCTGGATGACCAGAACAGTGGCTAGATTCCCAACTAGGAAACCAGGAACACTTTCCTGCCAGGTTAGGGATGGACTCCTCCAGTCATACCAGGCCAAGGGCAATCAGAGGCATGAATGGTCAATAAGGGATTGGCCCTCTCCCTTGACTGTGATCCCTACCAACCCATCTCCCAGCTCCGAACCTCTGTCCACAGGATGACCACCCCTCGAGAAGGAGGAAATCAGATTTACCTTCTTGCTGCTGATTGGCTGGCAGTTCTGTGATTTACATGTCATACAGCCACCATCATAGCACTCAGAAAAGTAAGGTAAATGTGGGGATTAGGCTAACAGGGGGACTGGGAGAGAAAGGTGGGATAGTTGGTTAAGGGGGATGTGGAATGCCAGATGGGTTAGAGAGGTAGAGTGCCAATTGGGTGAGTGGTCAGGGTGCCAGGTGGGTGAGAGGTTAGTGTTGTTGGTGTGTGAGAAGGTTAGATTGTTGGGTGAATGAGCAAAGGTAATATATCAGGTAGGTGAATGACAGCTTAGCATCAATCAAAGGGTAGGGGTTGGATGTGGGTATGACGCCTGAGTTGTGGAAGGTGTGTTAGGACCCTCCCACCCCACTGGGTTTGGAAGGGGTCGGCTCAGGTCTTAGCTGAGTCAGTCTGAGGATGAGATATTGGCTTGGGTCATGGGGTGTGACATCAAGAACGAAGTGGTTTTGGGTCTCTTGATGAGCATTAAGGTGGATAATTAAAGGATAGTCCAGGAAACTATAGACTGGTGAGTCTCACATCAGTGGTTGGGAAGCTATTGCAGAGAATTCTTACAGAGAATTCTTAAGTGCGTTTGGAAAAGCATGGTCTAATTAGGGATACGCAATTAAGTTGGGGGAGATGTTTGGGATTGCTGAGGCCGCAGGGGTGTCAGGTCGGGGTGGGGTGTGGGGAGTGTGTCAAGTCCAGCAGGGTCAGGTTGGATCGGGATGGGTAAAGTGTTGGGGGAAGAAGTGGGGAGTGCCATATTTGATCTGGTGGAGCCATGGATAGAATCAAGTTTGGGGTCTGTCGGGGTCAGGCAAAGGTATTGTTTGGGGATCATTGGTGAGTCAAGAGTTCAGTTTCATAGTTAGAGTTAGTCTAGGTTTTCGTCTTCTAACTGTTCCTGGGTAACCAGTAAGCTTAAAGACTCAGAGCTGTCTGAACTCTCTGACTCCTAACTCAATTTCCTGGGCGGTTCCTAAGGAATCAGCTGCTTTGGGAATTCCACATAGCTCTGACCTGTTACTGCAATAGACCCTCAAAAAGTAAAGATCCAACAATTGGAATTTCAGAGCCACTGGGGAGAGTAACCACACGGAATTGTAATTAGTCGTGCAATAAAATCACAAAAACTTGCAATATTGCTTTTAACAAGGAAAGGGACAGAGTGCCAAACTAATTCATGTTTTGAGCAATCTTATGACAGGCACACGTCAATTTACACAAAACACCCTGGTATTTGTTTTGTGAACCTGGTTACATTTTATTAGTTTGAGCATGCTTATGACATTCTCAGCTCCAGCCTGTAGTCACATGCATTTCCTCTTGAAACAATTTTTTTCCACTCTCTACATCTTCTGGTTTAGTGAAGCAACTCTCTCATTAAGTAGATTCAACAGCACGTTAAAAATCATTCACAGGGTGCAATGGGGTATCTATGATTGAATCTCCACTTCAATCTCCCACTAACGTCTCACAGATCATAGATCTGTGTACACTGTGTAAATTACTCAGTAAATTATAAGAATATTAGAAAAGGGTCATTCAGCCCATCAAGCCTGCCCCATCTTTCAACAAGATTATGGCTGATCTGCCCCAGGTCTCAACTCCTCTTTCACAACAACTCCTCACAGCCCTTAACTCCTCAATATTTCAAAAATCTAGCTACCTCCTCTTTAAACACTTACAGTGATATATCCTCCAAAACTCTCTAGGTTAGAGAATTCCATGGCTGTCTGAGAGAATAAATACCTTTAAATCTCAATTTTAAATGAGTGCCTTCTTAATCTGTAACTGCTTTTCCCAGTTTATGATTCCCCACTGGAAGATAGATGTCTTCTCAACATTTATCCTGCCAAGGCTCCTCAGAATCTTATATGTTTCCATAAAATTTCCCTTCATTTTGCTAAATTCAAACTAATAAAGGCCTAGGTCAAGCGTCTGGTGCTAGAAAAGCACAGCAACTCAGGCAGCATCCAAGGAGCAGGAGAATCAATATTTCGGGCATAAGCCCTTCATCAGGAATGAGGCTTGTGGGCCAGAGGGCTGAGAGATAAATTGGATATGGTGGGGCTGGGGGCAGATAGCTGAGAATGCGATAGATAGATGAAGTTGGGGGAGAAGGTGATAGGTTGGAGAGAGGTGTGGAGCTGATAGATGGGAAAGATGATGGACAGGTCAAGAGGGTGGTGCTGAGTTGGATGCTTGGGACTGGGATAAGGTGGAGGGAGGGAATTGAGGAAACTGGTGAAATCCACATTAATCACATGGGGTTGCAGGGTCCCAAGGCAGAAGATGAGGCTTTCTTCCTCCATGTGTCAGGTGGTTAGGGTTTGGCGATGGAGGAGGCCCAGGACCTGCATGTCCTTGGTGGAGTGGGAGGGGGCATTGAAGTGTTCAGCCACGCGGTGGTGTGGTTGGTTGGTGCGGATGTCCGAGAGATGTTCTCTGAAATGATCCGCAAGTTGTCGTCCTGTTTCCCCAATGTAGAGGAGATCACATCAGGTGCAACGGATACAGTAGATGACATTTGTGGAGGAACAGGTAAATTTCTGTAGGATGTGGAAGGATCCTTTGGGGCCTTGAATGGAAGTGAGGGGTGAGGTGTGGGTGCAGATTTTGCATTTGCTGCGTTGGTAGGGGAAGGTGCCGAGAGTGGGGTAAGGTCTGGTGGGGACATAGATCTGACAAAGGAGTTGCGGAGGGAATGGTCTCTCTGGAACACTGATGGGGTGGGGTCTGATGGTAGGTGGTGGAAGTGGCGGAGGATGATGCGATGTATACGGAGGGATGGAATTTGAGGACTAGGGTGTTCTGTCCTTCTTGAATTTGGAGGGGTGGGGTTCAAGGGCAGAGATGCGGAAAGTGGAGGAGATACACTGGAGGGCATCATCGACAACATGAGAGGGGAAATTGCAGTCCTTGAAGAAGGAAGCCATCTGGAATTTTCTATGGTGGAATTGGTCATCCTCAGAACAGATGCAGTTGAGTTGGAGGAATTGGGAATAAGGGATGGCGTTTTTACAAGAGGCAAGGTGGGAGGAGATGTAGTCCAGGTAGCTGTGGGAGTCCGTGGGTTTGTAATAATTCAGCACCTGCAGTCCTCAACCTCTCCTGAATAAAGGCCTAGCCAGTCTAGCAGTTTTTGATAAACCAACCCCTTCATTCCAGGAGCCAGCTGTGTGAATCTCCTTTGAACAGACTTAAATGCCACCAAGTGTCTGTTGCATGAATAAATAGTGTTACATCCTGTGAGCCATATTACAGATTATTATAAGCATGTTGTCCAGTACAGATTCGATGAAAAGCATAGAATAATGAAAATGAATCATGATATTCTTCTTTCTCGTGTTGTATAAATTTCGCTAAAAGTACAGAATTATTGTTCATACTACTGCACAATCTTCATTTTTGCATGTTAACTGAGAGGAGGGAGGCACAAGGCTGAAGGTTTGCCTGGGACTCCAATATCCTTGAACCAGCCTTGTGGGAGATTGGATTGAACAGTGCATGGACTGAGTGCTGGGTGCCTGTGAGAGATTTACGCTGACTGAGCGAATGAGTAAATAAATTCAATGTGAGAGGGTGATGCAGGCTGACCTTTTAATCCGTATGCTATTAAAAGTATTTGAGGTTGGGTGTGGTATTTGTTTAAGATTTCCTGTGCTAGTGATAGAGACAATGTGGTAACACATAAGTCAGGGTGTTACTGCTGATCTGGGTGCCCAAGTAAAGCATTAGGCGTGTCCAAGTATTTGTTGTTCTGAACTAAGAGTAATGCCAGAAGATCAGAGCTTGATTACCATTGGAGATACTTGTGCCTAGGAAGTGGTAAAAACAAATATGCATTTAAAGCAAAATTAGGCCCCAACCTTCAAAATGTGCCTGGCATCTGATATTAAACATCATCAACATCAACTTTAATGTCACTCAATCCATGAAATTGCTCAAATGTCAAGATCTTGCTGGATATGTAGAAAGCTGAGAATTCTGCCATTATGAATTCTGTCTTAGGCAGAAGTCTAAAGCACATGTGTTAAAGAGTTGAGATTAAAACAGAACAGCAAATGCTGACAATGTCCAGCAGATGGATCAGAGCCTGAGTGAGGATGACAGACTAAGATTTCAAGTTTTTTTGTTCCATCAGTATACGAGAAGAATGATAGTGTAGAAAAACAGAATAGTCCAGGAAACCAGACCCCAACTTGAGCCACTTGAAGAGCCAATGCAAAGCAGTAAGCACAGCACTGAGGACAGAAGAAAGAGGTGCTGCGCATACAATTCCCTTTCCAAAAGAGCTCTGGCTCTTAAAATTAAACTTAATTTTGGAGGTCACTTTAGAGAAGCACTTTTTACTTTATTCAGTGAAACATGTCTTCAAACACTTTAATAGCTTGCATCAGTTCTCTTGCATTCTGGATGTTCATTTTCTACAAGTGTCATAGGAACTTCTCCTTTCCAGATATTACATTGGATGTTTTAGGCAGCTGGAGTTAAGTACCACATCATCTGCTCCCCTACGTGGTTTGAATCAGGGCTTCGTTTTTGTCATGGGCCATTATCTACAGGCACACCAACTGCAAGGTTTGTGAAGGTTTGTAGCTCAGGTTGAGGTTTAGGGTGTAGGTTTGCTCGCTGAGTTGTAGGTTTGATATCCAAACGTTTCATTACCTGGCTAGGTAACATCATCAGTGGCGACCTCCAAGTGAAGCGAAGCTGTTGTCTCCTGCTTTCTATTTATATCTTTCTCCTGGATGGGGTTCCTGGGGTTTGTGGTGATGTCATTTCCTGTTCATTTTCTGAGTGGTTGATAGATGGCGTCAAGATCTATGTGCTTGTTTATGGCATTGTGGTTGGAGTGCCAGGCCTCTAGGAATTCTCTGGCATGTCTTTGCTTAGCCTGTCCCAGGATAGATGTGTTATCCCAGTTGAAATGGTGGTTTTTTTCATCCGTGTGTAGGGCTACGATAGAGAAGGGGTCGTGTCTTTTTGTGGCTAGCCTCAAGATGCAGTGGAACAGATAATGGTATCATTTTGAGGCCATGGGCAAGGTTTTCCCTCAGATGAACCCTGTCATCAGCCTGAAACATGGGTTAGAAGTCCCCACGGTTTGTAGATCAGACTCTCAATGGGATTTGCCAATTAATAGTCAGACAGTGGGCCAATTAGACAGTGGGCAGTAGGTGGATGTTTGAAGCTGAAGAGTCATTCAAAGCATTAAGGTTCAACCAAAGGCCCACCTGGTCCCACAGTCAAAGCTTTCCCTTTTATTTTTTCCTATGAATTAGTCACACTCCATAGCTGGTCTCAAGTGGAGCCAGTTTGGCTAGTCAATTTAACCAGGTTAACTGGCCACAACCGGAACAAACTCAGCTACTTAACAGTGAACTGACTCAACTGTGAGCATCTTGACTGGGACCAGTTCAACTGGACCAGTTTCAATTCACATTAAAACTTGTCCTGTTGAGAGTGGTTTAGACTGCAGCTGAGAGGGGACTTCAAAGTGGAGACAGTACCTCGACAACTCTTTTTGTCCAGACTATTTTGCATTAACTTCAGATGCAATCTTGAGACTGCAAACCCTCCAGTGCAAGCAGCAATCTCGAAAGAGACTTTTGTTGATTTTTCATAATCTTTGCGAGAGTCTTTTCAAGACGTGACTGTATACTCTGTGGTCTTCCCATGATTCACTCCTGATTTCATCCTAAACTTGAGCATATGACACAAAAACTTGAAGATGTTACTGCACTGCTACTGCAGGTGACCCTTCTGAGCTGGACTTGGATGGTACAGCTTCATCATTTAGTGGTCTTTTGTTGTCAGATCTTTGCTTCCAGAGAAGTGATCATTAAAGGAGGCAAATCTAATTAATGTCCAGTCACATAGAAGTGATACTCTCTCAATAAGCACCCAGCTGCCTTTATCCTGATACATCAGGTCACTGGCAACAGTCCTTTCAGACTTTGGTATATTGTTACAGATCCTATTCTTTTCATTTTAGCTGTTGAATGTACAATTCCAGAACTGCCTTCTGGCCATCACCGTCCTATGTTGTTTCAAATGTCCTGATCAGGAAGGATCATGAGATCGCCACAATATGTGAATCTTAACAACCGAACTTGGACAGACATGGTCAGGTTGAAAGTACATTAAAACTATAGCTAGGAATAATTCTACTTAAATATCTTGGAATATGAAGAACATACTTTAAATTAATAATACTGGAAACTCAAAGGAGATGTATGGATAGGGTTCGAGGAATGTCTAAGGTAAGCTGTGATCTCAGTACTCATGTGCTAACTACTCAGTTTGGAAATTGGAACAGCTACAGCACAAAGCAAGTTTCCCTGTCACCTTACCATCAGGTAGAGTCAACCATTAAGCAGTGTTTAACAGTAACATCGCAAAGTAACCTGACCTGAACTTATATGAGAAACTTTGATTAGAATGTGTTACAAAATAGCTGTGGTGTCAGTGTAATAGAACAGGTTGGGTTCAGGAGCTGCTAGCTCCAAACCTGCTAACCTGGAGGTTTGTCATAGGCCCATTGCTTTTAATATCAAATGAACTGAATTGGCTGGATATTGGTATTGATCACAGGGGCTGGAGATGATCAACCATTCAGCACTCTTGCATCAAGACATTAACAAACACCTTAGTCTTATGAACCACTGGGGTCTAAGAACAAGAACATTCATGGAACTTCCTCCTCCATCAGATGGTCCGTCATCCTTCCCAATGCATGTGCAGGAGATACCAAAACTTCCTCTGTCTGTTGGTTCTGGAAGCTTAGCACTTTCTATTGCCTTGTGCATGTATGTTTAGGATGTAGGTAACCTAACCTAACTAATTATGTAGGCCAGTGCCAGACTTTAAGTTGTGCTCATTGTTTAGCAGAAAATATGCCTATTATGGGCTTCTACAGTCTGCATTGAGCTTTGGCTGTTGTTGGTCAGAGGTTGAAGAACATGCCTATCATAAGACTGCACATTGTGGTGTTATGTAATTGCACTGCCGGTGATGTTCAGTCGGACAGAGAGTGTTCTTTCTCTGTCCCACACTCGGCTCAGTGGTAAGAACTACATGCTGCCACTAACACAAAGAAAAATATCTCATAGCCAATGACAAGGCCAGTGGAAGTGTATGCTGTGGTGCTGCTTTAATGCAACTCCCAACAAAACAAAATTCAGGCCATAATAGTGCAGCTGACACAAGTGTTGCTTTTGCTGTTTGACTGCTAATTATTTCTTGTCACATTTGATCAGTGGGCTTTTTAAAAAGCAAGCAGCTTCGATGTTTGCACAATAGAAGTTGCTCATGTGCATGGGCCATAAAGCATGTTTGGGCAGACTCGACCCAATTCCTACTGGTTAACATCCAAGATGCAAAGGCTGTTCTTAGTATTGGTTGAACCATAGAGGCAGCTAAGGGTGAATTGTTGTATGAGGCAATGGTTTTGAAGGAATTAATGTTAGATATATTGGCTCCACCCATTCTATTGGTGTCTCACCCAATCTGTGATTGGAGGAAAGGACATCTACTCTAGCTTTGGAGGGAGGAATTGTATCTGCACCAGCTCCCTAAGGTTCCAGCAATTGTGTCTGAACAAATGTAGTTATGATCATTGTTATCATGCAATATATCCCCTTGTTATCTAAGAAAAATGTTTCCTCTGTAGATACTCTACGTTAGTGTATCTTCTACCACTAATCACGAGCTAGGACTATGACAAGGCAAAGCAAAGACAAAGGAGGTTTGGTAGCAGTGAACTACCCTAGCCAACCCTTGCCCCACAATTATTCACATAATACATTAAAGACTTGGATGAAAGAACTGAGGACATTGTTGCTATGTTTGAAGATAACACAATGATGGGTGGAGAGACAGGTAGTTTTCAGGAAGCAGGGAGGCTGTAGGAGGATTTGGACAGACTGGGAGAGTGTGCAAAGATGTTGAGATGGAATATAATGTAAGTGTGAGATAAGGCACTTTGGTAGAAAGAATAAATGCATATACTATTTTCTAAACATGGAAAGGCTTGGGAAATCTGAAGCATAACAGAACTTGGGAATCCTAGTTCAGGATTATCTTATTGTTAACATGTAGGCTCAGTTTGCGTTTAGGAAGGCAAATGCAATATTACCATTCATTTTCAGAGGGCTAGAATGCAAGAGCAGAGATGTACTTGTGAGGCTGTTTCAGGCTTTGATCAAACTACATTTGGAATATAGTGAGTAGTTTTAGGTCCTGTATCTAAGGAAGGATGTGCTGGTGTTGGAAGGGGTCCAGAGGATGTATTCAAGAATGATCTTGGGGCTAAAGGTCTTGCCAAATGAGGAACAGTTGAAGTCTATGGGTCTGTACTTGATTGGGTTTAAGAAGAATGAGGAGGTATCTCATTAAAACTTACAGAATAGTGAGAGGCCTGGATAGAGTAGTTGTAGGGAAGATGTTTCCACTAGTAGGAGAGACTGGGATCCAAGGGCACAGCCTCACAGTGCAGGGACCACCCTTTAGAACTAAGATAAAGAGGAATTGCTTCAGTCAGAGGTTGGTTAATGTGTGGTACCCATTGCCGCTGAGGGCTGTGGAGGCCAAGTCATTGGGTATATTTAAGACAGATAGATAGATTCTTCATTGGTAAGGGGATCAAAGGTTATGAGGAGAAAACAGTGAATGGGGTTGAGAAACATATTAGCCATGATCAAATGGCAGAGCAGATTCGATGGGCTGAATGGCCTAATTCTGTTCCATAGCTTATGGTCTTATATTAGAGGTGGCAAGTACCACAAGGCACCAGGAATGATCATCTGGAAAGATGTCACATGGATCTTAGGAGTAGAACAGTAGTAAAGTCACTGGAATAGTACTCTAGGGGCCAAGGCTAATGGCCTGAGTGCAAGAGATCTCACCCCACCATGGTAGAATTTAATTTCAATTTCGTAAGTCTAGAATTGAAAATGAGCCTCAGTAATAGTGACTGTGGAATTATCATCCGTGCTTGTAAAACTCCATTCACTGATGTCCTCCAGAAAAGGAAATCTGCCATTCTAACCTGGTCTGGCCTACATGTGACTCCAGATCATAAACAATATGGCTCGCTCTTAATTATCTACTATAATGGCCAGATAAGGCACTCAATTCAGGATCAAATAGGAAAGGGCAACAAATACTGGGCTGACCAGCAGTAATTGAGCCCCATCAAAGAGTAATAACAAATAAAGGGACTGAAGGCTCAATCACTGAATGTTTAGTGGATGGAAGGTGGTAAAGAGATAGGAGTAGACATGTTTGCCAGCATGTAAGGATGAAAAGTTCATAGAGTTTCACAATGCCGTACCACTTTCTGCAAGGAAAGCCTTAAGAACTTGTACAAATGGAAACATATCAATGAGGTGCACAATCAAAGAGCATTGGGCCAATTTTGGAGGATCTCACACACCATATCTGCAGTATAAGGTGATCAGAAGCTTCTACAATCATTAACGTCATCTTTCTTGAGAAGGATGACTGATGCTAAAGGCTAGGCAGAGGTGTGTACTGCAGATGCTAGAGATTAGAGTCAAGATTAGAGTGGTGCTGGCAAAGCACAGCAGGTCAGGCAGCATCCAAGGAGCAGGAAAATCGACATTTTGGCAAAAGCCTTTCATCAGGTATATTGCACAGTGAGAAAGGTTATCTCAGAGTGCAACAGGATTCTGATCAAATGGACTAATGCATCAAGGATTGGCAGATGGAGTTTAATTTAGATAAATATTGCATTTTGGTAAGGAAAAATTTCAGGCAAAGGCCCTAACCTTCCTGATGAAAGGCTTTTGCCAAAACTTCGATTTTCCTGCTCCTTGGATGCTGCCTGACCTGCTGTGTTTTTCCAGCACCACTCTAATCTTGATGCTAAAAGCTGAAAACACAAAAGCTGGTGCCAACGTACTAACACTGTGCGTCCTCAAAGTAATATAGCTCACTCCATGGTACAGCTTACTGTGTAATGGATCACCAATTCTGGGCACTGACACAAAACACACCTCAGTGCCGTTAAAGTAAGTTCACCTTAGCTTCCCAAAATCTTCTACCAGTTAGATATCAGTGATCCAGCAGAAGCAAGATTACCAATGTACATACATCTCTCTACAGATGCAATTCATGAGGTTCAAACCACAACCCCTGAACAGACCTGGTGTGGCACAATCAAATCTGTCAGTGGTCTCAATCTGCTGTGACCAGATTGCTTCGAGCCAACCAGCAATTTTAAAGATGATGCAATCCCATTTACTGATCCTGTAACAAAAAAACAGCCTGTTCAATCAGAGAAGCTTCAAATGGAACTGAACATGATTGAGAGAAATGGTATAATTTTTAAGGTTAACCACCACACAGATTGGTGCAACCCCATCACATGCATCTTAGTGTCATAAAGCTGTATAGCATGGGAACAGACCCTTTGGTCCAACTCGTGCATGCCAACCAGATATCCTAAATTAATCTAGTCCCATTTGCCAACATTTGCTCCATGTCCCTCCAAACCCTTATTATTAATGTACCCATTATTAATGTTGTAATTGTATCAGCCTCCACCACTTCCTCTGGCAACTCACTCCATCCATGCATCAACTTCTGTATGACAAAGTTGTCCCTTCAGTACCTTTTAAATCTTTCCCCTCTCACCTTATCCTATGCCCTTTCGTTCTGGACTCCCCTACCATAGGGAAAAGATGTTGGCTATTCACCCTATCCATGCCTCTCATGATTTTATAAACCTCTAAAAGGTCACACCTCAGCCTCTACGGCTCCAGTGAAAACAGCCTCAGCCTATTCAGCTTCTCTCTTTAGCTCAAGTTCTCCAATTCTGGCAACATCCTTGTAAATCTTTTCTAAGCCCTTTCAAGTTTAATATCTTTCCTAAAGCTGGGAGACCAGAATTGAACACAGTATTCCAAAAGTGGCTTAACCAATGTCCTGTACAGGCGCAACATGACGTCCTAACTCCTATACGCAATGGAATGACCAATAAGGGCAAGCATACTAAATGCCTTCTTCACTATCCTGTCTACCTTCAACTATGAAGCTACATCCCAAGGTCTCTTTCTTCAGCTACACTCCCCAGAGCCCTACCATTAAGTACATAAGTCCTGCTCTGATTTTGCTTACCAAAATGCTATATTTATCTAAATTAAACTCCATCTGCCAATCCTTGATGGATTGTTGCATCATGTTGCACTCTGAGATAACCTTTCTCACTGTGCAATATACCACCAATTCTGTTGTCATCTGCAAACTTAGTAACCAATCATTCCTCCTACATTCACATCCAAATCATTTCTATAAATGACGAAAAGCAGTGGACCCAGCACTAATCCTTGCGACACACCATTGGTCATAGGCCTCCAGTCCAAAACATAACCCTTCTATCTACTATCTTCAAGCCATTTTTGTATACAGTGCCTTCCCCGCAGATCCTATGTGATCTAACCTTGCTAACCAGTCTACCATGCAGACCTTGTTGAATGCCTTACTGAAGTCCATATAGATAGTAACCACTGCTTTGACTTCATCGATCTTCTTTGTCACTTGTTCAAAAATTTCAATCAAGTTAGTGAGACTCAAGAATGATGGCACCATAAGAGTGTCCCTAGATTCAAGGCACCTCAACCTTTCTATTAAAATGTGTCTGTATAAAATATGGATGCTGGAAGAAATAAATCCTAAATTTTCTGCTGCAAGATTCTTCTCAAAACTGGATGTAAAGCATGACTACTAGACTGTCCATTTAGCTAAAGAATCCTAAGAATTCACAACATTTAAGAAACCCTTTGGATGGCACTGTTTCCAATGGTTACAATCGGGGATATCAGTCCACTAAAATGGTTTCCAGCATCACACAGATAGGATCATTGGGAAGGTACCTGGCTGTGTTTGCATAGCTGACGATATCACAGTCATGGGTTGGAAAAAACAACAGGACAACACCCTTTAGATACTTTTATCAGTTCAACACAAATATGAACCTTTAACAACACAAAGTTCCAGATCGACATCAACCATTTAAACCATTCAGATCTATTTATTCTGCCTATGGAATTGGTTCCTATGAGGATGTTAAACAAATGGTGACCCCAACAAGATAGAAAGATCTGTGATATTGCTTCAGTTTTTTCAATTTCCTCTTGGTCTATGTTTCTAACTTTGTGGAACTGTTATCTCTGCCCGAGAGATATGCTCAAGAAAGACATTCCCTCTGTGAGGCAAGATACATCTTTGATTCTTTCATACAGGTTCTGTCAGGAGTGGTGGATATTGGTACAGTTACAATGTTTGGAAGAAATTTGGATAAGAACATGAATAGGAAAGGTTTGGTGGGATATGGACAGAAGCAGGCAGTTGAGACTAGTTTAATTTGGGATTATGTTCATCATTGGCAACTGGTTGGACTGAAGAGTCTGTTTCCATGCTGTAAAACTCTATGACTATATGACTCTGTTGCCATACTACAGCCCAGAAATACACTCTGATTCAATGCACTCTTGCCTTGCAAGATGGCCTCAGTGCTTATGGAGTAGATACATGAAACTTCCATCTCCTCTGCCTAGGGTGGATTCCAACTCAGGTTCTCATGGTGGAAGGTCAGTGTAACTCACTATACTAGCCAGCTGACTATTGTGTTTAATGTTGCTTCCCTGTTAAATTGGTTTCAGTAGAATTGCGATGTGGTTTCATTTCTTTCATTACAGCCCCGCTGAGGTTCTAAAGGGTTGAGCTGTGGTTCCAATCTTTTCTCTCAGCTCTTCCTGTTGAGAGACTCCTAAGCTAATATATCTGTCCTTATTCTGCTGTTAGCACAGAAATGAGGTGCCCATCCAATGAAAACAATTGGAGTCCTGCCTTTGTCAAAAGTTTGGATAACTTCCAAAACACTTCCCAATACTGGAAGTTGAGATGAGCTGAGTGTACACAATGTGGGGTAGCCAGGAGCAGGAAGGTCCTCAATACAGCAAAGGTGAAGCACAGCGCCATCTGATTGCAGAGACCAGACTATCCCAGTGGCATCCTGTACCCCCATGTTACCCAGAGAGAATCATGCTCTTGTGGGAGATAAGGACGATGACCATGCAGCAGTTTGGAAATGTTTCTTGCATTCAGAAACAAAGTACCAAAGTAAATTACACTATTTAAATAGGTGGAAAGAATGCCTACTTTAACATGGGCAATATCAAAGCCACTAAGTGATGTCACAAACAAAAACAGAAATTGCTGGAAAAGGTCAGCAGGTCTGACAATATCTGTGGAGGGAAATCAGAGATAATGTTTCGAATCCAGTTACCCTTCTTCAGAACTGTTCGTAGCATGGAAAAAGTTTTTTTTAATGCATAAGATATGGTGGGAAGAGGGTTAAGGAGTAAATGTTAGGTGGAGATAGAGCCTAAAGACAGAGAAGAACAGTAGGACAGACAAAGGAGTGGATAGTGGCCGGCTTAGGAGAATGGATAGCTGCTAATGGGGACTGCTAGAGGCTAAGAATGGGTTGTGTGTAATTCCAGACCATGTGATAACAAGATCTGGCATATGAGGGTGAGGGAAGCATGGGGAAGGTTCTCAAACGCTAAAATTGTTGAACTCAATACTGAGTCCAGAAGGCTGTAGAATTCCCAATGGGAAAATGGGGTGCTGTTCTTCCAGCTTGCACTGAGCAAAGTGAGTGTCCACTGAGTGATGTGTTTTGATCTTGGCAGTATCGTGTCACGTTCAGGGCTGAACTGCCCTTTAGCTGAAGTCCAGCAGCTGCAGCTCAGCACACACAGACCATGGACACAATGGTGATTACACCAAGAGGCCAGACTGGGAGGAGGAAACTACTGCTGTTCCTCTGACATTGGTATTGTGCTCCATTCCACCATCTCCCATGTTAAGGAGACAGATGCATGGTTACTTCCATGCAGATGAGGTAAAACACAACAAGCAATTAATCAGCCCCACAACTCTAAAGAGCAAGTGACTGGCTGTCCACTAGCAGTTCCCATGGCTACTGGTGACATCAAGATCCTTTAGTTTAGGCCATGGCTTTAACTGCAAGATGAAAGAGGATGGACACCAGTTCCAAACTCCTGATGTAAATGCTAAAAGACACCAAACCACATGACATCTCAACAATCTTGCAGATGGAGCAGTGCATATTCACACAGGAGCAGACCAGCCTGTTTATATCTCAAGCGGTCATGGTCAGTCCAGTGTCCTTCTCTGACCACTGCCTCACACTGACTGAAACTAACCCACAGGAAGTCTAGGAGATCGGACATGGAAGCTGAACCTGAGACTGGGGCTCCAAAGTGATTACCAACACTGGGGAATCCAGCGACTCCAAGCTCTTGGAGTCCCTAGTGTCTGGTGGGAAGCAATCAACATGGACACCAAGAGGGTTATCATCTTCAAAAGGTGTTCAGAAGGCAGGAGGAGGACAGTGGATGCAGCCTGTTAGAATCCAGAAGGAAAAGTATTTGTATCCACACATGCGATCTGACATGCTGAGTATTTCCAGCAACCCAACAGCATCTTATGTATGTTTAACATGAAATATATATTATAAATAAAATAAGACAATTATTTACAATTGTGGAGAGGCACCTCAGAGTGCAGCATACTGCACTGAAAGAAATTCAGCTGCACTTTGTGTAATGTCAAATTCAATCTGCTTAATGCATGTTGACAAATTATATGAATAAAGACTTGTAGCATAAATAGCCTGTAAATAATTCAACTGCAGGCAGTCTGGATTTTAGGTTTGTGCTTTTGTTAGCTATTCAGTTTTATTGAAGCTAAGTAGAGAAGCACCAAAACTGATCAACAGATCCAGTGGTTCTGAAGTTTGGGCCCTGGCATTTTGTCTTGAGGACCTGACCTGCATCTATCTCCATCTGCTGGCCAATGTTGTCTGTACGCAGGGTCAGCCACCAGTGAGCAGGTTAAACCACAGCAATACCAAAGGCATTGAGAATGGAAAAAAACAGGCCATTTGGCCCATCCTGGCTGACGTTTAAGCATTCCAGACAAATCCCACCACCCTTCTTCTCCCCAATTCTACCGTTTTGAATACTTACATCTCTGCTCATTCTTATGTGGGCAAATATAAATGTTGATGCCCCTCAAAATTAACTCCCTATATATTCTTTCCCAAGTCATCTTCTTCGTAAATTGACACTGTACATTCTGTAGAATATTATTGTCCCCTTTTTAATAGGAACTCAAAACCACCCACTGTCCTCTATCTGTGCTTAAACATTGCCTTTCCATATTTTTTAATTCTTTGCTCCTGTAGTCAATGTTTATATCACTAAACCTGCCATTGTCTGCTCTTTAAGGTCTGAAAAATGTGTTGCTGGAAAAGCGCAACAGGTCAGGCAAATGCCCGAAATGTCGATTCTCCTGCTCCTTGGATGCTGCCTGACCTGCTGCGCTTTTCCAGCAACACATTTTTCAGCTCTGATCTCCAGCATCTGCAGTCTTCACTTTCTCCCTGTTCTTTAAGGTCGTCCATCTGCCCCTACCTCTTCAGTTACTCATCTGTTTTAATTCTACTCTTTTTTCTTTCCACCCATTCAGCATTTCCGATTTCTTGTTCATCCTTCCAAACTACACTGCTTCACACCATAGCCAGAACATCCTTCCTCAGATAAGGAGACTGAAGTTGCATTGAACATCCAGATGTGGTCTCACCAAAACTCTTGCAGCAAAACACCCCTGCTCCTGTGCCTGTGACCTCTCACTATGAAGACCACTATACCATTGCTTCCTTCACTGCCTGCTGCACCTGCTTGCTTGCTTTTCGTGACTGGTGTACATTGACACCAATAGCACATAGCACATCCCCTTTCTCAAGCTATAACCATTCGGATAATAATCTTCTTTCCAGTTTTTGCTATAGATTGGATAACCTCACATTTATCCACATTATACTTCATCTGCCACACATCGTCCCACTCAGTCAACTTCTCCAAATCACACTGAAGCATCTCTACATTCTCCTCACAGTTCACCCTCCCATCCAGCTCTGTGTCATTGTTTGTGCTGCTCCATACTTTAGTATCATTAACAAATGTTAATGGTATACTCTCTGCACCAAAAGCAAAATAATCCATGCAAATTAACTGCCAAAATTGACGACTTGCATTTCTTCTCCAGTCTCAGCAATGATAAACAGTGAAATTGCAATGGATCGAAATCAAACATCTCAAAACTCTGATTGTAACAAAGCCATCACCCATTCCCACCAGCACAATAGGAAATCTGAACGTATGAGTGAGTGTGGGTGAGGTAAGCAGGTTGGAGGTGGGGAGAATGTGGTAGGTCATTAATGATGTAATTTACAGAGTAGAGTAGCAGCTGGATGGTTTGGTAGAGTGGTATTGGATATAAAGGTGATAGTTGGCTAGGTGGGGCTGTGGTAGGAGTATTTAGTAGTTTGGAGGAAAGTTAAGGGTCAGGGTGTTAGTGGGGGAGTTGGCTAGTGGGTTCTAGTCAGGCTGAGGGAGAGGTCAGCGGTAGAACTATGGTCTCAGGGGAGTATTTGGAGAGGTGAATTACATGGTTTCCCAGAAATAGCTTTAATCTGTCTGCCATTTTCCAGGTGATTCTTAAGTGAAATAAAGTCAAATTGTCTAAAGTCAACAACTCTAACTAAGAATTGGAGAGGTTTTGGTGGGGCACAGGAAACAGAGGAATTGCACATCTGAAGTTCAAAAATGCTGGCAATTCCAACAAAGTTAGTGGATTAGGACTTCCATGGAACCCCACTGGTTATACATCCAGTGTCAGACTATCTGGAGACAAGAAGATCAGGGCGTTTCTGTTATTACGTTCCTTCCAAGACCAATATATTGATTCTAAGAGGCAGTGCTCAGAGCTATGCACAGTACATCTGATATTGTTTAATTAAGTATATACAGTACACTAGCTACTGTTTAATGAGGGCTTCGTATAGTTGCATTAGTTGCTTCAAAAACTCTATATGTTCTAGCTCTCAAGGTAGAAAGGCTGATACTCCATCAGTTTTCTTGATTATTTTTGTATCTGAGTACCACAGTTTAGTGATCTGGGTACATGGACGTGGAAAACTTTTATATTCATTCACAGAATATGGTAGTCACTGACTTGTGTTTCTTGGCCATGCCTAGTTATCCTTGAGAAAGTGGTGGTGAGTTGCCTTCTTGAACTGTTGCAC
Source organism: Chiloscyllium plagiosum (assembly GCF_037043375.1). Taxonomy (NCBI): domain Eukaryota; kingdom Metazoa; phylum Chordata; class Chondrichthyes; order Orectolobiformes; family Hemiscylliidae; genus Chiloscyllium; species Chiloscyllium plagiosum. The sequence goes on from NW_028270151.1 coordinate 78,192,906, forward strand.
TCTTGGACTGTAGCTATACCCACAGCATTGTTACAAAGAGAGTTCCAGGATTTTGAACCAATGACAGTGAACTAGCTGGTGATATAGTTTCAAGTTGATTTAGAAGAATTGGATGAATGGCTGACAGTTGAAAGACTGGGTGGAAGATGGGCTAGCTAACAGGAAAATGAATAATTTTCTGGTGGGCAAGTTATAATGCTAATGCACCACAGGGACCAGTGTACATGTTTCAACATTTTACTTGGATGAAGGGACCAAAGTTGTAGTTGCTAACTGATGACAGTATGCAATAAATTTAATGATGAAGAGAACATAGGGAGGCTACAAAGAGTTATAGGTAGGCTAAGTGAATGGGATAAACCTGGCACATGGAGCATAATATGGGCAAATAAGAAATTGTCCATTTTGACAGGAGGAAGAGAAAAGAAGCAAATTGTGATGTGACATTGTGAGAGATAGAGAGAGGTGTGAATGTTTTAGTGCATGAATTAGAAAAGTGTATTATGCAGGCACAGCAAGTAATTAGGAAAGCTGAGAAAATATTGGAGAAACTCAGCAGGTTTGGCAGCATCTGTAGAGAGAGAACTAGAGTTAACGTTTTGAGTCTAGTATGACTCTCTTTTGAAGGTTCCTAAGAAGAATCATATTGGACTCGAAATGTTGACTCTGTTTCTCTCACCACAGATGCTGCCAGAATTGCTAAGTTTTTCCAGTGTTCTCTGTTTGTTTCAGATTTCCAGCAGTATTTTTGCTTCTATGTTCTGGGAGGATTGTATTTTTTTACAGTCAGGGGAATTGAATATATAAGTATGGCGGTTATGTTTCAGTTATGGGGCTATTGGTGAGACCACATTGGAATGTTGTGTGTGATATTGGTCTCTTAATTTATGGAAGGATGGAAATGTGTTGGAAGCAATTCAGAAAAGATTTACTGGACTAATTACTGGTCTCCTTACTTGAAAAAGAATGTACGGGCACTGGAGGGGGTGCAGAGGAGGTTCACTAGGTTGATTCTGGAATTGAGAAGGTTGCCTTATGAGGAAAGATTGAGATGAGTAGACTGAGTCTGTGGTCATTAGAATTTAGAAGAATGAGGGGGGATGGTATAGAAACATGTAGAATTATGGAGGGAGAATTATGATAGAAGCAGAGAGGTTGTTTCCACTGGTGGGTGAAACTACAACTAGGGAGCTTAGCCTCAAAATAAGGGGGAGCAGAGGAAACAAACCCAGGAGACAGACTAGCTTGGTGAAGTATGTTGATTTTGAAAAGCTACAGTTGTACCTTTAAGGTGTAGTGACTGGAATGGAGCCAGCCAGGTAGATCTCTTAGAATATGGGTTCCCTGATTGGGACTGTTAACCTGGTCCAATCAGGAAAGCCCTGGCTGACTGATATAACCAGGAGGTAAGCACTACTGCTGTTAGGCTGGGGAGGGGAATATAGCCAGGGGATTTAGAATTTCCTCAGTTTAGGGGACTGACTCTTTGCTGGTTGGTGTTACAGTCAGTATGTTACTGTTAGTTTCTGCTTCCCTTTTTTTGGAGGGGGAAACCTGACTTCTGAACTGGCTGAATTATTTGGCCAGTTTGTTAACTGGCATTCCTTTTAGTGAGGACTGATTGTTAAACTCCTGATGCACATAATGTGTTTCAGGTGTAACTCTGTTCTCATTAGGGAATTGTTGTTTCACTGGCTGGTTACAGCCTGTATGTTACTCTTTTCTCTCCTTTTTCTCTTTCTGAGAAAAGGACAATGTTAATTTTGTGGTAGGGCATAGCCCTTGGACTGTAGTTTTCTTTGTTTTTTGTATGTGTCTTCACTTTTTATTGGTGTTTTGGACTGAGTCCTGTGGAAGACATGCATTTTACCAGAGGAGCTGTTCCTGTGGGGAGGCCTAGCCCTGGACTGGGCCTCTGAAGATTGAACACCTGTATGTGCGCTGGGAGGTGAGCAGTTGCTGTATCCTGGAGTTTGGGAGAAGACCTTTCCTTCAGGAGTGGACCAAACCCCTGTGAGTTAACTGCACCTGTACTATGTACTGTGTTCTTGTGAGTGGGCCTGGCTCTCCAAGGCTGGACCAGGACTCTGTTGAGACTGAACATCTGTGCTATGGGGTGTGTATTTGCTGCCTCCAGGAGTGGACTCTGCCCTTGATTGTGGACTGTTTTTTAACAACGGATTCTGCAGTTTGGAGCGGCCTCTAATTCTGACATTGCACATTGTATACTGGAGTGGACTCTTCCTGGAAATGGATTCCATATCTTGAAGACTGTGTACCAGAAGGGAGTTTTTTTTTTGGGTAACTAACTGTATTGTGGTGTTTCCTGGGTCTATCACCCGCACTGTCTTGCGTGTCCCTGGGTCTGGCAGGCCTTGCTGTGAGCTGGGAGGCTCATGGGTCGTCCTGAAAGCTGTCACCCCGAGAGCCGGAGGGTGGGTAGGCCATGCTGTGAATCTGAAGGTTGGTAGGCTGTCCTAAAAGCCGGAGGGTGGGTAGGTCACCCTGATGCCAGTCACCCCGAGAGCTAGATGGTGGGTAGGCTGTTCTGAGCACTGTCGTCCCGATAAGGGGTAATCGGGACGGGCTGTCCTAGAGGTGGTCGAAAGGTGTGAGCAGCCGAGAGCCAGAAGGCAGGTAGGGGTGGGCTGAGATCCGGAAGGCTTGTGGGCTACCCTACACGCTGTCGTCCCAGGGAAGGGGACGGGCTGTCCTAGAGGTGGCCGAAAGGTGTGCCAGGATAGCCCACTGGTCGGAGGTGCAACGGGGTGGGTGAGAGCCCAATGGTACCTAGGGGCAGACCGAGAGCCAGAAGGCGGGTAGCCGTCCTCGGCGCTGTCACCCCGGGCAGGTACCGGGGCGGGCTGCCCCAGAGGTGGTCGAAAGGTGCTGAGGGTGGTTAGTGAAGCCGGAAGGTGGGTAGGCCGTCCTGACTGCTGTCACCCTGGGCGGGTACCGGGGCGGGCTGTCCTAGAGGTGGTCGAAAGGTGTGTCAGGGCGGACCGAGAACTGGAAGGGGCATGGGGTGGACCGAGAACCAGAAGGTGGGTAGGGGCGGGCTGCCTTAGAGCGGTCGGAAGGTGGGAGGGGCGGGGGTTTGCTGGGTCTATTGTCTGCACTTTTGTATGTAACGGTATTGTCTAATGTATAAATGTCATTGTCACTGTCTTGTCACACGTGGAACTGGGATTTGAGGTTTGTCCTCCTCTCCCTGTAAAATGGTTGAACAGTAGGGTTCGGGGCCTAGCTTTGCTGCTCCTCTCCCTTGTAACATTGCTGTCTCTTATGTACAGCTGTAAATGTCTTTTGTAAATTGTTTGTAATTTGTTTAATAAAATATAAATATAACCAGGAGGTAAGCACTACTGCTGTTAGGCTGGGGAGGGGAATATAGCCAGGGGATTTAGAATTTCCTCAGTTTAGGGGACTGACTCTGGGCTGGCTGGAGTTATAGTCAGTATGTTACTGCTTATTTCTGCTTCCCTCCTTTTCTGGAAGGGGAAAACCTGGTTCCTGAACTGGCTGAATTATTTAGCCAGTTTGTTAACTGGCATTCTTTTTAGTGAGGACTGATTGTTAAACTCCTGATGCACATAATGTGTTTCAGGTGTAACTCAGTTCTCATCAGGGGATTGTTGTTTCACTGGCTGGTTACAGCCTGTGTGTTACTCTTTTCTCTCTTTCCCTTTCTGAGAAAAGGATAATGTTAATTTTATGGTAGGGCTCGCCCTTGGACTGTAGTTTTCTTTGTGTTTTTTTTTTGTTTGTGTCTTCACTTTTTATTGGTGTTTTGGACTGAGTCCTGTGGAAGACATGCATTTTACCAGAGGAGCTGTTCCTGTGGGGAGGCCTAGGCCTGGACTGGGCCTCTGAAGATTGAACACCTGTGTGTGTGCTGGGAGGTGAGCAGTTGCTGTATCCTGGAGTTTGGGAGAAGACCTTTCCTTCAGGAGCGGACCAAACCCCTGTGAGTTAACTGCACCTGTACTATGTACTGTGTCCTTGTGAGTGGGCCTGGCTCTCCAAGGCTGGACCAGGACTCTGTTGAGACTGAACTGTGGGGTGTGCATTTGCTGCCTCCAGGAGTGGACTCTGCCCTTGATTGTGGACCGTCTTTTAACAACGGATTCTGCAGTTTGGAGCGGCCTCTAATTCTGACTTTGCACATTGTATACTGGAGTGGACTCTTCCTGGAAATGGATTCCATATCTTGAAGACTGTATAAATTTGGACTGTGTACCAGAAGGGAGTTTTTTTTTTTTGGGTAACTAACTGTATTGTGGTGTTTCCTGGGTCTATCACCCGCACTGTCTTGTGTGTCCCTGGGTCTGGCAGGCCTTGCTGTGACCTGGGAGGCTCATGGGTCGTCCTGAAAGCTGTCACCCCGAGAGCCGCAGGGTGGGTAGGCCATGCTGTGAATCTGAAGGTTGGTAGGCTGTCCTAAAAGCCGGAGGGTGGGTAGGCCACCCTGATGCCAGTCACCCCGAGAGCTAGATGGTGGGTAGGCTGTTCTGAGCACTGTCGTCCCGATAAGGGGTAATCGGGACGGGCTGTCCTAGAGGTGGTCGAAAGGTGTCAGAGCAGCCGAGAGCCAGAAGGCACGTAGGGGCGGGCTGAGATCCGGAAGGCTTGTGGGCTACCCTACACGCTGTCGTCCCAGGGAAGGGGACGGGCTGTCCTAGAGGTGGCCGAAAGGTGTGCCAGGATAGCCCACTGGTCGGAGGTGCAACGGGGTGGGTGAGAGCCCAATGGTACCTAGGGGCAGACCGAGAGCCAGAAGGCGGGTAGCCGTCCTCGGTGCTGTCACCCCGGGCAGGTACCGGGGCGGGCTGCCCCAGAGGTGGTCGAAAGGTGCTGAGGGTGGTTAGTGAAGCCGGAAGGTGGGTAGGCCGTCCTGACTGCTGTCACCCTGGGCGGGTACCGGGGCGGGCTGTCCTAGAGGTGGTCGAAAGGTGTGTCAGGGCGGACCGAGAACTGCAAGGGGCATGGGGTGGACTGAGAACCAGAAGGTGGGTAGGGGCGGACTGCCTTAGTGGTCGGAAGGTGGGAGGGGCGGGGGCTTGCTGGGTCTGTATTGTCTGCACTTTTGTATGTAACGGTATTGTCTAATGTACAAATGTCATTGTCACTGTCTTGTCATATGTGGAACTGGGATTTGAGGTTTGTCCTCCTCTCCCTGTAAAATGGTTGAACGGTAGGGTTTGGGCCCAAGCTTTGCTGCTCCTCTCCCTTGTAAAATTGCTGTCTCTTGTGTACAGCTGTTAATGTTTTTTTGTAAACTGTTTTGTAATTTGTTTAATAAAATAATATAAACAGGAGTGTTAGGGGTTCTGTTCACTCTAGGAACTGGCTCTGAGTTAGTCATGTAGTATGCATGTACAAATAAAGGGTGACTTGGTGACAGGATACCAGCCTTTGTGGAATTATTTCAGTGGTAATGAGAGAAAACCCCTCAAGAGATTCACTGGCAACAGTCATCTTTAAGATGGGGTAAGATTTCTGGCATCATGCTATCACTTGGGAAGCTTGGCTCATTTGATCCTGGCATCAAAGACTGGGCCCAGTATGTGGAAAGAGTGTGTTATTTCTTTCTGGACAAATGACATTGAGGCAGACGAAAAGCAATGAGTAATTCTCCTGACAGCTTGTGGACCCCCAGCATTTTCAGTTATTAAGAGCCTAACTTTCTCTGAGGCACCACATAGTAAAACCTTTCAAACATTGACGGACTTAGTTAAGGAATATTATGATCCCAAGCCTCCTCTAGTTCTGAAACGCTATTGGTTTTATTCAGCAGTTTGAGAAGCGGGGGATTCTGTATCAGGATTTTTGACTAGGTTAACACAGCTGGTAGAGGCATGTGATTTTACTGAGACACAACTGGTTTTGCCATTAGGAAATGTGGCAAGCGTAGCTTGTGAGTTACAGAATGTGCTAATGTAAGTGGACATGCTCGGCAGGCCGACTGAGCTTGGGGAACACCACTTGAGTGAAGGCAATTGCATAGCCTCACTCAGGACGTATCCTGAACAGAGGGACCCTTCATCAGCCCCCAGCAAAACCTGTCAAACGGTTAAAATTTTCTAGAGGATCCAGGCAGGCAAGCCATTGTAATTGCTGTGTTATGCAGACTCCAGGTCCCACTAGGCCTGAAGTGACTAGGAGAACTCATAGGCCAGTATTCAGGAAAGTGCACTTCCTGGAAAGTCCACCTTCATCTGGTTTGGAGCAGTTACATTGTTTACCAAAGTCCAAATCATAACCAAACAAAATAAACATCTGGTTAAATGGCCAACCAGTTCTGATAGAAATTGATACCAGTGCAGTTGTTTCAGTGATTATGGAATCAGTCTTTACCAAAATTCGCTCTGGACTCCAACTGTTAAGTTTACATAAGACTTCAATTAAACTGAGAACCTAAACCGGGGAACCACTACAGACTAACTGTGTAACTTCAATTCCAATCTCTAATGAGAAGCTGTTGGTTCAGTTACCACTATTTGTAGTAAATGGCTCAGGCCCAAGTCTACTGGGGCAAAATTGGTTGAGAAAAATGGAACTTGATTGGCTTAACATTTTTCGATTAGAAAATGGCTGCATGAGCGAAATTCTAATTAAATACCTAGAAGTTTTTCAGGAAGTTCTAGGGACTATCAAAGGAGCCAAAGCCACCTTGTATGTTGACCAGGAAGCAATTCTGTGATTCTCCAAGGTCCATCCAGTGCCACTTGCCTTATGGGCAAAAGTAGAGACAGAAATCAGAAAGCTGGAACCTGAAGGAATCATCAAACCAGTCCAGTTTGCGGAATGGGCAGCACTGGTCGTACTGATTGTAAAGCCCAATAAGTCAGTTTGCTTTTGTGGGGATTTCAAATAAAGGGTATACCACTTTTTGCAGTTGGAAAAATACCCAAACCCTCACAAAGAGGACCTATATGCAAAACTGGCAGAGTGGGCTGTCCTGGACATGAGCCTGCAATTACGATTTGATCAGGATTCCCAGAAGTATACTACAATCAATACCCATCAAGGTATGGATCAATATACAAGAACTGCCTTTTGGGGTATCATCAGCCTGTGCCATTTTCCAGCGATTGATGGAGGACATTTTACAAAATCTAACACCAGGTTGCCATTTATCTAGGTAACATGTTCATAACTGGGAAGGCTAATAAAGAACACTCAGAGAACTTGGACATCGTGTTTAAATGTTTCGCCAAAGTAGGAGTATGCTTTAGGAGGGAAAATGTGTGTTTCAGGCGCCACAAGTGACTGACTTGGGCTACAGAGTCGACAAGACTGGGTTTTTTCTGTTGGAAGATGAAGTGAAGGAGATAAAGGTGTCCCGGCTCCCATGTCTGTATCGGAGCTTAGGTCTTTCTTTTGATTGGTGAATTAATATGGAAAATTCATGCATAACCTGGCCTCAATCTGGCACCCTTGCATCTGCTGTTGAAAAAGAGTCAGCCTTGGAAATGGTCTCGTAGCCAAGAAGTAGCCTTTAGGGAAGTGAAGAAGCAGCTATCATTGTCTAGGGTGTTGGCACATTATGATCCCAAGTGAGGTATAATTCTAGCATAGGATATCTCCCCATATGGTATAGGGGTAGTGTTAGCTCACTGGTGGCCTAGCAGTGAGGAACATCTGATAATATATGCTTCCCAGACTTTGGCAAATACCAAATGAAAATATGCCCAGATAGAGAAGGAAGGTTTGGCTGTCAGCTCTGGTGTGAGAAAGTTCTGCCAGTACCTTCACAGATGTAAATTTGTCATAGTAACAGACCACAAACCCCTGTTAAGGCCACTCAGAGGACAGGACCATGCTGCCTAAAGCATTAGGTCAAATTCAGTGGTGGCCTCTTATTCTGAGTGTGTACCATTACAAGATGGTACACCATATGGGAGACCAAGTGACAAATGTCAAGCTGCCTCCCACCACTGCTGGTGCCTTCCCTCAGAGTCCGTTCTGGTTTTAAACTTTCTGGATACCCTTCTGGTCACTGCTGACCACATCAGACTGCAGACTCAAAAAGATCCTGTCTTGGCAAAACTAAAACAGCTGCTGGTGATGGGGGAACCAAAAGGGCCATCATAACTAGATTAAAAATCTTTCTGGTCCTGGTGACACCAGGTCTCAGTAGAGGACAACATATTATTACAAGGAGAAAGAGGAATTGTCCTGAGCAAAGGACACTGCCAGATACTCACTGACCCTTGGGGGGTGGGACTAGGGGGTGAAACAGCATCAGGAAACCAATGTCAGACACAAGACTCCACCAAGCAAAAGAGAAAGTTTACTTTGGGGGTGAAATTTGATGCTGAAATGGCTCGGTGTAAGAGGCATGGTCAACATGAGGTCAGGAGAGACAGTCTTGAACAAGTACATGTACCACATGAAAGTTGCAACCTCACAAATGGGGCAGTAGCAAACCACACCTAGCCGCTCAGAACATCCAACAAACCTGTCAGAACCCGTGGGTTCTCCCCCTTCGCCGAGCATCAAAGAAACCTCTGATGACAAGATGGACACAGCAAATGTTGCTGCCTTGATGCTGTTACCACCTGAAGAAGAAGATTAATTTGTTTCAAGATGCTTTGGGCACAAGAGGCAGGCTACAGTCCAGTATACACTATCAATATCCAAAACAGATTCAGAAGAACTGGACCATAAGACACAGGGGCAGAAACTAGGCAATTCAGCCACTCGATTCTGTTCCATTTAGTCATGGCTGATGAGTTTCTCAACCCCATTCTCCCACTTTCTACCCGTAATCCTTGATTCTCTTGATACTCAAGAACCTATCAATCTCAGTCTCAAATATACTCAATGACCTGGCCTCCACAGCCTTCTGTGGCAGTGAATTCTATAAATTCACCACTCTCTGGCTGAAGAAGTTTCTCTTTTTCTCTGTTCTAAAAGATCTTCCCTTTACTCTAAGGATGTGCCCTCGGGTCCTAGTCTCTCCCACCAATAGAAACATCTTCCCAACACCCACTCTGTCTCGGGCAATTCAGTATTCTGTAAGTTTTAATTTGATCACCTCTCATCCTTCTAAACTCCATTGAGTATAGACCCATGGTCCTCAAACGTTCCTCATATGTTAAGCTGAATATTCCTGGCACCACTCTCATGAATCTCCTCTGAACACACTCCAGGATGATTACATCCTTCCTGAGATATAGGGCCCAAAACTGCACACAATACTCCATCATGTGGTCTGACCAGAGCCTTACAGGCTCTCAGGAGTATATTCCTGCTTTTATATTCAAGTCCTCTCATAATAAATGCATTTGCCTTCCTAACTACTGATTCAACCTGCAAGTATATCTTGAGAGAATCCTGGACGAGAACTCCAAAATCTCTTTGCACTTCAGAGTTCTGAATTTTCTCCCCATTTAGAAAATAGTCCATATCTCTATTCTTCCTACCAAGGTGCATGACCTCACACTTTCTCACATTGTACTCCATCTGCCACTTCTTTGCCTACTCTCCTAACCTGTCCAAATCCTTTTGCAGCCTCCCTGCCTCCTCAATACTACCTGTCCCTCTACCTATCTTTAGATCATCTGCAAACTTAGCCAGAATGCCCTCAGTTCCTTCATTTAGATTGTTAATGTATCAAGTGAAACATTGTGGTCCGAACACTGAGCCTTGCAGAACATCTCTTATCACCGGCTGCCATCCTGAGAAGGACCCTTTTATCCCCACTCTCTGCTTTCTGCCAGATAGCCAAGCTTCTAGCCATGCTAGCACCTTGCCTGTAACACCATGGACCCTTATCTTACTCAATAGCCTCCTGTATGACACTTTGTCAAAGGCCTTCTTGAAGTCCAGGTAGATAACATCTATTGGTTCTCTTTGGTCTAACCTGCTTGTTACTTCCTCAAAGAAGTCTATCAGATTTGTCAGTCATGACCTCTCCTTGATGAAACCATGCTGACTTTGCCCTATTTTACCATACACTTCCAAGTATTCAGAAATCTCATCCTTCACGATGGATTCCAGGATCTTACCCACGACCGAGGTTAGGTAAATCGGTCTGTAATTTTCCATCTTTTGCCTGTCTCCCTTTTTAAACAGGGGTGTGACGTTAGCAATTTTCCAGTCCTCTGGGACCCTCCCTGATTCTCGTGATTCCTGAAAGATCACCACTAACGCCTCCACTGTCTCTTCAGCTATCTCCCTTAGAACTCTGGGGTGTAGTCCATCTGGTCCAGGTGATTTATCTACCTTCAGGCCAGTTAGTTTTTCTAGCACCTTCTCCTTGGTGGTGGCCACCATATTCAGCTCTGCCCCCTCACCCTCCTGAATTTTTGGGAAATTACTGATGTCTTCCACTGTGAAGACTGGCGCGAAGTAATTATTCAGTTCCTCAGCCATTTTTTTGTTTCCCACTACTATCTCTCCTGCATCATTTTCCAGAGGCCCAATGTCCACTTTTGCCTCTCTTTTGTACTTTATATATCTAAAGAAACTCTTACAGTCTTCCTTTATATTACTGGCTATCTTACTCTCATATTTAATCTACTCCCTCCTTATTTCTTTCTTTGTTGCCCTCTTTGTAAGCTTCCCAATCCATTGTTCTTTGCTACTTCCTATGCTTTCTCTTTTGGTTTTGTGCTATCCCTGACTTCCCTAGTCAGCTATGGTTGCCTCATACTCCCTGTACCATGCCTTTTTTTCCTCGGGATGAAGCTCTGCTGTGTCTCCTGAATTACTCCCAGAAACTCCTGCTATTCCTGTTCAACTGTGTTTCCTGCTAGACTTCTCTCCCAATCAATTCCACATGCCTCTGTCATTGCCTTTATTCGGCTGAAATACCGTTACTCTGATTCTATCTTCCCTCCCTCAAATTGCAGAGTAATTCAATCATATTATGATCAGTGCTTCCTAAAATATCCTTCACGTTAAGCTCCCTTATCAAGTCAGCCTCATTGCACAATACTAAATCCAGTATTGCCTGTTCCCTAGTAGGCTCCATTATTGGCTGCTCCAAAAAGCCATGTCGTAGGAATTCCACAAATTTTTTTCTTTGTGAACTATTACCAACTTGATTTTCCCAGTCTACCTGCATATCGAAAGCACACGTGATCACTGTAACTTTGCCTTTCCTACAAATCTTTCCTATCTCCTGGTGTATCTTGCATCCCAGCTCCTGGAGGCCTATACACGAGTCTAACTACGTTTTTTTTTAACTTTTGTGGTTCCTCAGTTCTACCCACACAGAGGAGAAAGTGAGGTCTGCAGATGCTGGAGATCAGAGCTGAAAATGTGTTGCTGGAAAAGCGCAGCAGGTCAGGCAGCATCCAGGGAACAGGAGAATTGACATTTCGGGCATAAGCCCTTCTTCAGGATTCTACACCATCTGACCCTACTTTGTTTCTTACTATTGATTTAATTTAATTTCTTACTAATAAGGCAACTCCACCCCCTCTTCCCACCTGCCTATCTTTTCAATAGGATGTATATCCTTGAATATTCAGCTTCCAGTCCTGATACCCTTGCAGCCACGTCTCTGTGATGCCCATGACATCATACCTGCCAATTTCAATCTGTGCCAGAAGCTCATTTACCTTATTCCTTATACTACATGCATTCAGATAGAACACCTTGACCGTATTAACCACCCCTCTTCTCATTGACATTCATTTGTCCTTTGTACTTGAAGATTGATTGCTAACCTTGTCCTATTTGTGACTGTGCTGAAGATTTTAATGACCTCTCCTGAGTTCTGCACTCTTATCACCTCTTAAAAGAGTTTTACTTTTGGGTTTTCTAAGTTCTCCTATAATTGACCCCCCTCCCCCTACCATTTAGTTTAAAGCACTGTCTACAGCCCTAGTTATGTGATTCTCTAGGACCCTGGTCCCAGTGCGGTTCAGGTGAAGACCGTCCTATCGGAACAGCTCCCTTCTTCCCCAGTACTGGTGTACATGTCCCATGAATTTGAACCCTTTTCTCCCACACTACTCCTTGAGCCATGCATTTACCACCTTCATCTTATTGACCCTCTGCCAATTAGCTCGTGGCTCAGGTAGTAAACCAGAAATTATTATCTTTTTTGGTTCTTTTTTTAGCTCCTAGCTAATCATACTCCCTTAGCAGAACTTCTGCCCTAGTTTTATTTATGTCATTGGTACCTATGTGGACCACAAACACTGGTCTTTCCTCTCCCACTCAAAGTTCCTGTGCAGCCTAGATGAGATATCCTGAACCCAAGCACCAGGCAGGCAACGCAACCTTTGGGGACTCTCGATCCTGGTCACACAGCACAGTGCCTATGCCCTAAAACTATATTATCCCCAATTACAACATTGGAAAAAGAACAGTCCTACGCCCGTGGATTTAGAGGGGAAGGATGTAGTGATTGGAACATGGGCAGCCAGGTGGACCTCATAAAATATGAATTCCCAAATTGGGGCTGTTAAACCTGGGCTATTTGGGGAGCCCTGGCTGTCATATATACACAGGAGTGTCAGAGGTTCTGTTTAGTCTAAGAGCTGACTCTGAGCTAGCTGGGTCAGAATCCATGTACTATGCACGTGTAAATAAAGGGCAACCTGGTGATAGGATACCGGCCCCTGCGGAGTTATTTCAAAGCAAGTGCTGGAGTGAAATGTCTCAAATTCAGGAGAGTATATTCGCAGAATAGAAAGATGAACCACCAGAATCTGAGGACTCATTGAGACAGTTCAAAACAGAGCAGCTCTTGAGGGCTTTTCAAGGCAAGTTGTCAAAATGTATCAATTGAAGTCCCCTGTGAACCTATTAATGAGATATGGTGACCCAGGGTGTTTATGGGAGTTGGACAGAGCAGAGGGTAGGGTTGGAGATGAGGGTCAGTGAGGATCCATTGGATTTGCCTTGATTGTCTTTTCTGTTGGGTGTATCCAATGGGGTGTTTCACCCTGGCGTTTGTCTGTTACACATTTTTGTCTCGTTAAGTTGTACCTACTTTTGCACAGTTTAAACTTTATTTTTTGTTAACAATCTTTTCATGTTTAAGTTTAATTTGTAATAAACACAATATTCTTTGATTAAAGAAACAGGACTGATTTGCTTCTAATACTAAACCAAATGCATTCTGCGGCACATTTAATTGGCCACATCATCAACCTGGTTAAATTCAAAACGTCAAAGCCCGAAACGTCGATTCTCCCGCTCCTCGGATGCTGCCTTATCTGATGTGCTTTTCCAGCAGCACACACTCTCGAATCTGATCTCCAGCATCCGCAAACCTCACTTTCTCCTCCTTCAAAATGTATATAACTGGTGGAGGGTTTGCAGCTCCCTCCAACCTGATAAGGCATTAATAAATTCGCAGAAAGGATGTGTAATTTCAAAATAGTGTGAGATGGTGTGAGGAATGATGAGCCCTATAGTCTCTATGGGATAAAAATTGAAAGAGTCCGGGGTGTTATGTCTTCAATAATGTTTGATCAACAGCACAAAAATAGCTGATCCGGTCATTCTCAGATTACTGTTTACGGAATGGTACTGTGCATCAGGGACTCCCACTTCCAGAGGAATTTCAGTGGCTAGGAAGTGATGGGGCCGAGAGAAGAGGGAAAGGTCCTGATCTCCACGACGGCGCTATATAAATACAAGTCCTTTTATTTGTGCGGGAATGTGTGTTTGTGCGAGAGTTAATTATTTCTTCCACATCAACTATTGTGTATGCGAATCTAAAATGGATAACAATGTGGCCTAGAAGAAGATTTCCTCGGCAGTGATACATGTAAAAAAAACGAAAGAACCGCGGACGTTGGAAATCAAAAACAAAAACAGAAATTGTTGGAGAAGCATAGCAGGTCTGGCAGCTTTCGTGAAAAGAAGTCAAAGGCCAGTGACCCTTCCTTAGAACAGTACTGCATGGTCAGTTTGTGTCTGGTGTTTTAATCCGAGTCTGAGTGCTCAGCAGAGGGTGCTGCAGGACAAGCATGTTGCAAGGAACTTATTGGGAAAGTGAGGGCGGGTGAGGGTGTCTGATGAGCTTAATCTTGGAATTGTGGTACCAGGACAGGCCGCTGGGGCTAGAGATTTAGGGGGCTGGGTTGGGTTAGGGGACTGGGACCGGGAGTTAGGGGGATTGGGTTGAAGTTGGGGTTGGGGTTCAGCGGGCCTGGGGCTGGGGAGATGGGACTGGGGCTTAAGGGGGTAGGACTAGGGGTTAAGGGGACAGAGACTGGGGGTTAAGGGGACAGAGACTGGGGTTTAAGGGGTCAGGGGCTGGGACTAGGGATTAGGAGGATGTGACTGGGGGTTGGAGGATGGGGATGGGGTTGGAGGATGGGGATGGGGATGGGGATGGGACTGGGGTTTGGGGAACCGGAGCTGGGACTGGTGATGATGGGAATGGGGCTGAGATTAGGAGTTGGAGGATTGGATTGGGGCTGGGGGACAGGTGCTGGGACTGAGGGTTAGGTAGATGGGACTGGGGGTTCGGGGGGGGGGGGGTAGGGGCTAGGGTTAAGGGATGGGGCTGGAACTGGACGTTAAAGGGATTGGGTTGGGATGGGGAATGGGAAAATCGGAGATGAGGATGGGTCTTAGGGTTGGGATGGGAACTGGTGGTTAAGGGGATGACCCTGGGATTTGTGAGTTACGGGGATTGGTGGTTAAGGGGTTGACATTGGGAGTTGGGGTTAGGGGGTGCGATTGGGTTTGAGATGGGGATGGGGTTAGGGGGATTGGTGGTCAAGGGGAGGAGGCTGGGGCTGGAGATTTAGGGGGCTGGGCTGGGTTGGGTTACACGTGAGCTGACTTTCCAATGCAGCATCTCAGCGACAGCGCAAGGGGAGGAGAGCGGACATGCGCCGGCTCGCTGTGAATATTGCGGATCTGGATGCGCTGATGGAGGAGCCCGCTAAGGAAGCTCTAGCCGGGTGAAAGCGGCCGGATGGTGCCGGGGAGTACTGCGGCCGGGGCTTTGCAGTACCATTGCTCGCTGGGCTGAGGCAGGAGCTGGGAGCCGGGAGCCCGCCTGGCCGGCGCTATGGCTTGGCCGTGCATCAGCCGCGTCTGTTGTCTCTCTCGCTTCTGGAGCCAGTTGGACAAATCGGATCTCTCGGTGCCGCTGACTATCCAGAATTACTCCGAGGTCATAGAGCAGGAGGTGAGATCCGTGGCCCAGCAGGTACCTCCGGACGCGGCCCTGCCCAGCAACCCTCCCGAGCCCCGAGGGACCCCGGTTGATGTCCAGGAGTCGGTCTCCAAGCACGACTTCAGATCCTGGAAGGTGCGCAAGGAGGCGAGCTGCAAGCCGAGGCGGGAGTACCAGCCCTCCGAGGTGCCCTTCTCCAGCGACACCCAGTACAAGCTCGACTTCAAAGCCTGGCCCATCCCCAAGAAGGAGAATTACCCCTGGCTGAAGGCCGGCCAGGAGCAGCGGGCCATGCCCAACAGCGTCAGCGCTCACACTCTGCACCCCTCCGAGCCAGCCACAGACAAGCAGCAGAGAGAAACCAAGCTGCAAAACCATCCCAGGGAACCCGTGCACAGGCACACCACGGAGGAGCAGATCAGACCTGCGGTGAAGACCACCTCCTACAGGTCAGTGCTGTGCAAGGCCACTCACTCCAGACAATTTGTGTTGACCCTTGGGATACTGTTCTTCAGTGAGACAACCCCTTGGTTCATCGACCCTTTAAAGGCTCGTTCTACTGAGCTGAATTACTTCTACTGAGATTGTCCATTCTTCCAGATGTAGCTTAAAGTGTCTGAAGCACATCTTACTGCTGGGAGATAAGGTTTTATGATTAACACATTTTAAAAATCACATCTAACCATGTTTTGGATTATGTCTCCCTTTGTTCAAATTAGATCTTCTGTTCAATTTGTTTTATCCATTATCAGATCCTCACTGGCGAATTCAGACATTTGTTTCAATTGGTCATAAAGATATATGAGGCAAGCATGAGCTAGACTGGGTAACTCCCCAGGCCCACTGTGTATTGGAACAAAATGTAACTGTCATATTTCGGGGTTTGCTGTGGTGCTCCATCTAAATCAGGAGTTCTCAAATTCCATCTCCATCAAGAGATAGTCTCTCCCTCACCCCAATCAGGAGTTAGTCTTCCTCACATCCATTCCTCCCATCTCCTGCTAAACTAGGTCGCAAATGTAGAACTGATCAAGCTAACAGAGCACAGAGGTGACATTAATGGAGGAACAATGCCAGAGGGATAGTCATGGAGAATTTTAAGGGAGTTTGTTGGATAAAGCAGCGTTAACATGATCAAGATTAAAAAGGGATTTAAATACTGTACAAAGATCAGAATTTTATCTGGAAGCATTTTGGGCTAGAAGGTAATGTGGCTCAATGAGTGCAGGGTTCATGTGTAAGTGAAACATACTGCACTAAAAGCCAATGGTGATTAGGTTGAGTTGAAATTTACAAAGTAAGGATAAAGGGTCAGACAGAGGAGCATTAAAGGAGCCTATTCAAAAGACAACAAAGCTGCAGATGATTATTTGAACGGCAGCTGAGCTGAGAGAGTGGCAGAGGTCTGTGGGGGTGAAAGTAGACAATCTGACCCAAAATAGGCAGACGCTGTAATCTGTAGATTAGGGATACCAAGGCTACAAACAATCAAGTGTAAATGAAAAATTGGCAGAGACATGTTAATTCCTTGATTATTGCAGGCTATCTTTTATTAATGTATAACTTGTGAAAATTATGCCTCGTCCAAGGCTGATGTTTGAACAAGCAGCTCCACACCATGGCCAGTGGACAAATTGAGCAAGCTGATGGGGTGGACAGGTCAAGTTCTTGTCAGAAGAAACCTCAGTAAGCTGCTGAACTGCTTTCTATGGACAGAACCAACAGCAACTGCTGTATACCAGCTTTCAGTATTTCAGTTGCTAATAGATACCCATGAGCGGTTATATAAATAGCAATAGCAATGCATATCAAAAGGAGAAAGGAATAAATGTACAGAGGGAAAATAAACATTGATTAACAGCATGTGAAATATTGGCGAAGAGAGTAGATGCCTTCCTTTTTAATATCCAGTGCAGCGGTCTTATTTTTTTCCCCAAAGCATCATTGGGCCTTTATTAAAAATGTCCATCATTATCAAACCTAAACTAATGATGCTGATCTTATAGTCTGATAGGAGACTCTGGTACTTAAAACCAGTAATTGCAGCTTTGTGTTCTTTGTGCTATTGAGGCAGTTTTGAAGCATGCTGCTCATTCTTTGGATATCTGACCTTCCATAGGACATTGATGGATTAGCAAGTGTTCAGGGAAACACAATTAGGACAATTCTAGAACTTGATGAATAACAAAGTAACTCACAAAGGGATAGGCAATCAGCTTTTGGTTCTCATTGTCTCTTGCTGTATTTATGTCTCCCTTTCATTGTCTTCCTCATGTTTCTGTATTTACAGTTTTTAATTTCTCAGTTTCACTCTCTCTGTCTTTGTTACTCTCTCAGCTTCACTCCCTTCCTCTGTGCCACTAACTCCTTTCACTTTGTCTTCACCATCATTGGGTCTGTCATCATTTTCCCTGTTTGTACAAGGAGAACTTGATGCATTGACATGTAACTTGTTTAATAAGCTCTGCCTTGTAACTGTTGCTAGGTCATTTTAACTCTCTCTCTTACTTCAGATACATCTGTCGGCCACCAACAAAGACACACATCTGCTGTGCAATACTCAAAATTATGACAATTGCATGGATCTTCTTTGAGTTGTTTACAACAAAACTGAAAGATTTTTTTAAAGTCAAAGTCTTCCATTGTGTTAAGAGGACGTCCAAGCGTATTAGTGAAGAATACACAAAGATTAGGTCTCTTGTAGTTTCAGGTCCCACCTGACGTGGCTGTGTGTCACAGCAGTTTGATTTTTACAAAGTAACTACACCAAGACTAGAATGCTTTGCTGGAGACTGTGTTTACAGCTTGTCATGGAGCTTGCAAAATCATTTTTAATAATTCTTCCTAGTGCTGGCTAGCTCTTTCTATACACACATAGGTAAATTTAATCTGTTCAGAGATTCCCTTGCACCCCTCTGGAGCAAGTGAGATTTGAACGTAAGTCCCCTAACTCTGAGATAGGGAAACTCCCACTGCACCACCAGAACCCTGGCGGGTGAGATTAATTAATAAGTTAACCCTTATATACTTGCTTGCTTTACCTTCTTCCTTCAAATATCAGGTATTTAACATCCATTAATAGAACCTATGAGATACTAACACATTTCACTGAGGAAAATCAGAAGACAATGTTGCAAATTGGTTTCCTCATTATTTGATGCATTATTTACAATTCAGTATTGGAAAAGCAATGGAACACAGCACTGATAGATTGCAGCTCATTGTACTGTTGACAGCTCCAAGCTCCAGAGCCAAGAAATCTGATTCACTGTGTAAGATACTCCACAGTCTCCCATACAGTGACAATGAGGGGGATAGAGAATAGACAGAGCGATACACAGTTCCAGATACATGAGCCCTGATTATAACTCATTGATCAGATATAATTCATTAAGTTAGATGAATTCATTAAATTGAGACTCACTCAAATTCTTACTATTCATGTCTGGCTTGTGTTAGAATCAGGGCTACAGGTTGTCAGAGAGACACAGTCAAAGTAAGAAAGATAAGGAGATAAAAA
Organism: Chiloscyllium plagiosum; assembly: GCF_037043375.1. Taxonomy (NCBI): domain Eukaryota; kingdom Metazoa; phylum Chordata; class Chondrichthyes; order Orectolobiformes; family Hemiscylliidae; genus Chiloscyllium; species Chiloscyllium plagiosum. The sequence goes on from NW_028270151.1 coordinate 78,211,532, forward strand.
CATTCCACTTATTACACTTGAGTCATTCCAAACAGAATGCAAGTCCAATGGTTTAAACTACAATATTGTAGTCTTCAACCCAGCATTGGAACTGTCTCTCCCATCTAAGTTAGGTCTCCGCTGGCTCTCTGGTAAACCTCTCTTTGTCTGAGACAGCTGCTGTGTGCTGGTCCTGGGGAAACAGTAGTGGGAACTGAAATCATAACAGGATTGTTGGGTTATCTATGAATAATGATTGAGCTGTTCTGATAAAACAACAAGTACCTCCTTGTATTTGGGAATTGTGACAGCATCAAAGGCTTGTACTTGGTATTTGCATTATCCTTGCTCATTTTCCAGCAACTGCAGCTGCTGTATAGCGTCTCTGAAACAGTGATCATTATAAGCTCATTGTTTTAAAGGGATCGGACTACTGTCAACTTGTCCCAGTATGGCTTTCTGTATTTCTGGCAGCACCTATAAAATTACACTGTGCTGAAATGGTCAAGTACAATCGCAATGTAAAATCCCAGAAGGCTACAATTCACCAATGTCCCAGATTGCCCATTAAATTCCTGTATTTATGCCAGCTTTAATTTCTACCACAGATGTCTTCAGCACAGAAAAAGGCCCTTCAGCCCATTGTGTCCAGACCAGTTTAAAACAAGAACAGCCATGTAACTATTCTAATCCCATTTTCTAGCACATGGCCTACAGCTTTGTATGCCTTGGCATCATAAGTGCACATCTAAATACTTTTATGTTATGAAGCTTTCTGACTGTAACACCTTTATCTCCTGCCCCTTATCTTAAATCTATATCCCTGGTCATTGATGCCACTACCAAAGGGAAATGTTTCTTCCTGTCTATGTCCCTCATAATTTTATATATCTCAGTCATTCCCACCTGGGTTCCCTCTGCTCCAAGGAAAACAAGTCCAGAATCTCTCTTCCTATCTAAAACCCTCCAAGTAGTTGATGGCACAATTATAGTTGGGGTTTAAGAACTCCTGGGCGGTGATATCCCATTCCAGCCCACTTGAGGCCTGTTTCATCCCTAATCCAAGAGTATTCACACTCTCAGTGAATGTGAAAATAATGGGCTTGCTGGGGCCAGGATCTGAAAATTCCACCTCCCATCTTTTGAATAAAGTTTAAAACTAATGATTCATCCACCTTTTAAACTGAATGGGAAATATCCAACAATACTACCCGCAACAGAGCAGAAAAATGCTCAGTTTAAATATATATCTCCATGAACACTGCCTGAGAAAATATAAACTAGTTACAGAAAACAGATAATGTAAGATATAATCTGCTCAAATTGTCCTCCATCCCACCATCACAGGACTTTTTGCCTTGTGAACCTCTGCTGCTGTCACACATGGCAGTGCCCTGTCCAGAGTCCTCAAGAACATGAGAATTGTTAGTTAATCAGATGGCAGCAAGTTGAATTAAGAAATCATCTGTGCCCTCTTCCGACTTTGTAGGTTCCAGAGAACGTGAATCTAGATAACAATTTTCAACTAAATTATGTAGTTAAAAGAAGCAGCCTCCGGTTTGAACTAGTAAAATGCAAACAGAGCTAAATGATGGAAGTTTTGCTTTGCATAGAGATGATTTTATACCTGGAATGGACTGCCAGATAGAGTAGTAGATGCAAAACCCCTAGAATTATTGATGGCCTATTTGCATGTTGCAATAGGACTATTTTATGGCCATTAGCTTCCTTTGTTTCTTTTCATCCATTGGTTTGTGGGCATCTCCAATAAGGCTAACCTCTCTTTCCTAACCTTTGAGAAAGTTGTGTTGATCTTGAATCTCTGCAGTTTGTGTGGTATAGATAGAGAGGTTTAACATTTACTCAATGATAATGAAGGAACAGCAATACACTTACAAGTCTGGATGCTGTGTGACTTGGACGACACTTGCAGATTGTATTGTGCCCCATGTGCCTCTCACCTTATTCTTCTACTTGGTAGAGCTTATGGATTTGCAAGGCGTTATTGCAAAATCAAATCTGTACCAGAATATCAAGTGATAACTTCATTGATATTTGCTAATTGTGATCACGTGACAAATTTCTATATCCAACAGATACTGCTTTATTTTTATTCATTCAGGGAATGGAGGCTTTCGTTGAGTCAGTATTTATTGTCCATCCCTAATTGCCCTTTAAGGTGATAATGAACTGCCTTCTTGAACCATTTGCTGTAAGTACACCTACGGTGGTGTCAGGGAAGGAGCAACTCTTTGAACCAGCAACACTTGTATTTCCAAATCAAGATGGTCAGTGACTTGGAGGGGAACTTGCAGGAGGTGGTGTTCCCGTGTATCTGCTGACCTTGTCCTTCTATATGGTAGTGGTAATCAGTTTGGAAGGTGCAGTCTAAGGAACCTTGGTGAATTTATACAGTGTGTCTTGTAGATAATAGACACTGTTGCTACAGAGCATCAGTGGAGGAGGGAGTGGATGTCTGTGGATACAGTACCAATCAAGTAGCTGATTTGGCCTGGATGGTAATGAGCTTCTTGAGCATTATTGGAGCTGCACTCATCCAAGCAAGTGGGGAGTATTCCAGCACATTCCTGTCTTGTGCATTATAGATGGTGGACACGCTCTGGGGAGTCAAGAGGCGAGTTACTTGCTGTAGGATTCCTAGCCTCCGACCTGCTCTTGAAGCTACTGTGTTTATATGTCAAGTCCAGTTCAGTTTCTGATCAATGGTAACCCCCACTATGTTGATAGTGGGGGTAGGAGGTGGATTCAGTGATGAATGTCAAGGGCCGATGTTTAGATGATCTCTATTGGAGATGGTCATTGCCTGGCACCTGTATGGCATGAATGTTACTTGACACTTTGCCTGCCCACAACACTTTCTCAGGAGAAGGCTGAGACAGTTATTTTATGTATGTTAGAGGGCTCCTCAGATTGAGGCAGGAGAAGCTGGAAGCAGGTTGAGCGCGTGTTATTAAGGAGAAAGTGAGGACTGCAGATGCTGGAGATCAGAGCTGAAAATGTGTTGCTGGAAAAGCGCAGCAGGTCAGGCAGCATCCAAGGAACAGGAGAATCGATGTTTTGGGCATAAGCCCTTCTTCAGGACTCCTGAAGAAGGGCTTATGCCCGAAACGTCGATTCTCCTGTTCCTTGGATGCTGCCTGACCTGCTGCGCTTTTCCAGCAACACATTTTCAGCGCGTGTTATTAAGCCAGCCATCCTTACAAGCCTCCTTCTTCCTTACTGCTGCTGCTCTAACTGATGTTTTACTTCATCCCTGATACTCTTGTCCTCCCTTTCTAAGGTGGCAGTAGCGTCTTCATGTTCAGCTGCCCTGCCTCCAGATTATGAATAGGGAGCATGGTTCACACTGGTTGCTTGCCAACTGAACTTAAACTAGACCATGTAGACACATTCTGTACATGCACTACCCTATGTCTGTCTGACTGCTATCCTACCTGTAACCTTCTAATAGGTTTAAACTGTTTTGATTAAGGAGTTCAAAAACAATGACAGAGTTATTCTGGAGAGTTGATGAGCAAGTCTTTACTGAGCCATTTTGAACTGTGTAATTGTGGTTTCTAGGCTCCCACACTATATACAAGGTGCAATGAATATCACAGCACAAATAATGTGTGAATATTACGGATAGGGTTTTGGAAACCGTAATTTACACTTTCCAACAAGATCAGTACTGCAGGAATTCTAGTGCTTGTATGCTTAAATGGAGTCTACTTTGAAACAAGAAATTTTAGTTGATATTTGGTTGTGGATTAAAATCAAATAATGTGATCAGTTTAGAACTAGTCATGGAATAATAGGGATAGGATGGGGATGGCATTGCTGCCTCACAGCACCAGGGACCCGGATTCAATTCCAGCCTCGGGTGACTGCCTGTGTGGAGCTTGCACATTCTCCCAGTGTCTGCGTGGATTTCCTCCCACAATCCAAAGATGTGCAGGTTAGCTGGATTGGCCATGTTAAATTGCCCATAGTGCTCCTGGGATGTGCAGGCTAGGTGGATTAGCCGTGGGGAATGCAGGTTTACATGGACAGGGTAGGGCAGTGGGATTCGGCCGGATGCTGTTCAGAGGGTCGGTGTGGACTTGAAGGGCCGAACAACCTCTTGCCCACTGAATCACAGAATCCCTACAATGTTGTTACACACCCTCTGGAGCAGGTGGAACTTGAGCCCTTGCCTCTTGGCTCAGAGGTTGGGATACCATCACTGTACAAATAGACCCCTAAGACCTGCTTTTTATTTTCACTGCGATTGGTGCTGCTCATATTTCATAATCAAAGAAACAGCACAATAACTCTTGGATGTATGTCAACATTAATTGGAGAGAATACTCGACTCCTTTCCAATTTTCATTAGAGCTTTCAGGTTTGCTTTTAAACTAATTTTTCTTTCAGGCTTTTAAAACCCAAACATCACAGCACCTGATCACTATTTTCCATTTTATTGTTCTGTTGCCGGTCTTCTGTTTCTGGTCAGCTCCTTGTCCTTGTGGAGTGGAGATCAATGTGCATTTGTATAGCATCTTTTGCAGACCAAAAAGTCCCGAGGTACTTTTATCAGTAAAAGTAACTGCCGCTGAGCTAAAGAAAGAAATCTTATAGTAAATGGTTGAAATGATAGCCAGAAAAGGAGGATCTTGATGGAGGTGGTTACAGTGCTTCGGGGGTGGGGGAGGGGGAAATTAAAGTTTAAGACCTGTACAATTGATAGCACAGCATCCAAGGGGTATGATTTTTAAACTGTGACTGCGCACCAGATAAGAATTATAGGAACACCAAGGTCCTAGAGGGTTGTATGGCTTCAGGAAGACACAGAGATGGGGTGAAGTCATGGAGAGATTCAAACACAATGATGACAAGTTTTCAAATTGAAGCATTCCTGGACAAGATCCCTGTGAGGACATTATGAATGGAATGAATGGAGAGTTATGATTACAGAGTGTGAGTGACAGCAGATCAGAGAAGCATTGAAAATTTGGAGGTCCAGATGGTGGATCAGGATCTCAACAGGAGGTTAGCTGAAGTGGAGACAGGTGATATTACAGCAGTGAAAGTAAATGGAGTTGTGAAGGAGAGGATAGGAATCCAATAGGAAATTAAGGTTAAGAACAGTCTGATTCAGAAGCAAACAAGCTGGACGGTGTATCTTGTAAATGTAGTTGGTGACTTAGTTCTCTTCAGAGAGGCTAAAATGGTCACCTTCAATCAGTTGTAAATATTGGAATGATTTGTGCTAAGTGTCATTTAAGGACAGAGTCGAGAGTGTGGTGCTGGAAAAGCACAGCGGGTCAGACAGCATCCGAGGAGCAGGAGAATCAATGTTTCGGGCAAGAGCCCTCCTCCTCAGATGCTGCCTGACCTGCTGAGCTTTGCCAGCACCACACTCTCGACTCTGATGTCCAGCATCCGCAGACCTCATGTTCTCCTAGTCATTTGAGGACAGTCTTATTCACCTTGAATTCCTAAGATGGCTGGTTTAAAGGAAGGAGGTGTGTTTTCAGTACATTGGCATACTGTAATGCCATATTCATTGGAAATGTCAGATATTTGTCAGGGCATGTCAGATGTTTGTCTGAAATGTTCATCACCAGTGACAAGCAACCTGTGGAAACCCTGTTTGTAACACACACTTGTACTAAACCCCCTCTTTTGTTCCAGACAGGAATTCCAGGCATGGACTGGAGTTAAAGTGGTCAAACCTGTGAAGATAAGACAGGTGTACACGCCCCCAGGAGACAAGATTGTCCTTGAGAGCAGTTACAGGGCTGCCTTCACAGAGGAAGCATTCCGGCGTATAGAACCACTGCAGGTTACATCCAGCAAGTCCCAGCACCAAATAGCTTCAGTAACAGAGGCTGACGACACGACAAAGACAGAGAGCTCAGTAAGTACATGTCAGTCCATTCTCATGTATATGGATTTTAATCTCCTAGAGATTGTCTTAAGTACAATTTTGCATGTTTCTTTGTTAATGGATTCCAGCTTACTTTAATTACTCAATTAAGTTCATTTAAAATTTCAACACTAGGTTTAAAAAATGGAATAAAATCAAACCAGTCGCACATTTTAAACCTCTCCCAAATTTCTTTTCCATTGGAATCAAGTGAGGTGCAAGACAAGCAGCCCATTTAGCATCACCAGAGACCCCATGAATTCTTTAATTCAGCTGTACATTGGAGCTTCTAGCTTACAAACTGGGCAAATGTTTCAGTACATTACCATGGCAGTGCTGTCTTGTCAAAAGTTCTACAACACTGGTTGAATTGGATTAGGGTAGCACTTGGTTGGGCAAAAGTCCTTAACTTTGGTAGAGATCCGTGGCTTTTTATTTGCCTTTATTCGTTCAGAATCCAAGAACTTTCTGGTGTAAGTCCAAGCAATGTGAATGCAAGGTCTGACTAGAACTTAAACAATAGATGTAATGGCATTTGTGTACGGTTCAGTCAGCTTGCAAGCTTTATAATTGGGTTAAATGGCCTTTCTCATTCCTATTTTTGAGATGGCTCTGTGAGTGAGGACTTGTTAACTTTTCATTGTAGTCAATTCCAATTCCATTTATATAGTTGGATCAAAGGATGATCCAGTTGAAAATAATTACTGTTTAAGTAGCACCTTTAACATGGTTAAAAGGTAAAAAGGTGCTTTATTGAGCATAACTTGAAAAAAGAAATTTAGCTCCAAGCCAGAGAGAGAGAGAGAGAGATTAGGGCAAATGCTGAACAGTGTGGTTCAAGATGTAGACCTTTATAGGAGGAAGGGGAGACAGAAATGTGGAGAGAAGTAGAGAGGGGCATTTCAGAGCTTCATGTGCAGAGAGCTGAAGGCCTAGCCATCAATTGTGGAGCTCTGAAAATCAAGAGGCCAGAGTTGGAGGAGTGCAGATACCTGGACAGTTAAAAAGATGGAGAAAATGGCAGAGATAGGGATGGGCAAGACAATGGGAGCATTTCAAAACAAGATTAGAATTTCAAAATGGAGGTGTTATGGATTGGGAGCCAATGTTACTCAGTGAGGACAGGGTCTACAGGGAGAATGGGAATGAGATGAGGTCCAAGCAGCAGAAGTTTGAATGAGCTCCAATTTTTCAAAGGTGGAAGACAAGAAGTAAGTTGGAGAGTGTTGGCACAGTCTGGTTGAGAGGTAGCCAAGGAATGTGTTTCAGCAGCAGACAGGAAGAGGCAGTAGTTTGACAGCATGTGCCACCCCTTTATTCACTGAGCTATCAGCCCTGCAGTAATTCACTGACAGGCTGCAAACTGTTGAGCTGTACACAAATGGAGTCATTGCCTTCATTTATATAACACTCTGTGCTGTACTGTCACTTTCATATCCTAAACTGCAGGGGATTTACAGAAATAATGGATAAACTCTCAGATAATGTCATAGCCTGATGTGATTGAAATTCTCCACCCAGCGCTGTGCTGGAGGCTAGATCAGACTGGAGTAGAGTATCTCACCATGAGCATTTTTATTTATCATCTTCACCTTTCAGCTCCAAAATATTTTCCCCAGTAAATCCTGGAAGTGTGAACTGCTCATCCTGTGATGAGAACAACATGGTGCCAGGCAACTGTGAGATTTAAGAAACAAAAACAAAGTGCTGGGAGAAACTTAGCAGGTCGCTGTGGAGAGAAAAAGAGATTTAATGTTTTGAATCCTATATGATTCTTCTTCAAAAGTGAGATCTAAGAATGAGAGAAGGAAGATGTATTGAGTTCAATCTGCTACAAAAAGCGGAACAAAGGGGAAAAAGAGACAAGAAAACATTTTAAAACTTAAAATCTTTATAATCTTGATGAGCAATCTCCTACCTGAAGAAAATGAGTCACCGCAGTTTGAATTGTTCAGTATCTCGGCCAGAGATTTTAATTGGCATCATATTAACAAGTTGTTAATTCCTACTTATAACTTCCTGTGGAAGGTTTAAAACGCAATCAATGTGAAGTTCCAATACTTAAACAGATTCAATCTTTCATAAGGGAATATACTTCAGGGCTTAGACCTGCATCACCAGACATGTTGTCCATCGCAACTGTTAGTGAGGCAAAAAAACCTAACCCTTAGCAAAAAGCATTGCAGAAACCAATTCAGAAAACAGATCCTGCATCTCTCAGCATTTCTCAATGCAACTAATGAGCAGTCCTGGCAACAGAATACAGAATACTTTTGCTGACGCCTAATCTTTTCAAAAGCTGAAATGCTAAAATTGTAATTTCTCAATCAATAGACACCATTTTAAGGTTCTATTAAAAGTAACAGCTTGCTATGATGGCAGCCAGACAACAAGCAGCAGCCTGTTAGTATGTAGAATACCTGAACACTAGATTTGACTGTTTACTAATTCCAGGGTTGTTTTTCCCCAGGTTGCCTCTTCACCCTTGGCTCTTGTGGAGCTGCCAAATCTAAACAATCATGGAATGGGTGGGAGTGTACTGGAGATTGAGAGAACTAAAGGGTGGCGAGATTCCACTGTTGCCCTATTTGCCCCAGCTCAGGAAAATTCCAGCTCTCTGACCCCAGAACTGGCCATTCCCTCACTGACATGACCCCTCCTCTACACTTTGCCCCCTCCTGTATTCATCAGCCCCTCTACATGAGTTGCCTCTCCCACTACATGAGTATCACTTCAATGGGGAGTGAACCAATGGTGTTAATAAGGTGGGGGGGTGGGAATTTAATGATGGGCCAGTTACATAAAGGCCTCATCTGCTTGTTCAGGTGGATGTTAAAAAAAGTCTCCTTGCACTTTCCCGTAGAGTGAGATTATTTTGGTTATTGCTCAGTCATCTCCTATGAAACAACAATGTGTGAACTCCCAAAATGATTCACTGGCTGTGAAATACTTTGAGAATATCTGACTAGTGTGAAAACTCAGTGCAGCGGCTGTGAGGAACTACTTCACTCTCTCTCTGTAACTCTTTCTGATTTTATGCTAAGGAGCCAGTGGTGAAGACAAAATTGTCGCCATCTTCGAATTCCTCAGCGGTGTTCCAGAGCCACTCCCGTGTGCTGAATATATAAACCCCATCACACAGCCTCCCCCTCGAAGGAGCTGTCCCTTTGCTGAAGTAGTCCCGGACGAAAGGCAGCTGCTTTAAATTCCTCCACAACAAACTATGCAAAAACGAACCTTGAAGAAGAGGAATGCTGGCATTTTGAAGTGCCCCTCCGTTGAATGTTTATTTGCAATCGCCTGATAAATACTTGGCATTGTACAGTAGATGATCAGTCCCATTGGACTCGAACAAAACTCTATTTAATGTGTGAATGCCTCATCTGCATGTTGAGTAAGGAATAGATTGTTTAATTACACACCAGAGACTTGGACAACAAGCAGTAGGTCGGGCAATAAAAGCTGAGAGAAAAGTAACGTCTGTGTGAGTTTTTCTGCTGCTGTTGCTGTGCTTAGGGCAAGGAGCCGCTTCTCTGTTCAAAGCAGGAAGGACATTTCTCCCACTGAGAGAGCACTGAAATCAGGAACATACCTCGGATTCTCCATTCCCTCCAGGTGAGGAGAAGATCTATGCTGGTCAATTCTAGGCTGTACTTTACAGATCCTGGGATCATTCCTCTTTTGCCTCTTAAACTGTAATCATTATTTTGAGTGTGTAAGAAATGGTACGATGCATTGACTTAATTGTATCTCAAATGGAAGAGTAATTTAAAACTCGTCAGATAAATGGACACTGCCTTGTTCCATCATGTGTTAATGGCTGAGTTTCGTAGCAAGGATTAAAGTAATAAGAGGATCAGGTTGCGATGAGTCAGATCTGTGACTGCAACGAGCTTTGATTGGAGAGTAAGCATACTCGAGGGAGTGGCTTTGATAGATGATGTGAGCTTTGAGTTTGAGTTTATGATTGTTAGGCTTCATGAAAGGATTAATGTAGCAGAGAAATAAACTTCCTTGGGAGATGGAAGTTTACATTCTAGTTCACATATTGTAAGTAATTCAACAGAACTCAAACAAACCCCTTAATCTCTTCCTGCAAACCATCCCTACCTCAATCTCCCCACACCAACTGCACAAAGCCTAAAGCCACCAACACATCAAGTGAGCAAACTTCCAAGGCAAATAAACACCCAATCCCAAATCTTAAAGTCGTTAACCAAAATTCACAAAGCTAACAAACACTCAGTCAACTTCAACTCCCAACTATAATCTCGATTACACTTTGGATTGGGTATAAAAAGACTTGAATTTTGGGGTTAGTATCTTTCCGGCAGTCACGCATCAACATGCTAGAAGTCACTCTGTCACAAGATGCTCCTTGCCCATTGAAATAAAGATCAATCTTCCATTTTCTTTCCCTCTTCCTTGCAGAACGTGGATTCTAGCTTTTTGGAATTGATGAATTAAGGGCCCCAAATCGTTCTGTGTTGTAGCTCGCTGCAGTATTTCCATTTAAATAACATTCAGCTCCTCTATTGTTGTCAAAATGCACAATTTCCCATTTTTCCTCATTGTGTTCCATCTGCCAAGTTTTTGCCCACTCAATCAACCTGTGTCCCTCAGCAGACTTATGTCATTTTCACCACTTGCCTTCCCACTTTTTTTGTATCTTCCGCAAACATGGCTATAATACATTTATTTCCATCATCCAAGTCATTAATATCTATATGGTAAATAATTGTAGGCCCAGCACGATTACCAGCATGGTTGCCTTCCTGAAAATGTTCCCTTTTATTCCAACCATGTGTTCTATTAGTTAACCAATCCTCTGTCCATCCTAATGTACTACCCTCAACACTATGGGGTTTGTCTGTTCTTATGTAGCCTTATGTGCAAAACCTTATCTAACTGTCTATTACCTCCTCATAGAACTGTAATAAATTTGTCAGGCATTCATGATGCCATGCTGATTCTGCTTGATCATAGTAAGTATTTCTAAACACTTGGTTATTACATCCTTTGTAATAGATTCTAACATTTTTCTCATGACAGATGTTAAGCTGAGTAGCCTATAGTTCCATTCCCAACTAAGCAACAATCTGTCTTGCTTTGTGAGGTGTAGGGTGCAGAATGAACAATTGACGGTCCTGTCAGAAACTGAGTAGAAAGCTACCAAAGTGTAAGTCTACTATTGGCTTCCCATGGTATAGCAATGCACACAAATTTACATGTGCAAATAAATTATGATTAATATTGAGTGGTCAATAAATTAGGCCCTTAGTCCCTTTAACATAGGGAAAATCCTATATAAATGCAACTTGTTTTTGACTTCCATGAATATATTAATTTGTGCCTAAATTAATTAAATTATTCCACTCCAAAAGCAAATGAGTTCTGTAATTGCTGGAAATCTGAAATAAAAAGAGCAATACTGGAATTCTCCAGTGGTCTGGCAGCTTCCAGGGAGAGAAACAGTTAATGTTTCAGCTCAATGATCTTGCATCAGAATGGGGACAAGTTAAAGATATAATAGTTTTTACGCAAGTACAAAGACAGGGAAAGAGGATAGATGGAAGAATAAAAAGGCAGATCTGTAATGGGCTGGTCGCCAGGAGTGTTTAAATGACAAAAAGGAACAAGTCAAGAATTAGAAGATGGGTCACAAGGAGGTGTAAATGGGAACTGTAGAATGATTGCGAGAACACACAGTCCAAAAAAATTAGGAGCTATTTCTTGTGAAGATCTGAAATTGTTGAACTTGATGTAGAGTCCAGAAGACTGTAAATGCCTAGGTGAACAATGAGATGCTGTTCCTTAAGCTTATGTTGAGCTTCATTAGAACAGTGAAGCAAGCTGAGGACAGATATTAGCACATTTAGAGAAGATTTGTAGCTCAGGTTGAGGTTGTGGATGTAGGTTTGCTTGCTGAGCTGAAAGGTTCATTTCCAGACGTTTTGTCACCCTACTAGGTACTATCAACCCTACAATCAACAAACACATTGAGTTAGACCCCATCTACCACCCCCTGAGAAAAAGAACAGGAAATGACATCACCAACCCAAAGAAACCCAAACATAGAAAGCAGGAATTGTTAGCAGTGCTTCACCTGGAGGCCCACTGAAGATGTTACCTAGTAGGGTGACTAAACGTCTGGAAATGAACCTTCCAGCTCAGCGAGCAAACCTACATCCAGATCCTGAGGACAGTATGTGGGACTGAAGTGTTACGACATGGGGTAAACCCCTCCCTGCTAATTTAAACCAGCAACACAGAAAAGATTTATCTCTTGTTGTAATCTGTGATAATTCGAGAGACAAGAACTATCCCAAAAGTCACTATTTGAAGTAAAGATTAACAATTTTATTTTTTGAAGTCTAACAGAGAATAATTAACTAACAACTATTTACAATTCATTTATCTAAACCTATCTTTTATCTTCCCCTCTACAATTCTGGTCTGATTTAAAAAGTCCTGATTATGATTTACCTCAAAAAAAATCATGTTTCAAAACTCAGCTTGCCTAGTGTCCCCTGTATTTGCCTGTGTCTTCTTTTCTTCTTAGGGATTCTGTTTTTCAGGTCGTTGATAGATAAAGGTACCTTTAAGGGAGCAGATCTTTTTACAAGCTGTTCTCTTTGCTGTTCTGACTAAATGTTCCAAAATGTCTGATATTTATACCCCCAAAGCATTAGATCGTTTCATTAGTTTTAATATTGTCAAAATACTAAATTCAAACTTGATTAGAGTTTGGTAACTGATTAGCCAAATTCAAATTTGATTTTGTATCCAGGCAACCCAGCTAATCTACCTGTTCGACCAAATGTTACGTTTTAAGGTTTGTGAGAAGATTTGTAGCTTGGGTGCTCGTTGTTGTGGTTCTGTTCACCGAGCTGGGAATTTGTGTTGCAGCATGTTACATTTTGAACTTTCCAGTACTGTGTGCTTCTCTAAGTCCTTGCTAGCTTTTCCATGCTCTTAAATGTAAGGTACTCCTACATCTTCACAACAGGAGCCAATTACAAACATTCAAATCAAATTAAATTAAAAGAACTAAACTGAAACCAAATTAAATCAGATTAAAGAGTTTCCTGTCCCTTAAAGGAGCCTTGTAACAAAAACAAGCACTCAATATTTAACTTTCAACAAAATTAAAATGTTACTTCAGAGGTTAATAACTCCTGTGGTGTCCACTCGCCATGGCAGATTTTAAGCAGTCCAGTGTACACGGCGTACCTGCTCTTCAAGGATACCTTGGCATGGTCATAAGTATAAGGACATGCACTTAGATCAAGTGCCCTCCCCGTTAATGATCACCTGCCTGAGTCCAAGGAGCAGACTCATGTGAAGGTCCATTAATCTGTTACTGCCCCCTGCAGGCTGGCTGGCTGGCCAGCCAAAGAGATCAGGAGTGTGAGGCTGAGGTGTAAACAAAATCTAAGGAGTGCTCTCCCGGCAGGAAGTGATATAGGAACTGCAATCTACTGCACCCAGTGTACATGTGGAAACCACATCCTCAAATTTGTATGCACCACAAGTAGCCCAGGAGTCTGTGCACAACTTTAACCTTTTTCATACATTGGACTGCTGCCTGCAACACCCTCCAAAGTAATCCCCAGTGATAAAGGGGAATATGCCCAAATAGAGAGCTATTCATTGGAACCTATGCCCCATTGAAATGCCATACTGTATCTGACCAGTTGATGAGGGAGAAGTGTGCAACAGCAGCTGCCCGTACAGGAAACCCAACCACACCAAGTGAAATGTGACAGAGGGAGTTATGGAGACTGCTGGAAATGTGAGCTGTAGGTTTCCAGTGGAAGTTTCAGGGCCCGGGGGCAATGTGAAACACTGTCCAAACTGAGGTCAGGTTGGATTGCTGACCGCCGCATGCTTGAGCTACCTTAATTGCTAGCGGGGCAGGGGTGGGACAGTGAATTAGAATGGCATTTGCTTGAACTTTTTGAATTGCGCTGTTCTGCAAAGCAGAGATCCAATCCGTGTACGCCCACCCACTGTAGGAGCATCACGAACAGTGAATCCAGTCCATAGAGTAGAAGTGAATCATTGTTTAAGCAGCATCTCAGACTGTGGATGGTGGGAAGGGAGGGGGTGAAGGAGGCAACTATTTCATCTCCTGCACTTGTTTAGAGAGGCACTATGGGAAAGCTTACCAGAAAATTTTGAACATGGATTTGATTGTTAGCTAATCCAAGCTTGTGAACCAAAATAGTATCATACAAGTCAGAGAGGGGTGTAATTAAACTGTACAGTGCTCTGTTCACCAAGAAATAAAGGACACCACCATGCATTGAAGAGTAGGAGTTTGAGATGTGAGAAATTATTTGGGAAACTTGGGCTTTTCTGTCTAGAAAGTTAATAGGTGATGGTATAGAGCTTTAGAAGAATATAAAAGATTAATTTGGAACATTACTTTCTATTGAACTGCAGAAGTAGAACGAATGGTCATAAGCAGAAGGTGACTATGGGAATGATATCAGGGGTGTTTTAACCCTGTATAGAATGAAATCCAGGTTGATATGCGAAGGGGAAAACCCTAGAATTATTTCAGGAACACTAAACTGAGTAAAGTGAAGCATCGTACTGGATGAAACCAAGCCTTCCTCATCCCTAAATATCCGGCAGAGTTCATGTTGTCACTATGCTGACCATCCCTGCTATCCTGTAAATTCAATTCGACCAGCAGTTAGTTGGAAATCAGCCAGTGGTAAAATGTTGATCCAACAACAGCACTCAACCCTTGACAGTCAACATTCCTCACTAATGACAGTTTTATTCTGGACTCTTGTCCAATAAGTTAGCCAACTGCGACCAATTGGAAATCCAGATGTGGTTAATCTTATTTGATTCACAAATTAAAATTGACTGTTGAATATGTGATCTCTATGCACAATTGCTGGGTGCATGTAGAGGAACATTAGTTACCTGCTTTGTGTTTGCTAGTAAAATGTTTAGGGAAACAGTAGTGTTTGAGGGTAATTTTTGATCACTGGGAGTGCTTCACTTTCTTAGTCATTGAACAGTGATAGATGACTGAATCAATATTAACATTGGCCACTGATTAGAATGTAACTCTATCAAAGCTGCAGGTAATAATGGCGCTTGTTTTCACTTAGCCCCTCAAAAGATCTGAGACAGTAGTCTAATCAAGTTATATTCAGTCTGTAGCTTGAATAGGGTGAAGATGTCAGAATGAGCTTTACCCATTGCAGTATTTGTGCCCTTTTTTTAATCAGAGCTTTTGATAAACCTCAGATTTGTCCTTTTAATCTGAAACATTGCAATTGAAAGAGATTACCAGCTAAATCCAGAAAGAAGGATTCACCCACAACACGTGTGTTGTCTGCTGCAGAAGCAGGCAACCTTTCCTGGTTAAGATTTGGAGATGCCGGTGTTGGACTGGGCTGTGCTAAGTTAAAAATCACACAACACCAGATTATAATCCAACAGGTTTAATTGGAAGCACTAGCTTTCAGAGTGCTGTTCCTTCATCAGGTGGTTGATGAAGGAGCAGCACTCAGAGCTAGTGCTTCCAAATAAACTTGTTGGATTATAATCTGGTGTTGTGTGATTTTTAACTTGCCTGGTTAAGGCTGTTCAAGTACAGTAGGTTATGGTGCTTCCAATGGTTGGGATGAGTTCAGTTGGTTAGTCAGCTGATTTAAAAGGCAAAAACAATGACTGCAGATGCTGGAAACCAGATTCTAGATTAGAGTGGTGCTGGAAAAGCACAGCAGTTCAGGCAGCATCCGAGGAGCAGGAAAATCGACGTTTCGGGCAAAAGCCCTTCATCACGAATAGAGCTGGTTTGTGATGCAGAGTGACGCCAACAGCAAGAGTTCAATTCCCATACCAGCTTATATCACCCTGAAGCCTCAACCACACCTGTGTGGTGAACCTCAGATTAAACTCACCATCATTCATCTCTCTCTCTCTCTCTCTCTCTCTTTCTGAGAGAGTAACCTAGAGCATTGTGGTGACTTTGACCCCTGCCCCAGGTTTGGGATGAGGGAGGAAACTAGTGCTGGTTCCCTGCTATTCTGTGGTACCTGCTGAAATAGTGAAGTGAATTTGTCTGCAAGCTAGGCATCTAGATTGGAAAATAAGCGATAATGATTCCCATCCCCTCTCCAGTTGCTGAATCGATTGTCTTTGTAATAATATTCGTAGAGTCACACAGCTCAGAAATAGACCCTTCGGCCTAACTTGCCCGTGCAGACCAGGTTTCCCAAACTAAACTAGTTCCATTTGCCTGCGATTGGCCCATATCCCTGTAAACCTTTCCTATTCACGTACCTGTCCAAATGTCTTTTAAATATTGTAACTGTACCTGCATCTTCCTCTGGCAGCTTGTTCCACACACAAACTACCCTCTGTGTGAAAAAGTTCCCCTCAGGTCCCCTTTAAGGTGAAAGGAGAAAGATTTAACAATATGCCCCCTAATCTTGAATTCCCCCATCATAGGGAAAGTACTTTTGCTATTTACCTTATCTATGCCCCTCATGATTTTAATAAACTTCTATAAGGTCACCCCTCAACCTCCTGTGCTCCTGTGAAAAATGTCCTCGTCCATCCAGCCTATTTTTATACCTCAAATCGTCCAGTCTTGGCAAATCTTTTTTTGAACCCTGCCCAAGTTAATAATTCTTGTGTTATCTAAACATAGTACAAATGATATGCTGGATTCTATTAACCTGAAGATTTCTGCTGGATTTATTTATAGGCTAAACTAATATATAGGGTACAGGGCAATCGCTAGACACTGCATGACAGTGCAGAAAGCCTGTGGTTATGCGATACCATCTGGGTGCTTGGCTCATTTACATAAATTCAAAATCCTGCAGACATGAGAAATCTGAAATAAACACAAAGAACACTGGAGAAACTCAGCAGGTCTGGCCTCCAACCTTGTAATAATGGGTTTGTTCTTTGTTAAAAGGAAAATAATCCAGCTCCTCACCACGGAATAATATTTGTGTATTATCTGAATTTAAACACCAGATTCTGTTTGCTTGAAGATCTTGTGGGTTTATTTATATGAAAACTAACATATACGGTACAATTTCTAAATATAGCCTGTGCCCTGAGTGCTACAGTGCAGAGAACCTATGGTCAAATGATATTATGCAGGTACTCAGCTCATTGTACATGGAGCTTTTAAAGGGACAATATTCTAAAGGTGACACGGTCAACACTCACTGTTCAGAGTCTGAATAACAACAAATCTGGCTATCAAACATCTGTTTCCACCAAGCCCAAACTGAGCAGGGATTGTAGCTCCAGTGCCTGTCACTGATAATGTGAGAACTAAAGACCAGGTAAGGCAGTAGCAATACAGCAAGATAACCTGGACCTGCCACAAGTTTTAGAGGAGATGACACAAAACTTTTAACCAAATAGTTACCATCTTTCAGGCACCTGAGCTACAATGAAAAATTGAAGAACCCAGGATTATTTACACCTAAGAAGTCTTTTGGTATCGGTTTGGATGGTGAAGGAAACATTATGAAAGCATAATTGTATCTTATGAGGATAGGAGAAAGTGAGGACTGCAGATGCTGGAGACCAAAGTTGAAAAGTGTGATGCTGGAAAAACACAGCAGGCCAGGCAGCATCCGAGGAGCAGGAGAATCAACATTTCGGGCATAAGCCCTCCTTCAGGAATGAGGCTGGTGTGCCTCATTCCTGATGAAGGGCTTATGCCCGAAACGTTGATTCTCCTGCTCCTCGAATGCTGCCTGGCCTGCTGTGTTTTTCCAGCACCACACTTTTCAACTCTTATGAGGATAGAAAGCACAATGAGCAGATTCCAACACAGTGCAACATGAATAAATAAATGGTTCAGTGCACTCTGTCAGTGGGTAAAAACAATGACTGCAGATGCTGGAAACCAGAGTTTAGATTAGAGTGGTGCTGGAAAAGCACAGTAGTTCAGGCGGCATCCAAAGAGCAGTAAAATCAACGTTTTGGGCAAAAGCTTTCATCAGGAACACACTCTGTCAGTAGATAGACAGCACAATACTGTATCATCCACAATAAATATTCTGGGGGTTACCATTGACCAGAAACTGAACTGGGGTCAGGGGTACAAGAGCAGTTTGGAGTCTAGAATATCTGAAGTGAATAATTCAGCACTTGTCTCCTCAAAGCCTGTTCACCATCTACTAAACATAAGTCAGGAGTATGATAGAATATTCCCCACTAGCCTGGACAGATGCAGCTTCAATAACATTCAAGCAAATTGACACCATCCTGGACAAAGCAACCAGCCCTATTGCAAACATATCCACCACCTTCAACATTTACTCGTTCCATCATCAATGCAGCGACAACAGTGTGCACCATCTGCAAGATACACTGCAGTAATTCCCCAACGCTCCTTTGACAGTATCTTCTAAACCCAAAACCTCTGCCAGAACAGAACAAGGGCAGCATTTACACGGCTGCAACACGACCTTCAATTCCCCTCTGAGCCACAGGCGATCCTGAATTGGAACTGTATAACCATTCCTTACCGTCACTGGGTCAAAACGCTGGAACTCCATTCTTAACTGCACTGTGTATCTACCTAACTCAAATGAACAGCAATTATTGAAAAATGTAGTTCACCAGCATTTTATGGAACACAATTACATTTGACAACAAATGCAGCCATTTCTATTGACGCACATATCGAATTAAAGAATTTTGAAAAACATACAATCATCAGACAGACAACACCATTAATCCTATCAATAAACAGACAGCAAACTGCACCATCAATAAATAGGAGTATAATCACCATCAATAAACAGGAACACAATGCACTATGGATAAATAGACAGCAACAAGCACCATCAATAAGCAGAAATACAAACTAATATCAAACAGCCAACAATCTGCATTATCAATAAGCAGAAATACAAGACACTATCAATGAACAGTGCAGTGCATCATTAATAAACACAAGGACAAGGCACCATCCATAGCTAGGCAGCAAACTGAGTCATCAATAAACAGGAAAATATGGTAGTTCAGTGGTTAGCACTGCTGCCTCACAGTGCCAAGGACCTAGGTTCAATTCCATCCTTGAATGAACGTCTGTGTGAATTTTGCACATTCTCCCCATGTCCGCGTGGGTTTCCTCCCACAGTCCAAAGATGTGAAGGTTAGGTGGATTAGTCATGCTAACTTGCCCATCGCGTCCAGAGATGTGCAGGCTAGGTGGATTAACCATTGGAAATGTAGGGATGGGGTTCCAGGTGCGATGCTCTTCAGAGCGTTGGTGTGGATTCACTGGGTCAAATGGTTTGCTCCCACACTGTAGGGATTCTATGATCAATAAACAGGAATGTAATGCACCATCAATAAACTGGCAGCTCGTGAACCCTGTGGTGGAAGCAGCTTC
The DNA here is from genome assembly GCF_037043375.1 of Chiloscyllium plagiosum. Taxonomy (NCBI): domain Eukaryota; kingdom Metazoa; phylum Chordata; class Chondrichthyes; order Orectolobiformes; family Hemiscylliidae; genus Chiloscyllium; species Chiloscyllium plagiosum. Next base: position 78,230,827 of record NW_028270151.1, read on the forward strand.
AATTGTAGCATTCAAGAGGGCACTGGATGACTGTTTGGAAAGGAATGTTGTTCAGGATTATGAGTGGAGAAACAGGAGATAGGCAAGAGGTAATAGAACTGGTTCAGGCACAATGGGCCAAATTGTCTCCTTCTGTGCTATAACAATTCTGTGCACAGAATTCATGAGCACAATAAACCTTGATTAAAATAGTGTAATGAGCCCTCTTAATTAGCAGGAAAATTATTAAAGTTCTCACTGCATTAGGTGCAGAGTCCTCAAGTTAGATGCAGCAAAGGTTATGCTCTGTCTCCTGATGGAGCAAAGCATCGAGACTTCAAGCTTTTACAAAAAAATGTATCAACACATCAAACTATTGAGGTCAATTAGTACTACTTACCAGATAGCTAGCTCCTAGAATACTGGAGGCCAGATGGTACTCACATACTGTTGGCAGGGTGGCATGCAATGCTCAAACATGGGAGGGCAGATGCCACCACTGACTTCATATTGTATAAGGTAATAGTTCTGAAAGGGTTGATGTTGGAGACTGCATTAATTCCAGCCCATCTGGTGATGTCATTGGAACTTAGTGGGGAGAAAGCAGATCATCGCTGGATCTTGAAGAGAACAGTCCTGTTATCCAAAGTCTCCCAATAGAGTTAGCAATAAAGACTAACTTGTCTCATGTAGAACATATGATAGGCTACATCTTGCTTAAGACAAGAACACCATCTCAATAAGAGCTACTAGTAGTGTTCCAAGTAATCCAAGTAGACAATTTAACCTCATCAATTGAAGGGGATAGTCACAGCAATGTACCCCAAAGGCAAGCTGTTAGTGGTTGGAATTGCAATACATGCAATATGGTAACAACAATGGGCATTACTGCTTAACGTCATAATGGTGAGAATTTCAGCAGAGCTGAATGAGAGATTACCAGCTATAAGACTTTACTCCTTTAAGAAGTACTCATACAGGCAGACACTGACCTCAGTAGCTGAATAATCCAAAAGACTGCAGACAAACTTGTGGAAAGATTAAAAAGGAAGAAATGTTTAATGATAAAGCTTCAAACTTGACAAGAGAAGTACACAAGAAAGGGTGAGCTGCAAGCTAGTCACTCCAAATGATTACAGGTTCCGTTGGGAAGTGAACATCTGTAGGTGCAACTCATTTTAAAAGGCTCATACACGACATGAACAGAGATCCATCAGTGAAGTTAACATTCCTGTTGGGTGATGGGGAACTCTTTAAAATAACAGCAGGTAACAGACCAATTAGTTGAAAAGGAATACTTAAGCTCGCAAGTATGCCAGCACAGCAAGTGATCTTCACAATACAGGGAAATCAATGATGATAAAAGTGATTTAAAGCAAAGTCAAAGAAAAGGTAAAGTTGCAAAACTAGAATGAAGACAACAAGGGGACAATTTCGAAACAGAAACAGTATAACTGAAGAAGGTTGTAAGACAACTATTGAAACTGTGATAAAAGTGGAAGATTTATAATTTAAAGCATGGCTCATATAGGAAGAATTAATTATGGGCTCAAGCACCAGGATTTATTTGGGTAAATCATAATATTATTTGTCCTGTTATTTCTTCCCAATGTGATTATTTATTCTCTTCACTTTAATGCTTTTTAACACTAACGTACTGCTGGCTCATAGCACCAGGGATTTGAGTTCAATTCCAGCCTCGGGTGCGGAGACGTTCTCTCCCTCTCTGTGTGGGTTTCCTCCGGGTGCTCCAGTTTCCTCCCACAATCCAAAGATGTGCATGTTATGTTAAATTGCCCCATAGTGTGCAGCAATGTTTGGGTTAGGTGAATTAGCCATGGGGAATGAAGGGTTATAGGGTAGGGGGTGGGTCTGGGTGGGATGCTCTTCAGAGGGTGTGGACACAATGGGCTGAATGGCCTACTTCCACATTGTAGGGATTCTATGGTACTAATGTATCTTGTGCCAGATTGCTATCATGCAATAAACCCCATCTTTGTTAAGACTCAGTCGTATTTTCTTATGTCATTGTAGAACCTAGTGGGCCTGTAGGAAAAGGGGATAGTGGCAGCAAATGACCCTAATCACAAGCCACCAGTGATTGGTATCACATACAATGTTTTGGAGGATGACATTGGTACCCAGCTCCTGGAGGGGCAGCGGTGCAAGGTGACTAAAAGGAAAATTACAGAATGGATATTGGGTGGTGGTTTTGGCAGACTCCAGGATTTGGAGATGATTGAACAGTGTGGAAGAAATCCTTTAACTAATCCAGTCTGACAAACCAGTACAAAGGGTGCTGACTTTCAAATGAAGTGATATGTGAGGGTCCTACTTGCTCTCTCAGGTGAATTGAAAAGATTTTGTACCACAGGTTTCTATGGTGGCCCCTGGCCAACATTCCTATTTGCAGATCTTTGCCACATGCAAACTGGCTGCTGTATTTCCTAAAAGTGACTCTCTTCAGACCGTAGAGCACTCTGGGATATCCTGATGTAAAATATATTTAATAGATGCACTAGTTTTCTTTTGCTTGCAAAAAGACGAAAGATTATAAAATAAATGCCTTCTAATCTTATTGAAACCAAAGAGGAAAAAAAAATAGATAAGACAAATATAGCAAGAGGCTAGGGAACTTCAGCATGACCATAAAAACACTTTGCAATTTTTATAGACACACCATAGAAAGCATTCTATTCAGATGCATCATTGCCTTGGTATGGCAACTGGTCTGTCCAGGACCATTAAGAAACTCCAGATTGCGCAGTCCATCACACAAACCAACCTTCTATCCACTGACTCCATCTATACTTCCCACCGCCTCGGGAAGGCAGCCAGCATCATCAAAGATCCACCCCGGTTATAATCTCTTCCAACCTCTTCTGTCAGACAGAAAACACAAAAGCTTAAACAGAGATTCAAGAACAGCTTCTTCCCCACTGAATGGAGCTTTCAAATTTTAAAATTAATGTTGATCTCGCTCTTTGTGCACCCTCTCTACATCCGTAACATTTGTATTTCTCACTCTGTTCTATTATCCTAATGCACTTTGTATGGTACGATCAGCTTGTACTGCCCGCAAAATAAAACATGTCACTGTACCTAGGTACGTGTGCCAATAATAAATCAAATCAAATCAAATCTGAGAAGCAGGTCTGACCGTTACACTAAAATGTTCTTAGAGGCTCCCAGGCATCCTGCTGTTCTCTGCTGCACTGCAGAGTTGTACTTGCTGTTTTCAGACAGAAAGGCAATGTTCATGTTTCAGTCGGAGCTCGACAGACAACTGCTGTTTTCCTGAAGCAGCAGCAGTCTGTCACGCACAAAGGCACTAAACTGTAAGAAAGGACAGAGAGCATAGGATGTAGAGAACCATGAGCTCCAATACCCAGCAGAACCAGCATTTGCAATGGAGTCTTTGTTATCATTTGAAGTTTTTAGTCATCTTATCCCCACTGCAAGCTGGCAGCCAATACTGGAAGGAGCTGTTTCCGTTTCACCTCAAAGGAAGAAGGGCTCCACAATAACGGAGAGGTTTTGGATGATTGACACTTTAAGAAACAAATTGAATGAGACAATTATTTAAACCAGTATCAATTTACATGGAATACTGTCTGCGTAGGAACCAGTACAGATTGTAATTTAATCATAGAGTCTGGGAGATTTATCAAACAGTAATGGAATTATATAGGAATACTTTGAAACAGGCTTTAACAAGATTTCTTGAACCTCCCATGACTTTTGACCAATCAAACAGTGATCAGATTTGGAGAGAATACAGTTCTTGTGAAGGCAACTGGTCACTGTCATGACCTAATTGGGAAGAGTGCATTGATAATCATATCCTACTGTTCCACAAGCTGTTCCAAATGTATAAATGTATACAATCCCCAAAATGACCAGTTTGTATGACTGACTGCTGCTCAGGATACAAACAATTCACGACAGTCTGCTTCAGTAATGGAAAAAAAGTGTTACTTATTGTAACACTTAACTTTATCAAGAGCATTGAAAAGAAAGGGTTTCTAAATTAGGCAACTTAAAAACTATTTACCTTCAAGACCTCAGATGCACTCACTGTATCACAATTACAGAAAACAAATGGCTTACATTATAGATATTTCCAATCAACCTGTTCACAGATGATGTCATATAACCTCTGGAGCAGGTAGGACTAGTTCAGAGCAGCAACACTACCACTGCACCAAAAATATCATGTGATATATATATATATATATATATATATAAATATCAATAATTTCCTGTTTATACACACTACATTTGGAAAAAATTACATACTGGATTAACAAAATCCCGAAGAACTAAAGTCTAGATAACAAGCTGTAAAGTTATTTATAGTCTTACAGACTTTTGCATTTTTTTGTGATGAAGGGGAGTTGTTGTCTCTAGGGTGACAGTCATCCTTCCATTTGATGGTAGGTCAGGTGAAATTTTCTTGTACAAGTTCTTTAGTTTTTCTTGCGTTTCCTGCCATGTTCCCACAGAGAGGGAGAGAAAGGGGGTGAAAGAAGGAGGTGCTTTCTCTCTGCAGACTCTATTATGTTTTCCACTCTCGGCTGCACTTGGTACTTACAGCTTTTTTACACACAGCAAATCAGAGGGCTGTTATCTGACAGATTTCCTTAACTCAAAAGATTCTCAATGCTGTTCAGTCTTGAGTTCGCCCCCACTAAGTGCTTTCAAAAAGTAACATTGCATTGCACAACTCAACAATAGGCAACACCTAATTTTCAAGCTGCAAAACTCCCTTTTTGTTCATTTATGGCAGTCCAACTTCTATTTTAGTCTGTAGTTCCAAATATGTGATCACTTACAACACAAGAAGAATATATTCTGTTGTGCTAGCCCAATGGGACAAAGCTTAAACCATTGGTGTCCTTCAAGAGAAAATCTTTCACCCAACAGCAATTCCCAAAAGGATTATGTGTTTGGAATTAAACTTGGATAGATGAAGTTGGCTTGAAAATGTGACTGCTGAAAGTTTGAGGTTTCCAACCAGAAGGATTGCGTGCAGCCGAGAGTGGAAAACATAATAGAGTCTGCAGAGAGAAAGCACCTCCTTCTTTCACCCCCTTTCTCTCCCTCTCTGTGGGAACATGGCAGGAAACGCAAGAAAAACTAAAGAACTTGTACAAGAAATTTTCACCTGACCTACCATCAAATGGAAGGATGACTGTCACCCTAGAGACAACAACTCCCCTTCATCACAAAAAAATGCAAAAGTCTGTAAGACTTAAATCGGGTCTTTGCATCTGGAACATGGTAAGATCACATGTTATCAGTGATGTTGCTGAAGTTAGAATTGCAAAATTGTAACATTGCAGTGATTCATAGTGGTCTCTCTCTCTCTCTCTCTATTCTTCAAAGATAGCAATAAGGAAAACAGGGCAATGGCTGGATAATTGGAGGAGGGAAGACATCCACCAAGGGAGGCAACATACAGGCTTCAACTTTAGCAATCAAGAACGAATGGCTTGTAGGCCCCAGGGATAAAACCAGAATGGAAAACATCATTAATTCCTTCAAGAGATGTAGGATAGTTAATGTACTTGGTACAGAATCTGACAATTTATGGCATGATGTAGCTAATGATGACATGAATACTGATGAGGATGCTGCTGGTGATCCATATGACAGTGCCATTCAAGAGACAGACTGAGATGAGTTACTTGGTTCTGAGGAGGAGATGGTGATTTTTATGGATTTATTCTACACTTAGTGCACACTCACTGTTAAGTGGTATTCTTTTCTGTACCGTGAAGATACAGTGACATTGGGCACATTTATATTTCTGGCTTTTGTTCTGATGAATTTAGTGTAAGGACATTAATGTTTCTCTCCATGGGGATTATTATTTATCTATAAATAAAAATGTAATAATCAAAATACTTTCAGCTCTGCTTGCAATCTTTCTGGGGATGGGGTTAGGAGGACAGTATCTGAAGTGGCAGCTGCTCCAGTGAGACGTTGGTAAAGGGTGGGTGTTTTGCATGGATGTGAAACCTAACGGAACAGGGGAGACCAACTTGCCAAACAGCTTTAGTTTTGAGTTTGGAGGAGACGAGAAAGCATCAGATGGACAAAAAAGGCTATAAATGACAAAGCGCTGAGGAGAGAGTGAACAAGCAAGAAATTCTGCTGAATGTAATTCGGAACAGAGTCCCTGGGCAGGACACATCTTAAGAGGAAATAGATTTGCAAGAGGAGGGAAGATTTCATGGAAAAAGACGAAGAGAATATCAATGATAGATGATTTGAAAATTAATGGAAAGTTTTGGCAAAGGGAAAAAAATAGCATGGAAAGAAATATAGGGATTACTGTGAGCCTAGGACCTGCCTTCAGGCAGAGCACAAATCTTGATGATGATGGGTGATCCTTCATTTACTGCATTTATCCTGTAATGCTGCTGAGGTTGCATCTTGAATATTGCTCGCTGCAGTTTGCCAAGATTCTTTTCAAAGAGAATCTGTAAGTAAAAGCTTTTGCTTTGCTGCTGCCTTTGCTTGCAGTAAAATGCATTTGCTTGCTGCAAATTTAATCCAGCCCAGCCTCACACCTGAAACAGTGGTGTCAACTGACACTCCAAAGAGGGACTGGATGACACTGTCTCTATTAATAAAATCTGTCCAGGAAGGTCCTGCTTGCTCTGACCTTTACTGGTGGTGGCAGAGTTGGATGGGGAGGATGAAAGGCAGGACATGGAGACAATGGTGCAAAGTGATGAATTTCTTCCTTGAAGGAAGAAAGGTCTTCCAGCAGCTGAACAGTTTGACCATAGCACTGACAATACTAGTTTGGTTGTTCCAAGCTCAGTTCTTTAGTTACTTTGATGTAATCCCTCATCAGCATATTCTACAATTTCTGCAGCAATGCGGGCATCCACAATACTATCGAAAGCAGCTAGGATTGCTCAAGCAAGCAGCATCCACAGAATTGATTTTTCATAAGTAGAATGGAGCACAAAACTGGCAATGTTGATGAGCACAGTAAATAGCAGCAGCTTCATGTAGGGCCCATCTCACCACTTACTTAATGTACACCCTTGACAACTTTCTGATAATCTTCAATCCCATTTGTTGATAACTCATTTCTTCTCCATTAGTTTCCATGTTCCACAAGCTGTGGAGTAAATCCGTTCCACTTAACGTACCTCCTATTAAGTTAGAAACATCTTCCTACCTTTCCACTTCTTTTATTATCCTTAATTTGTAAGTTATCAGCTTAAACTACGGTGATTTCCCAGACCCGTGTCCATGCCTGATAATGGGGTGGCCGTTCTCAATGAAAGTAGGTATGGTGTGGAGGGCTAGGTGAACTACACTTTACCCCAAGTGTCCTCTGAGCTATGGGAGAGGAAAGGAACTCAGTCAGCAATCCGGTTCTGGATCACTAAAAGGCATTTCTGGCATGAGGAAGTGATTGCACTTAGGAGCGATACACCCATTGTTGAATATCATGCTCACTGCCTGGGTTTACATGAGGTTTAAAATCAACTAGGTAAAAACAATTACTGCAGATGCTGGAAACCAGATTCTGGATTAGAGGTGCTGGAAAAGCACAGCAGTTCAGGCAGCATCCAAGGAGCAGTAAAATCAACGTTTCGGGCAAAAGCCCTTCATCAGGAATACAGGCAAAGTGCCTGAAGGGTGGAGAGATAAATAAGAGGACGGTGGGAATGGGGAGAAAGTAGCATAGAGTACAATAGGTGAGTGGGGGAGGGGATGAAGGTGATAGGTTAGGGGAGAGGGTGGAATGGATATGTGGAAAAGAAGATAGGCAGGTAGGACAAGTCATGGGGACAATGCTGAGCTGGAAGTTTGGAACTGGGGTGAGGTGGGGGAAGGGGAAATGAGGAAACTGTTGAAGTCCACATTTATGCCCTGGGGTTGAAGTGTTCCGAGGCGGAAGATGAGGCGTTCTTCCTTCAGGCGTCTGGTGGTGAGGGAGCGGCGGTGAAGGAGGCCCAGGACCTCCATGTCCTCAGCAGAGTGGGAGGGGGACTTGAAATGTTGGGCCACAGGACAGTGTAGTTGATTGGTGCAGATGTCCCAGAGATGTTTCCTAAAGCGCTCCGTGAGGAGGCGTCCAGTCTCCCCAATGTAGAGGAAACCGCATCGGGAGCAACGGATACAATAAATGATATTGGTGGATGTGCAGGTAAAACTTTGATGGATGTGGAAGGCTACTTTAGGGCATTGGATGGAGGTGAGAGAGGTGGTGTGGGCGCTGGTTTTGTAATTCCTGCGGTGGCAAGGGAAGGTGCCAGGACGGGAGGGTGGGTTGTAGGGGGGTGTGGACCTGACCAGGTAGTCACGGAGGGAACAGTATTTGCGGAAGGCGGAAAGGGGTGGGGAGGGAAATATATCCCTGGTGGTGGGATCCGTTTGGATGTGGCGGAAATTTCAGCGGATGATTGGGTTTATGTGAAGGTTGGTAGGGTGGAAGCTGAGCACCAGGGGCGTTCTGTCCTTGTTACGGTTGGAGGGGTGGGGTCTGAGGGCAGAGATGCGGGATGTGGACGAGATGCGTTGGAGGGCATCTTTAACCACGTGGGAAGGGAAATTGCAGTCTCTAAAGAAGGAGGCCATCTGGTGTGTTCTGTGGTGGAACTGGTCCTCCTGGGAGCAGATACGGCGGAGGCGGAGGAATTGGGAATACGGGATGGCATTTTTGCAGGAGGTCGGGTGGGAAGAGGTGTAATCCAGGTAGCTGTGGGAGTTGGTGGATTTGTAAAAAATGTTGGTGTCAAGTCGGTCGTCATTAATGGAGATGGAGAGGTCCAGGAAGGGGAGGAAGGTGTCAGAGATGGTCCAGGTAAATTTAAGGTCAGGGTGGAATGTGTTGGTGAAGTTGATGAATTGTTCAACTGTCATACAGTGAGACCTGCTGCGTGGAACCTCACCTGCCAGGACTTATAGACTGTAGTAAAATAGATGGTGACATCTTGCAAAATGTCCAGATTACAGAGGAGGAAGTGCTGGATGTCTTGAAACGGTTAAAGGTGGATAAATCCCCAAGACCTGATCAGGTGTACCCGAGAAGTCTGTGGGAAGCTAGAGAAGTGATTGCTGGGCCTCTTGCTGAGATATTTGTATCGTCGATAGTCATAGGTGACGTGCCGGAACACTGGAGGTTGGCAAACGTGGTGCCACTGTTTAAGAAGGGCGGTAAAGACAAGACAGGGAACTATAGGCCGGTGAGCCTGACCTCGGTGGTGGGCAAGTTGTTGGAGGGAATCCTGAGGGACAGGCTGTACTTGTATTTGGAAAGGCAAGGACTTATTCAGGATAGTCAACATGGCTTTGTGCGTGGGAAATCATGTCTCACAAACTTGATTGAGTTTTTTGAAGATGTAACAAAGAAGACTGATGAGGGCAGATCAGTAGATGTGATCTATATGGACGTCAGTATGGCGTTCGACAAGGTTCTCCATGGGAGACTGATTAGCAAGGTTAGACCTCATGGAATACAGGGAGAACTAGCCATTTGGATACAGAACTGGCTCAAAGGTAGAAAACAGAGGGTGGTGGTGGAGGGTTGTTTTTCAGACTGGAGGCCTGTGACCAGTGGAGTGCCACAAGGATCGGTGCTGGACATTTACACAAATGGTTTGGATGCGAGCATAAAAGGTACACTTAGTAAGTTTGCAGATGACACCAAAATTGGAGGTGTAGTGGACAGCGAAGAGGGTTACCTCAGATTACAACAGGATCTGGACCAGATGGGCCAATGGGCTGAGAAGTGGCAGATGGAGTTTAATTCAGATAAATGAGAGGTGCTGCATTTTGGGCAAGTAAATCTTAGCAGGATTTATACACTTCATGGTAAGGTCCTAGGAAGTGTTGCTGAACAAAGAGACCTTGGAGTGCAGGTTCATAGCTCCTTGAAAGTAGAGTCGCAGGTAGATAGGATAGTGAAGAAAGCGTTTGGTATGCTTTCCTTTATTGGTCAGAGTACTGAGTACAGGAGTTGGGACGTCATGTTGCGGCTGTATAGGACATTGGTTAGGCCACTGTTGGAATATTGCGTGCAATTCTGGTCTCCTTCCTATCGGAAAGATGTTGTGAAACTTGATAGGGTTCAGAAAAGATTTACAAGGATGTTGCCAGGGTTGGAGGATCTGAGCTACAGGGAGAGGCTGAACAGGCTGCCGCTGTTTTCCCTGGAGCGTTGGAAGCTGAGGGGTGACCTTATAGAGGTTTACAAAATTATGAGGGGCATAGATAGGATAAATAAACAAAAACTTTCACCTGGGGTCGGGGAGTCCAGAACTAGAGGGTGTAGGTTTAGGGTGAGAGGGGAAAGATATAAAAGAGACCTAAGGGGCAACCTTTTCATGCAGAGGGTGGTACGTGTATGGAATGAGCTGCCAGAGGATGTGGTGGAGGCTGGTACAATTGCAACATTTAAGAGGCATTTGGATGGGTATATGAATAGGAAGGGTTTGGAGGGATATGGGCTGGGCGCTGGCAAGTGGGACTAGATTGGGTTGGGATATCTGGTCAGCATGGACGGGTTGGACTGAAGGGTCTGTTTCCATGCTGTAAATCTCTATGACTCTATGACTTAGCAACTTCAGATGAAGGGGGAAACCTATAGGAACAAAGTATCTTTGTAAAAGAGAGATCCAGCACAGTTTGACCTATAATTGTTCCCCCACCATCATCATCTCCAGTGAAAATGTAACACAGGGAGGCAGAAAGTGGTGTTGCAAGCCTCACACAAAAAGCACAAATCCTTTTATATATGTCAATTTAGTCTGAAGCACTATCACATTTAGATTTGCAGACGCTACAGCTGCATTAATGTCTGTCATGACCATGTTAAGCACAACACTCCAATTTAGCAACATGTAATTTCCTTACTAATACACTACAATTACCAATCTATTAATTATACAACAGCCTCAAATAACATACCATCTCACAGTAGGGCTTTCTTACACATTTCTTTTAACTAAAGAGTTCAAAGCCAGAGAATTGGAGGAGGTTGAAAATCAGGCAAAATGGAGGGAACGACAGAAAGGAAATGAACAAATTGTAGGGCAAGTAATGGAGGAGACTAAGGGATCAATGTAGGATAATGAGAGACATGAAATAGAGAATATTCTGGGAAACATACAGAGTAATCAGAGAAAGTGAGGTGAGGGAAGCTAACATGGTAGTTTTCAGTGGAAAGAGGCTGGACTAGAGCTGGGAAATGTGCACAAAAGGTCTAAATTCCAGAGGCATGGTGAGCAAATCATGCCAATACACTTAAGGGAAGTCTAGTTAAGAGAAAAGGGGAGAAGGTGTTATAAAATTAAATTAGGATGGATAGGAGGATGCTTATGTACTGCATAAAGGCCAACACAAATTGATCGGGCATGATGATCTTTATAGTGACTAATCTCTAATAACAAAGATAAAATTATGGAGTGTCAAGATTTTATATTTGGCGGGGTGAGCTACTAAAAGAACATCATTTGTTTTTAGAAATAATAATGAATCATATAGATCAATCAAAACTGCACAAGTCACATTATATCTAGGTAATCTTAAACCACTTAATATTGGACAACTTGGGAACAAGAGTAGACCAGCCAATTGCTTAAACATGCTCTACGGTTCAATTAGATCAAAGCTGTCTTGATTGATACTCCTTAATTACTGTTGCCTAATAACAAAAGCTTCAATCTCAATTTTGAAATTTTCAATTGATGTAACTCAACTATGTTTTATGGGACTTTGTTAAGTAGTGCGCTGAGAGTTCTATTCACTACTATGTGTGAAGATAGAAATAATAAAGGAGTGAGAATGATCCATCACAGTTGTACATTGCCAGCGAGGGAACAGAAAGCCGCATAAATGGAGCATTTACAGACTTTACCCCATTCTTTGAGAAACAAAATGTTGCAAAATAAAAACCCAAGGAGCAAACTGCAAGGCACTTTACATGGGGATAGCAAGTGCACATTGGAGAACGTGAATACATCACTAATAACAAATGTGGCAATCATTTCGAATCTGGATAGAGGATAATAAATCATTGAGTGAGGTGTAAGCAATTATAAAACTAAAACAGGCAAAGATGGGCTGTTCGAAATAGTCCTACCAGTGAAAGTGTGTTGTTATTATTAACTCTAAGCACACTGAACACCAAGTCATGGTCATCCAAATTTAGAGCGTTAAAATTGTAAAGACACACTCTTAATTTAATAAAGCTAATTCAATTTAATTCAGTATCAACTTAGGCCTCATAAGAAGCATTCACACATGAGCTAAGTCGTGAATTCAAGTGCCAACCCAGAGGCTTGGCCACAAAATCCAGGCCCTGTTGTTCCAGTACATTATTGAGCATTTGCTGCACTATTACTATTACTATTACTAATAGGGTTAGGGTTAGGGTTAGGGTTAGGGTTATTACTATTACTATTCTTACCAAACCATGAGTGTTCATGTCCACACTAATGTTCCCAATTTGGAACCAAAAGACCAGAGAGAAACAATGCTTTTGTGAGGGGAGAGTGCCTGTGAGGCAGAGTGTCAACCTAAACACGACCACGTCATGCAACACATTAGCTGTGCACTGTAAACAGTAGTTAGAGGGGAAATTGTTGGAAATACTGTCTTTCAGATAAGATGTTAAACAAAGATTTCACCCACCCTCTCAAGTGGACAAAGCAATTGTATGGCACTAATTTAAAGAGCAGAGTAATTCTTCCAGCATCCTGTCTAATATTTATCCATTCATCAACACTTAAAAAAACGAAACATCTGATCACTTATCTCTTCGTTGTTTGTGACATCTGACTGTGTGCAGAGTTGGCTGCTGCATCCCCCTATAATGACAACGGTGATAGCATTTCAAAAATACTTAGCACATTGTAAAGTGCTGTGGGATGTCCCAAGTTCGTGGAAAGCATTATACTAGTTCACAGCAATTAATATGTGTGAAGGTCACAGGAAGATCCTGTACCTTTATTGCTGAAAGCATCATCTTAATTGAGTACCTGTCTTTTTTTTTTCATAAAGTAATTCATGCATTAACTTGCCTCCTGATATGTCTGGGACTGTTTGGACTCACATTCAGTGGACTGAAGCTTGCTGAGTGGTGAGAAACTCTGAGCATAGTCCGACTCTCACTGAAGGCATGCTAAACCCTGCCCCTCCTTCGACTATCGATTAGAAATTCTATCTTTCTAATCTCAGCTAGAAGAAATTTAAATAAACAGCCAATTTCTTTCTGCAGGGGATTGAGTGCCTTTCACCCACTCCTTCTCCTCCTTCTATCTGGAAAACGCATAGGCATGAGGCTGTGCAGAGGATGGAGGCTGCAGACTGAGTTGTATCTTAGCAACGCGAACGGCTCGTTCATCATCAGCAGCAGCAGCAGCAGCAGCACTGCAATGACAACATCTCTTGCCTCCTCTCAGCAACCAATCACCTTTAACCGGGCCAATGTGCTGCGGTTCTGAGCTGCAGTACCTGTGAAACTGTCCTAAATAAAGCACATTTTAGGGGTGTATGCATCTCACTTAAATATACGTCAACCCACTTAATGCAAAGAAAAGTAAAGGTCATACAGCTCAGAATTCACAGTGGCAGCTGAGCTACTGAATGGTCACAGATTATTCTAAACTTCTATTTATAATGCTGAAAAATTATGTCCAACATCAAAGGAAGACTGAACATGTGTAAGTAAACTAAAGAGCATCAGGTTTACCTGCTCTGTGCCAGGATGTGATTTCAGCTCAGTTTACTGGTTGCTCTGTTTGGAAAGATTAATCATTGAATTCCTACGGTGTGGAAATAGGTACTCGGCCCATTGAGTCCACACTGACTCGCCAAAGAGCATCTCACCCAGATCAACTCCCCTATTCTATCCCTATCACCCTGCATTTCCCGAGGCCAATCCACCAAGCCTGCACAACCCTGGACACTTCCGGCAATTTAGCACAGCTGATCCAGTTAACCTGCACATCTTTGGACTGTGGGAGGAAACTGGAGCACCTGAAGAAAATCCACGCAAACATGGGGAGAATGTTCAAACTCCACAAAGACAGTCGCCCGAGGCTGGAATTGAACCCTGGTCCCAGGTGCTGTGAGCCACCATACCCATGGGGGTGGGGGTTGGCAGTGAGGGTGATGACACTCTGAGAGGAAGATCTGCAAGGGACAGATGTCCTCAGAGCTGACGGTTCCTAGTTTCCAAAGCCTTACTCAAACCTCCCTTGAAGTGTTCTTCACCCTAATATCAAAGCGGCCTTCAGTAGGACATGTCTCTTCCCCCTTACACCAGCCTTTACCTGTGTCGAAAGACCATGACTGAATGATCTTGATGCCCCAGGCCATTAGCGGTTTTGTTTTAGCACAATGAATGGTCCAGTCTACAGAGTGATGGGTATAATCAAGCACAAGGGAAATTAGATGTCTCTCCTTAGAATTAGCTGATATTGAAAGAGGAAATTGAGGATTTGTTTTTAAACGTGAGTCCAAGAATTAGCCAGAGTAGGATCTTTAGCCTGTTGAGTCTGTTCTGGCACTCAATAAGATCATCCGTGATCTGATGTGGCCTTAACATTACTTTCTTGCTTGATCCCCGATAACCCTTAACTCCCTTGTTGATCAAAGATCTGTCCAGCCTTCAAGACCCTGTACAATCTTGTACAATTCAATAAAATCACCCTTCTAAGCTCCAATGAGTGTTGGCCAAACTTTCCTCACAAAACAACACTTTCATTCCAGGAGAAGCCTGAGTGGACCTTCTCTGAATTGCTTCCAATGCAAGTACATCCCTCCTTAAATGCCGTACCGTTATAGCAATACGTCCCTATCTTTTTATTCAACTCACCTTACAATAAAAGTCAATGTTTGCGTTCCTGATTCATTGCTGTAACTGTACACTCACTTTGTGTGATTCATTTATAAGGACACCTAGTTCCCTCTGAACTGCAGCATTCTGCGGTCTCTCTCAACTTAAACAGTATTCCACTTTCTATTCTTCTTGCTAATGTGAACATCATCTTCTCTCATTATACTCAATTTGCCTGTTTTTGTCCACTTAGCCTCGTTGTATATCTTTGTAAACTCTATATCCTCCTCACAACTTGCTTGTTTTTAAAACCTACCTCTGTATCATAAGTAAATATAGCGACAATTCTCACCCTCATCAAGCAATTAGCATAGACTGTAAACAGTTGATGCCTCAGCACTGATTCCTGTGGTCCTCCACTGGTTCATTTGCAAACCAGAAATTGACCACTTAGCCTGACTATTTTCAGTGTTAGCCATTCCTCTATTTGTCCTTCTATGCCAATGTTTCACTAGCACCATGAGCTCTTATGGTGTGCAGTAACCTTTAATATGGCATCTTATCAAATTCCTTAAGGAAATCCAAATACACTGCATCTACTAGATCCCCCATGTCCACCCTGCTTTATTACCTCCTCAAACAACTTAAATAAATTTGTTAAACATAATTTTTCTTTCACAAAATCATGCTGACTCTGCCCAATTGTATTATGCTTTTCACAATGTTTTGTTGCCACTTCCTTAATAATGGACTGTACCATTTTGCCACTGACATTATACCAATCAACCCAGAACACCTCCCTCATTTCCTTAATAGTGGTGTTAAATTTGCAGCTTTCTAACTGCTGGATTCTTTATAGTATTTGGGCAATTTTGGAAGATTATAACCAAAGCATTCACAATCTCTGCAGCTGCTTCGTGTAAGGCCCTAGATTATCAACCATCAATCCAAGAGATTTGTCAACCTACAGTCCCTTTAGTTTTACAGCAATTTCTTCTCCAGTGATCATTATTGTTTAAGTTCTTCCTTTGCTTTTGCCTCTGCTTTTCTATTAATCTTTGAGTGTTTTTGTGTCTTTCATTGTGGAAATGGATACAAAATACTGAATCAAAGTCTCTGCCATTTTTCTTTGTTTCTCATTATTGATTCCACAGTCTCACTTTTCCGTTTCCCTATTTCCTACGACCTCATGTAACACTAGTGCAGGAAAGAGCAGTCAGATAATGCAACTAGAGAAACCAGACCGAAAAGGCAAATGATATCAGAGATCAGTGTCAGGGAAAAACAGTGTGAGAGACAACAGTGCAAAAGACAGCAGTCAGATAGGAGTCCCTGAGACTCCAGTCAAAAAGCAATACAAGAGATAACAATCAAACGGGAGTGATTTAATTACGATATATTAATTTCTGGTAAAACAACATCTCAGTAACAATGGTATGACAATAGAGCTTTCAGAGGTGTACTTTCCTTTTTTTAAATGAAGGAAGTTTGAGACAGAGGTACCAAGTGGTCTGCTCAAAGTCAATAAAGTAAGCAGCTTGTGAAGCCTTGGAGTTTTTTTTTAAAAGTTGGAACAATAGAAGCAGCCTAAATGGGTGTGGTCAAGAATCAGGATTTTTGGCTTTAGCTTCCAGCAGCCACTGTGGTCTTGAAGCTAGATGTGGATGTTCTTATTCCACTCTCTGTTACAGCTAAAACCTAGGGATATCTTCCTGCTGCTGGAATTGCATGTGAGACAATCTATTTTACTGCATTTGCCTTTTCCAACCCCTTTTATGGGATGTTACTATTAGCAAGGTTGGAGAAGTTTTGTAGTTCAGGTTGAGGTTCTGGATATGAATTTGTTTGCTGAGCTGGAAGGCTTGTTTTCAGATGTTTTGTCACCATACTAGGTTACATCATCAGCAAGCCTCCAGTAAAGCATTGGTGTTATGTCCCGCTTTCTATTTATGTATTTAGGTTTCCTGGGGTTCTATATATGTGCTTAGGTTTCCTGCATTTTAACTGTAGCATAAAGATAAAGACCAATCAAATTGCATCTGGAACACATACCTTATACAGTAGCACCTCGACATACGAACGACCCCGTTCACAAACAAATCGGTTTACGAACAGGATTGTACGTAAAATTTTGCTTCAACGTACGTACGAAATTCAACGTATGAGCGAAGGTACGAATGCAAAAAGCCCGTGTGCGACCACATGGTTTCATTGTTCTGCTTGCTACGCGCTTGTTGAACGCAAAAGCTCTCGGGCCCCGCGTGATCTCATTCAGTTCGTCTTTGGCGCATGCGCTGTGAACAGCCGTCCAAGCATTCTTACGCTATCCGAACAATGGGAAAAATTGATTCAGTTTGCGAACTTTTCGGTTTGCGAACCGGGTCCCGGAATGGATTAAGTTCCTAAGTCGAGGTGCTACTGTACTTAATTTTAAAATAATAAAAAAGCAGCATCTAGGTTATCTTCTTTACATATTTTGAGGGGGTTTGGTCTGGTTCATTACAATCGGGAGGATGAACCATCTATGGTTCCATCTATGGGGCGAGGGGGGGTGCAGGCAAGCAGAATGTGAATAGTGTTACCATTAAACTGATAAAGTGATCTTGTGAGCTGTTACAGCTGAATTTCTTAATTTCTTCACAATATTTCCATTTTGTGCTTAATTATCCATTTGCAGGTGAATCATGGATTTGGTTTGATGCCACACAATATAAAATCTCATCATTTTATCAAAGTCCTGCATTTAAAATTAAAACTGAGGCTAGAGGGCAGAAGGCAGTCAGAAACCTCATTCCTTCACAGATAATGCAGTTACAGAAAAGGTTATTAGGGAAGTATCAAAATGGACAGCGTAACTTGGATTTATCTAGAGATGTGAGGGATTGAGAACATCAGGAGAGGTTGCAGAGGTGGGATTAAGAAATATTAGAGATCTTGATAAATGTGGAATATAATGACATGGATAGGCGAACTCAGGAGACATGAAGCAAGCTATCGACGGATGGGAAGTAATTGAGGAATACAAAGTGAGGAGGCTACATGAAGTTGAACTATTAGTGGACTTGCTGAATTTACTGTTCCTTGGGATAATTCTTTGATACAGCTTTCCCACCACTGTCAATGAATGAAAAATTATTGGATGCATTTCTGATATTTTTTGAGGTGCAATCACTATGACACTCCACCACCTCCCCTTTGATGAGTGTTATGAAGTTGTGGGTGTACTGTTCCTTTAAAAGAGTTGAAAGCTAGCAGAACTACCTGACACAGCATTAAGTGTTCTAAACAAGATATAATGTAACATTTGGTTGAACAACTCAATTAGCTGGTTGCCTGGAGATGACAAAACAAATTCGAATTAGGCCAACCAGTTTAAATTATACCCCCAAAAATAGCAAACTCCAATCAAGTTTGAATTAAGTATATTGACAATCTTAAAAGTCAATGACACAATCTGACAATTTGGGGGAAAATGAACAGCTAAGAAGAGAACTGCCAAGCCACCAGCATCTGCAGACTGCCCAGAAAAATATCTCTCTTAAAGGTACTTTTATCGATCAGTAACTTGTGAAACTGAAAATCTGAATTTTTGGTAAATCTTAATCGGGGGTTTTATCAGACTAGTATTGTAGAAAGGAAAGTAAAAGATAGGTTAGAGAAAGGAGTTGTAAATAGTTGTTAGTTAATTATTCTCTGTTATACTTTAAGAAATAAAGTTGTTAATTTTTACTTTAAATAGTTCTTGGCCACTCGAATTTTCACAGATTATTGCATGGGATAAATCTTTTCTGTGTTGTTGGTTTAAATTAAGCAGGAGGGTTTACCCAGTGTTGTAACATTCAATACAGCTCACAGCAAGACATACCTGATCACAGAAATTCCCTGACTCTGCTGGCTCTATGCATAGTTGATTTTTCTGGCCATTGGTAAAGACTTGGAGAAAACTAGAGATGATTTGGAGCTCAGTTAGGGAAGAGGCTCTCAGAGCACAATTTGCTTTCTGTGGAGAGCAAAGGATTGAGAGGAGACATGATCCAAATTTCTAAATGCCGAGAGAAAATGAATAATGAAGATGATATCCACTGATGTACACTAGATCCTGTTCCACTAATGCACACATTTGGATACATGGGTGAAAATATTTAAATCTTTCTGTGCCTCACATTTTTGGATTTTTTCAATCTTCTCTAGCCCTGCAAACCTCCATTATCATTACTCTGACCATCTGCATTCCTCACTTCCTCTGAGCTAACTGACACAGTTTTGGATGTCTTCCTGAGTGACTTGGCATTGCTATGAATCGTCACAGCTCAGGGGGTTGCACTTTTGCTAGTGAGTCAGTACTAGACTCACGTCCCACTCCTGCGACATGGACATACTATGTAAGTTGACTCTTGGTACCGGACAGAGATGTTCGGTCAAAGTTGCAACTATCAGGTGAGACATTAAACCACGCCCTTTCAGGTTGATGGAAAAAAATCCAATGATATTATTGTGAACAAAAACAATGGAAAGATTCCTAATGCTCCTGGGTGAATATTAAGCCCTCCACCAACATCACCAGTGATGCAATCATGCTTTAGTTGCCAGTAGTGGAACTGCACTTCATCTAATTTAGGTACTGCATTTTCTTGTAAGACTCTTTGGGACATGCTTAAAGGCACTGTGTAAATGCATATCATTTCTTTTACTTGTCAGAAAATGTTAACTTGTCTTTTCTTGCCATGGATGTGTTCAAGCCTACTGAGTGTTTCCAGCAGCCTCAGGATTCTGTTTTCCATATTTGTTTGCTTTCTAGAAAACACTCACCATCTTGCATATTAATTAACACACATCCTTCATGCTACAGAATCTCAATTTAGCAGAATACTTTCGGGAATGCTGAACAAAACACATTTCAAGGTTGATTATTTCCAGGGGTGAACGATTACCAAATCCCAATGTGGTACTTGGTGAGAAAGCAGTCAATTGTTCCATTCCCCATCAAGCTCATCCTTCATACGTGTAAGCACAATCATTTATCAAAATATAATTTAATCATGCAGAGACCAGCAATTATCTGATATTAGGTTTGTATATCCAGATTGTGAAAAGTCAATGGCAGAAACAACGCTAGCTCTGATCACAATCTCACACCCATCACCAGCTTGAGAAATAGATTCCACTGTGAATAGCTACCGTCAAGTTTATTTCTTGACAAAAGGGAATTTCTGTGTTGGTAAATATATTCACATGCAAATATTGAAGGTGGGAAGACTGTCTGAGCTGTGATATCTCTCATTGTTATATAGCAAATGCTTACAATCTAGAATTACATGGAAAGAATAGCTGTTCAGTCACTGGTGCCCTAACACATCACCACCTTCGGGAACAGGGAAAAAATCAGTACAATGGTTCGCTTGTAAAGTGTAGTGACTGTTATAATGTGGAAATGCAAGCAGTAAATGATGTTCGTTGTATGTGTCATTGTTCACTTCTCATCCTGAATGTCTGGTTATTGATTTGCTAATCAAAAACTGTAGGAAACTGAATTGACACAGTGCGCATCAGCCTTCAGTGGTGAAATAAATAACATGGGAATAGCCAGGAGGATGCAGTTAGGAGACCCAGTCCTTGATCTGTGCCTCACACAACTATGTGAAACATCTTCAGCCAGTTTACCAGTCACGGTTTATAATGATTTACAGGGAGTTGGTATCCCTCTCTCTTCTGAGCCAGAAGGGTGTGGGTTCAAACTCCACTCTAAAGACTTAAAAACAGAGTTTAGGCTGAAATTTCAGTGCAGAACTGAGCGGATGCTGCACTGTCAGAGGAGCTGCCTTTTGAATGAGCTGCTAAACCAAACCTCTGTTGTCCCTCTTTAGTTGACATTAAAGACCCCTCAGCATTATTTCGGAGAGCAGAGGAGTTATCCTTGCTATCTCTCTGCCATAATTATTTATCAACCAACACACTTTTAAGAAAAAGAGTCAGTATTGTGCTGTTTGTAGAAGGGGAGTGTGCGTCAATGGATTGCTTTCATTCCTACATTACAAGAATCAATAAACTTAAACAAGCACTTCATTGGCTGTTAAGAGCTTTGGGATGTTTGGAGGTTATGAAAGGTGTTAAATAAATACAAGTCGTTTGCATGAAAATAAAATTGACCAAATCCCTCCGATTATTGATTTGGTGACAATCTTGCATTTAACTCCTCTTTTAGATCGCCTTACCTTCTCTATTTAATGGAAAGGACCCCAGTTCCGTTATTCTCTCTTATTAATTAAAGCCTTTTATCCCTGGGCTCACCTTGATCTATCTCTTAATGCCAATTGCCGCCTGTAATGGTTCTGAGTTTGGCAAATTTCCAAACAGCTTCAAACTCTTTGTTTGAGGTTATGATCTGGATTACATCAACAGTTTCATACTATACTGCAGTATAGTATGAAACCTCTTCCATAACTCCAGTTAATGTTTCAGAGATTTCATCAGGATTTTAGAATCAGTATGCATTTCTCCAGACAGTTAAATATTATTTGGGGAAACTAAATCAGACATAAGTCGTCATAACTGACTAGCTCAGATGAAGGAAGCTTGATTCTGCTTTTCCCTTTCGAAAACTGACGAGTCTGGCATGTGCTTACAGCATGTTGTCCATCATTCAGATTTCTAGAGGTCTTCACTTTTTTAAGCCTGGGGGGAGGGGGCGAGATGTTTGAAATCCATGAAATTTGAAGAGAATTACATATCCACATTTAAACAACTGCAGAGCTGCTGTAGAGACAGGTACATCCATAAAGCAAGAGTCTCACTGGTGAGCTATAAGAGGTTAGTTACTACTGTGTCCAGAAAATGTTCAAACTCAGGTTTTTATCAATTCAAATTGATTTTATTCAACTGATTTTTTAACTTGCTGATGAGCTTCAGGAACAAGGAGAAAGAGGGTGGACAATAAACACATTACTGTTCCAGCTTGGTTAAAATCTTATCCAGCAACTTTTAACCATCTAGCTTTTGGACATAAAAATCTACCTTGCTATTCAAGCTAACTGGCTGTGCTGCCCAACGCAACTCTCTAATCAAGTTAACCAACAGCTCAAGCAACAAATATAATGGCCGCAGGTGAGCGAGGTCAGAAATGGAGCCATTCATCAACAAGCTGTAGAGATGATGATGGCTTTGAAGATAAAGCTGATCTGGGCATCTCTGTCCCAAAGATATAGTCAGCCCTCCCCAAAAGCCAGGGTAGTGGGAGGGGTCGATGGTGATGACATGCTTTCAGCTGTTGGTGGTGCTGTAGAGCTGGCTGCGTGAGGGCAGCAAGTAGACCTGTCAGGGAGAGCCAGGCCTTTATATTACTGCCCTCGCTCAAGGTGAGGTGGTGGATGGGAGATTGCGGAGATGAAACCGTAATACCTGCTGCCACTGATGGGCTGTTTAATTTCCGTCTGTAAAGGGCTTGAAGCATGGTGTGGAATTTCAAAACTGTGAGGTACCTTTTTTTAACAAATCAACATTTAATAATAACAAGCTGCTTCTGTCAATGGGATGACATTATTTGGACCAGAGGTGTGAGCTGTTTAGATTCAAGCGAGATGGTTTCGACTTAAGTCCTCCGTCACAGTGTAAGTATGTCATTAATCCAGTTTTCTCCATCACACACCAATCCAAAGACACAAAAATGTGCAGTGCCAGTATTTTGTCATTTTCCAGCTGCCTGAATGAACATAAAAATATTCCTGCTCTAGCTCCTAACCAACCCCTGACAACAGCCAGCTCCAAACAGGAGCACTACTTCTGGAAGCTTCTGCAGCTCCACGACGAGAGTTAACAACATGCATTGGTGTAGTATCACGTAGTATCACCCTCACCATCGTGGGCACAAAGGCTGCAGTGATCTGTCAACGTAAGAGCGGCTTTGCCAAGTCCCTGTCTTCAATGGAAAGGAAGGAGTGTGAAGCCCTTCATAATTCCTGCTGCGGGGTCTGTTCAGTAGCCAGCATGCCCATGTACTTGTTGGTGAGGAAGTCGCAGACAGGGATGTTACAGATGGCTTGGTGCATGTTGATTACACTCAGTTCTTTGGGCATTCTAAATCAAACAAAAGAACAGATTATTTACAATTTACAAATTGGGCATGAAATGATACTACAGCCCATTGTGGCAGTGCCAACTCTCTGACAGAGTTATGCAATGAGTCCCACTCCTGAGTTCGGTCTTCATAGCTTTGTATTCTTCCCACAGATGCTGCTCAGTTTCTCCAGCAACTTCTGTATTTGCACCACTATTCCAATGCTCTTCCAGACAATTCTCCAAACTCCTGCCTCTGTAATCATCTGCCCAAATCTCTCTCGGTCTGTATTCTATTAAGCACCAGTCCGGCTCGTGTCTCACCTAACCGTGACCTTGTCAGTCAGAGACTCGGTTGATTGGAGGGAAAATTGCAACATACCTTTTATGGGGAGTGCTCTGGTATGCGATTCCCAAAGACTCTCGAAGGATGTCACTTACAAACAGTTCAGCAGCCTAAAGACAAAAGAATGGGAGTGATCAGGAATACTGTCAGCACATCAAGTCACAGAATACTGCAGCTTCCATGTGGGCCTTTACTCTGCACCTCCCTGTAATATATCAGATACTGAACATTAAAGCAACAGATTGGAAGTTAGCAACCACAGCCAATATCAGGACATAGTGGAAAATCAAAAGCTTCTTGAACTGACCTGTTGTTACTCAGATCTGGCACAGATGTTTAGATTGACAGTCTCTTACAGAGTTACTATATTATTTAGCGCAACACATTTCTGACACTAGTGACTCATACACAGGGACTAGTTGTGACTTGCAGTAACTCAATGTCATTCGCAGCCACTCACTCTTGCACACAGGAACATAGGCTTGCTGCAAAACCACTCGCCCTCCCCGCCAAAGCACGCATCCTCCCCTGCAGGAAGTCGTCCTCACTTGGAGGGACTCGCTGTCATTCTAAGCGACTTGCTGTCATTCAGTAAGACAACTTGACCTTACCTTTATGATCATTTCTTCGATCACCGGGGCATAGACATGGCTCTCCACCTCAACAGGTTCAATCGTAACACCAATCTACAAAGGAAAACAGAGCAATGTGGGGGGACTAATTCAGAAGGAAAACAAGCAGAGGGCTAAACCATCTTGGAAAGGCAGTCCAAAAAAGGGGACATAGACACACAGATGCACGCATGCACACCCCGCCACACAGGAAACAGAGTGCCAGACATACAAAACACACAAACAAGTAGGTTGAAGCTGGATTTCTGGCTACATCTTAACTTTTCCTGATTACCTGCTGGGCTGTGTCTCTGGCATACTCCATGGCTGGCAATAGGCCCATGTAGAATTTGACCTCTTCATCCTCCTCCTCCAGTTCTTTCTTGACTGTCACTTTAGAAGACTCAGCTGTGCCAATGATGTCAACCTCTTCATCGCTCTCAGGCTCTGTTTTCAAAATGGCCTCCACCTCCATGAGCCTTTGACAGAGCTCACCGGCTATGGTGTATGTGGAGGGGCACTCTGAAATACATTATCAAAAACTGGTAGATAATAGAAAACTCCTAAACTATGTTGGAGATTCGATGAATAATGTCAAGTTTTAAAGCTATCAACGTGTTAGTATTTTATGGTGAATTGCTAAATATTGGTGAGCATAAATAGCACTGCACATTTCTAGAAATGTTTTAAATAAAGGGGAGTTCGTAAATGATTCAAAGTAACTCAGATAGTTTGCACTTACGTGAAAATGTAACAAAAGAGCTGTAAGTAACGAAAATGATTTGGAAAATCACTTTGGTACTTTGTACAGAAGATCAGGAATACGTAAGCATCTTTAAGAATATAAAAGCATATCCAGGGATAAGTAAACGTATCTTGAAGGATCAAAAAACAATACAAGATGATCAATTTTAACTTCAAGTCGGAGAAAGGGTGCAAACGTAAAAGTTATTGTATTCACTGGCCTAATTGAGGCCAAGGCCAAGGCTTCTGTGCCGTGATAGTAATAAATACTATTCACGGTATCAGTTAAAGACCAAAATGAATCAATACTTGCGTACCCCTTACTTTAGGTGGTCTCTCATTCTTCACGTCAAATGCAGAATTGCTTCAGAAAGGTGGGAAATCCCACATCAGTTTTCCAACTCAGGGCCCAGTTAAAGTGTAATTGGTACTTTGCTTTCACAACAGAACATCAGCTCATATCCCTCAGCCACATAACTGCAGCTGACATTTCAAATGACAGCCATAAGAAATGTGGAGTTAAGGCAAAATATTCCATGTTAAAGATCACTCCTCTAATCTTCATGTCTAGTTAGTCGAAATAGGAAAGGGTATAATCAATCACCAAGGGTTTTAAGTAGCATTAAAGTTTTGTAAATATACCCAAGTCTTTGTAAATCATGCCGAGGTAGTAAATACTGTTGGGCAATCTGATTTTAAAATTGAACCAGCTCTCTTAAATCTGCATGAGGTTATTTATCACTGATGCCTTTTAAATATTGATCTTACTGTGTCCCAGTGATTTAATACTGGAATTATATACTGCTAAATAGGACAAGGACACTGAGCTGTATGCTGTAAAAGTGTATAGTTTGCATATTGTGCTATAAATAATGTCTACTGGGGTATTGTCTTCAAAAAACATTGAGCATTTGTTATTGTGGCTGTCAAATAATTGCCAGCATTTTAAAATTGTGGACCATTATTATTAAAATATTGAACTACTGAACAATGAGCCTGACATGTCACTGGAATTTCATTCTACCCAATCCTAGAGGGATACAAGTAAAGAGACAGCAATTAGAAATTAGGCTGAACAGGAAACTGAAAACAATGCTTTGGGTTATCTTTCTAAACACTGACTGACAAGGTGACATTGGGACTATTATGCCATACAAGTACTGGAGGGTGGCACAGTGGTTAACACTGCTGCCTCACAGTACCAGGGACCTGGTTTCGATCCGACACTCGGGCAACTCTCTGTGTGGAGTTTGTACATTTCCCCTTCCCAATTTCTTCTGGATGCTCTGGTTTCCTCCCGTAGTCCATAGATGTGCAGGTTAGGTGGATTGGCCATGCTAAATTGCACATAGTATTCAGGGATGTGCAGGGTAGGTGGGTTAGCCATGGTAAATGCAGCGTTACAGGGACAAGTAGGTAGCAGGGTGGGACTGGGTGGGATGCTCTTCAGAGAGTTGGAATTAACTCAATGCACTGACTGGCCTGCTTCCACATTGTAGGGATTCTATGATATAGGACACATGGGGAGGAACAGGGTATGGGAGAGAGAGCCTTGAATGTACAGTGCAGAGGGGAAGAAAAATCTCAACTGCCTGTACTTAGCTTCTCACTGCCATCTTCTTCTGTTTAACTTGTGTTGGTTTGGGATTGGAACAGTTCACTCAGCAAACAATGAGTTCGGTCAGGTCTTTCACTTTCCTGAACCTGAGCAAAATATTACTTGGAGCGGAATGTTGATCTCACCTGGCTCATTGTCGATTCGCGTCAGTATATCTTCCATTGAATCCTCTTCGGTGACAGCGGTCTCTGGGTCAGGGGGGGTGTACCCACGCTGCCGACACCAGTACATGATTGGCTTAGTCTTCATGATGTCTGTGTTGCTGAACCGTGGGCACTTCTCCATCACTTCCTGCAGGATCTTTCTTACAGCTACTGCACGCTGCCACTGGGGTAAACAGGGAGGAATATGAGGTTCTGAGCTTTTTGTCATCATCCTTACAGACTAAAAATAAGGAAGGGAAACATGCCAGATACATTCTTGGGCTGACATCATGACAAAGGCTAATAGATGTTTGTCTGTCTGTCTGTCTCTCTCTCTCAGTTGAGCTGGAATATAGTGATGGAAATTATGTTTGCTTTGCACAGAGGGTTAGTCAGATTCTATTTTGAGCATGAACTTCAGGAAAGAGGTCTTTCAAGGTGAATTTATAGATTCACCAGAATGAAGGGCTGGGGAGTATTTCCCGGAGTTTAAAGGTTTGAAGGTTGAGCCAACTGAGATACTTAAAATAATGAAGATGGCTGAATGGCTGACAGAGTGCATTTGGAGAATTGATTTTCCCAGGTGTGGGAATTGTACAAGGAAGCACACAATCTGAAAATGGCAAGGTTAGCCTTTCTGGAATGAAATCAGAAAGTCTGAGTTACTGCCTGCATTTTCTGTTTTCATTTCAGACTTCCAGCATCTGCAGTGTTTTGCTTTTGTTGTCGTACAAATTTGGAATTGTATCCCCAAAAGACATCTGGTGCTGAATTCATAGCAGGTTTCAAGACTAAAATCAAAGGTTTTTGATATTGCGATGTAACATAGATGGAGAACAAAGGCAACAATATGAAGACAAGGTACAGATTAGCAATGATCACTGCTAATCCTGGCTTTTCCTGTTCTCAAGAATTTGGAAACTTTCTGAGCAATTAAGAAATGGAATACAGGAATTTGTATCACAGGGCACAAACTGTATACCGGGATACAAGTTCCTGTAATATAAATCATGTCTAATGAACTTGATTGAGTTTTTTGAAGAAGTAACAAAGAGGACTGATGAGGGCAGTATGGTAGACGTGATCTAAATGGACTTCAGTAAGATGTTCAACAGGGTTCCCCAAGTGAGACTGGTTAGCAAGGTTAGATCTCATGGAATACACGAAGAACTAGCCATTTGAATACAGAACTGGCTCAAAGGTAGAAGACAGAGGGTGGTAGTGAAGGATGGCTTTTCAGATTGGAGGCCTGTGACCAGTGGAGTGCTATAACAATCAGTGCTGGGCCCACTACTTTTTGTCATTTACATAAATGAGTTGGATGTGAACATAGGAGGTATAGTTAGTAGGTTTGCAGATGACACCAAAATTCGAGGTGCAGTGCAAAGGAGGTTACCTCAGATTATAGCAGGATCTTGATCAATGGGCTGACAAGAAGCAGATGGAGTTTAATTTAGATAAATGCGGGGTGTTGCATTTTGGGAAAACAAATCTTAGCAGGACTTATACACTTAATGCTAAGGTCCTAGGGAGTGTTGATGAAAATAAGAGACCTTGGAGTACAGATTCATAGCTCCTTGAAAGTAGAGTAGCAGGTAGATAGGATAGTGAAGAAGGCGTTTGGTATGCTTTCCTTTATTGGTCAGAGTATTGAGTATAGGAGTTGGTAAGTCACATTGTGGCTGTACTGTACATTGATTTGGCCACTTTTGGAATATTGCGTGCAATTCTGGTCTTCCTATCAGAAGGAAGTTGCAAAACTTGAAAGGATTCATAAAAGGTTGACAAGGCTGTTGCCATGGTTGGAAGATTTGAGCTATAGGGAGAGGCTGAATAGGCTGGGGTTGATTTCCCTGGAGTGTCAGAGGGGTGACCTTATAGAGGTTTATAAAATCATGAAGGGCATAGATAGGATAAATAGACAAAGTCTTTTCCATGGGGTGGGGGAGTCCAGAACTAGAAGGCATAGGTTTAGGGCGTGAGGAGAAAGATATAAAAGAGACCTAAGAGCCAACTTTTTCACACAGAGGGTGGTACATGTATGGAATGAGCTGCCAGAGGAAGTGGTGGAGGCTGGTACAATTGCAACATTTAAAAGGCATCTGGATGGGTATACGAATAGGAAGGGTTTAAGAGGGATATGGGCTGAGTGCTGGCAAATGGGACTAGAGTAGATTGGAATATCTGGTCGGCATGGACGAGTTGGGCCGAAAGGTTTGTTTCTGTGCTGTACATCTCTAAGGTATATCCTGACCTGGAGAACCCTATATCCTGATCACCAATACACTAAGTCCTGCCTGTAGATCACAACATGTTGAGATGTCAGTCTTAGCCTTGACACTCAATAAGGCATCAAGCAAAGTCTAGTTGCTTTCCTCAAACAGCGAGAAGATGGTTTCAGAACACCTATGGAAGAGGCCACAAAACAGACCAACCCCCTCAACCTTACCCTACTTTTGCTGAAACCCTGTTATACAGGAAGGGAATGCCTCAAAAGTACGATGGAGGTGAGGGACTTTTGACTAAGGGATGCAACACAGCACAGCCTTTAACAAAAATCTTTTTAATTTTTCAGCAGTGACCAGCAGACGGCATAAGGGTGTGGGAAACCTTTTTGTCCCCTTTATTCATTCACAGGATATGGGTATCACTGGCAAGGCTGACATTTGTTGCCTGTCTCTCAATGCCCTTGACCTGCTTTGCTTGGGTATTTCAGAGGACAGTTCAGTGGGTCTGGAGTCACTTGTAGGCCAGGCAAGGATGGCAGATTTCCTTCTTTAAAAGGCATCACTAAACCAGATAGGTTTTATGACAATCAATCAGTGATAGTTTAATGGTCGCTATTACTGAGACTAGGTGTCAATTCCAAATTTCATTAGTTGCATTTAAATTCCACCAGCCATTGTGGTACAAGTTGGAACCATGTCCCTTGCACATTTGTCTGAGCCCCTGGATTATTAACCCAATGATATGACTGTGAGGCCACTGTCCACCACCCCAAACAACTGGCTGATTTTGCTCCACTTTTCATCCATGCTCTTCAAAGCACTGCATGATTAAAGTAAGGACAAGAACTTCGGCTCAAGAGCCCTGAGAGTGGGTCTTACCTCTGCAGCTCTCCGCTTCCCGATATTCCAGCTGTAATACTGCTCCAGAGACGTAGCACAAAATGGGTTGGAGTCCTCATCTATTAGAGAAAGTTCTGTGATGAGTGAACAATATACCTAACAGTATAATGAAGATCACTGAGTGTGACAGATAAACTACCAATATATGAGAAATAGCTAAAGGAAAGTGAGATTGTATGTGATAGCAGGATTCAGCACTCAGCCCACCAAAACAGTTGGGTAAGCATTAACAAATTGAGCACTGTGCTGAATTCATTCACTGGGTCAGTTTAACATAAGTCATAAAATGAGTCAGGTTAAATAGGCATCATAATCGTGAACGTCTAATTTCGATCATATTTCAAGCTACTGAGGCAGTAGGGGGACATCTATCGTCTGTAGGACCTTATCGCCCTCTTAGGACATCCAAGGAACCTCACATTCAGGGATTAGAATGCTTGTAAGTATAGGAGCCAATTTATGCCATAATTAACTATTGGAAAAATGGCCAATTAAAATGCTGTTGATGAGATTGATTGAATATTGGTCTACACAAAGAGTGATTGTCCTGATATTTCTTAATTAACTACAGGGCTGTTGTATGCTATAGCGTTCTAAGCGCTCATCTAAACACATTTTAAATGCCTTGAGGGTTCCCACCTCTATCACCCTTTCATGGTCCAGATACCCACAACCCTCTGGCTGAAAAGGTTTTCCTCAACCCCTAAACCTCCTGCTCCTTACCTTAAAACTGTGTCCCCTTGGTTATTGACTCTTCTACTGAAGGGGACAGTTTCTCCCCATCTACTGTCTTAGAACTTCATACACATGAATCAAATCCCTGCTCAGCGTCTCTGGTCTAATGAAAACAACTGCGGATTATCTAGTTTCTCTCCATAGCTGAAATACTCCAGCCAAGGGAACATGCTGGCAAATCTTATCCTACCTATATCCTTCCTATAGAGTGGCAACCAGAACTGCATGCAGAACTCCAGCTGTGGCCCAACTAATATTATGTCCATTTTCATCATAACCTCTTTGCTCGTGTACTGTACTCAATTTCTTAACTAACGAGGGTCTAAAATTTGAATATAGGTTGTTGTCAGAAGGAACAAGTATATGTAGATTTTTACTAACCACAAAATGGCTTTTTAATTTAAAATAACACAATAAAATGGCTGAGAATAATGATTGAATTCTGTGAACTTGTACTGCTGTTTTGCAGAATTAAGCTAAAACCCAATGATAAGAGAACAATGGAGTTTTCATAAAATGAATACTGACACATTAATTGACCATTTGAACTAACCTTGAACTGCTACCATGACATGATGATTTACGTAATTAAAACTTCTTTCCCAGGAAATATCATTGGATTAACCTAATGTAAATCATGTCACCTTATTATATGTGATTGGTCTTTTCCTGTAATTAAGGCTGTACTGTCTCTTAAAAAACATATAAATCATGTGTAATTTTCAAAAGCAATTGTGCAACTTCACCACGGAACACAGAAGCTTTAACCTCTGTGTTGCTGGACAGAATTGCGTCAAGGTGCCATACTTTCATAAACTAATGACCCTTACATTGTATGGATCGCATTCTATTGATTCTTTTGACCGATCTCGAACCAAGAGGCCCCTTTGGAGGGGTTTAGATCTTCACTAACAAATCCTATATGTGTTCTTGACCATCTTACCTACTTATCCTGTTGCCTTTAAGGATCTATGGACTTGAACACCAAGGTCCCTCTGATCCTCTGTACTTCCTATGATTCAATTTGGGTTCCTTTGCCTTAATTCTCCCAAAATGCATCACCTCCATTTGTCACTAGTCAGCCCATCTGACCAATTTATCTATATTACCTTCTATACTAAGACTCCTCTCTTTGCTATTTACTACACCACCAATTCTCATGACATCTGTGAACCTACTGATCATACCTCCTAAATTCACATCTAGATCATTAATATATACAACAAACAGCAAGAGAATCAGCACCAAATCCTGTGGTATTTTACTAGGCAAAGACTCCCAGTCACAAAAACACCACTCGACCATCATCCTCTGCTTCTTATGTCAATTTTGGATCGAATTTGACAAACTGCCCTGGATCGCATGGGCTTTTAGCTTCTTAACCAGTCTGTCATGCAAGACCTGGTCACAAGGTGATCTCATAAGGAGATCTCAGCTATCTGAAAGAATAAGAGGGTAGTTATGGTAGGGGATTTTAACTTTCTAAATATCACCTGGGACTGCCATAGTGTTAAAGGTTTAGATGGTGAGGAATTTCTTAAGTGTGTACAAGACAATTTTCTGATTCAGTATGTGGATGTACCTACTAGAGAAGGTGCAAAACTTGACCTACTCTTGGGAAATAAGGCAGGGCAGGTGACTGAGGTGTCAGTGGGGGAGCACTTTGGGGCCAGCGATGGAAAAAGATAGACCAGATCTAAAAGTTGAAGTTCTAAATTGGAGAAAGGCCAATTTTGATGGTATTAGGCAATGGTGTTAGCTGATTGGAGGCAGATGTTCGCAGGTAAAGGGACACCTGGAAAATGGGAAGCCTTTAGAAATGAGATAACAAGAATCCAGAGAAAGTATATTCCTGTCGGGGTGAAAGGGAAGGCTGGTAGATATAGGGAATACTGGATGACTGAAGAAATTGAGGGTTTGGTTAAGAAAAAGAAGGAAGCTTATGTCAGGTATAGACAGGATAGATCGAGTGAATTCTTAGAAGAGTATAAAGAAAGTAGGAGTATACTTAAGAGGGAAATTGGAGGACAAACCGGGGACATGAGATATCTTTGGCAAATAGAATTAAGGAGAATTTAAAGGGTTTTTACAAATATATTAAGGACAAAAGGGTAACGAGGGAGAGAACAGGGCCCCTCAAAGATCAGCAAGGCGCCCTTTGTGTGGAGCCACAGAAAATGGGGGAGATACTAAATGAATATTTTGCATCAGTATTTACTGTAGAAAAGGATATGGAAGATATAGACTGTAGGGAAATAGATGGTGACATCTTGCAAAATGTCCAATTACAGAGGAGGAAGTGCTGGATGTCTTGAAACGGTTAAAAGTGGATAAATCCCCAGGACCTGATCAGTGTACCCAAGAAGTCTGTGGGAAGCTAGAGAAGTGATTGCTGGGCCTCTTGCTGAGATATTTGTATCATTGATAGTCACAGGTGAGGTGCCAGAAGACTGGAGGTTGGCAAACGTAGTGCCACTGTTTAAGAAGGGTGGAAAAGCCAAGACAGGGAACTATAGACCAGTGAGCCTGACCTCGGTAGTGGGCAAGTTGTTGGAGAGAATCCTGAGGTACAGGATGTACATTTATTTGGAAAGGCAAGGACTGATTCGGGATAGTCAACATGGCTTTGTGCATGGGAAATCATGTCTCACAAACTTGATTGAGCTTTTTGAAGTAACAAAGAAGACTGATGAGTGCAGAGCAGTAGATGTGATCTATATGGACTTCAGTAAGGCGTTCGACAAGGTTCCCCATGGGAGACTGATTAGCAAGGTTAGATCTCATGGAATACAGGGATAACTAGCCATTTGGATACAGAACTGGCTCAAAGGTAGAAGACAGAGGGTGGCAGTGGAGGATTGTTTTTCAGACTGGAGATCTGTGACCAGTGGAGTGCCACAAGGATCGATGCTGGGCCCGCTACTTTTTGTCATATACATAAATGATTTGGATGCGAGCATAAGAGGTACAGTTAGTAAGTTTGCATATGACACCAAAATTGGAGGTGTAGTGGACAGCGAAGAGGGCTACCTCAGATTACAACAGGATCTGGACCAGATGGGCCAATGGGCTGAGAAGTGACAGATGGAGTTTAATTCAGATAAATGCGAGGTGCTGCATTTTGGGAAAGCAAATCTTAGCAGGACTTATACATTAATGGTAAGGTCCTAGGGAGTGTTGCTGAACAAAGAGACCTTGGAGTGCAGGTTCATAGCTCCTTGAAAGTGGAGTCGCAGGTAGATAGGATAGTGAAGGCGGCGTTTGGTATGCTTTCCTTTATTGGTCAGAGTATTGAGTACAGGAGTTGAGAGGTCATGTTGCGGCTGTACAGGACATTGGTTAGGCCACTGTTGGAATATTGCGTGCAATTCTGGTCTCCTTCCTATCGGAAAGATGTTGTGAAACTTGAAAGGGTTCAGAAAAGATTTACAAGAATGTTGCCAGGGTTGGAGGACTGAGTTACAGGGAGAGGCTGAACAGACTGGGGCTGTTTTCCCTGAAGCGTCGGAGGCTGAGGGGTGACCTTATAGAGGT
Source organism: Chiloscyllium plagiosum (assembly GCF_037043375.1). Classification (NCBI taxonomy): domain Eukaryota; kingdom Metazoa; phylum Chordata; class Chondrichthyes; order Orectolobiformes; family Hemiscylliidae; genus Chiloscyllium; species Chiloscyllium plagiosum. The sequence continues at coordinate 78,264,529 of NW_028270151.1, forward strand.
TTACAAAATTATGAGGGGTATGGATAGGATAAATAGACAAAGTCTTTTCCCTGGGGTCGGGGAGTCCAGAACTAGAGGGCATAGGTTTAGGGTGAGAGGGGAAAGATATAAAAGAGACCTAAGGGGCAACTTTTTCACGCAGAGGGAGGTACTTGTAAGGAATGAGCTGCCAGAGGATGTGGTGGAGGCTGGTACAATTGCAACACTTAAGAGGCATTTGAATGGGTATATGCATAGGAAGGGTTTGGAGGGATATGGGCCGGGTGCTGGCAGGTGGGACTAGATTGGGTTGGGATATCTGGTCAGCATGGTTGGTTGGACTGAAGGGTCTGTTTCCATGCTGTACATGTCTATGACTCAATGACAAGCTTTAGTAAAATCCATATTGACTATATGAACTAATATACCCTCATCTACATACCTAGTCACCTCTTCAAAAAATTCAATTTTATTAGACACAATCTTTGATTTGATTTGACTGATTTATTGTCACGCGTACCTAAGTACAGTGAAAAGCTTTGTTTACAAGCAGTACAGGGAGATCATAGTAAACAAGGACATACAGATCACAGGGTGAAAAAATACTAGACAAGAGGCATATAAGTTACATCGCACAGGGTGTGCACTAGGCAAGATCAACATTAGCAAAACTAACATTTTTTTAAGTTAGGGAATCCAGCCTAATAACAACAGGGAAGAAGCGGTTCTTGAACTTCTAGTGTGTGTTCAAGCTTCTGTATCTTTTGCCTGATGGAAGAGGTTGTAGGAGAGCATTACCAGGGTGTGATGGGTCTTTGATGATGTTGGCAGTCTTTCAACAACTGTGTAAATGAAATCCATGGATGGAAGGTTGGCTTCCATGATGATCTGGGCTGTGCACACAAGTTCTGTGGTTTTGTATAGTCCTGGGCAGAGCAGTTGCTATAGCAGGCCGTTATGCACTTGAACAGTATGCTTTCACTGATGCATCTGTAAAAGTTGGTTTGGGTCCTAATGGACATGCCAAATTTCCTGAGCTACCTGAGGAAGAAGAGGCATTGTTGTTCCTTCTTGACACCACGTCTACATGGGAAGTCCAGGACAGTTTGCCAGTAACCATCACTCCGAGGAACTTGACACCCTCCACTCTCTCAACATCCATTGATGTAGACAGGGTCATGAAGAAGGGATTATGCCCGAAACGTCGATTCTCCTGCTCCATTGATGCTGCCTGACCTGCTGCGCTTTTCCAGCAATACATTTTTAAGCGGAGACAGGGTCATGTTCTCCTCCTTTCTTTCTGAAGTCAACGATCAGTTCTTTGGTTTTGCTGACATGCAGAGAGAGGTTGTTATCATTGCAGCATGTCATCAAGCCCTCTATCTCCTTTCTGTATTTCAACTCGTTGTTTGATATCCGTCCCACCATTGTGGCATCGTCAGCAAACTTGTAGGTGGCATTTCATTCGGAATATGGCAACATAGTCATGGGTGTACAGGGAATACATTTAGGGGCTGAGAACACATCTTTGGGGTCTCCAGTTTGGGTGCTATCGTGGAAGAAGTACAGTTATCTATCTTCACTGATTGCGCTCTGTGTGTCAGAAAGCTGAGGATCCAGTAGAGGGCAGAGCCGAGACCTAGGTCTCAAGAGTTTTGAGATCAGCCTGGACGGGATAATGTTATTGAAGGCAGAGCTGCAGTCGATGAGCAGGAGTCTGACATAGGTGTCCTTGTTGTCCAGGTGTTCCAGGGATGTGTGCAGAGCCAAGGAATGGTATCCACTGTGGACCTGTTACATCAGTAGGCAAGTTATAGAGATTTCAGGCAGGATGGGAGAATAGAGTTGGTGTGGGTCATGACCAGCTTCTTGAAGCACTTCATGATTATGGAGGTCAGAACCTCTGGGTGGCAGTCATTAAAGCATGTTGCAAGTGCTTTCTTAGGTACTGGGATTACAGTGGTCCTCTTGAAGAAGGTGGGAATTTCAGCTTGAAGGAGGGAGAGGTTGAGGATGTCGGTGAATACCTCCCGCCAGCTAGTCCACACAGGATCTAAGTACACATCCGGAGACTCCATCTAGGCCCATCACATTCATGGGCCGACTCCCAGGAAGATGGATCTGATGTCTGCAGTGGTGACAGTGGGCACAGGTATGTCTGGGGCTGTCGGGGCAGGTGACACCACCCCTTTGATTAATGCTTGACTCTGTCCCTCAGAAATGTTTTCTAAGTTCCCCTACCACAGATATTAGACTCACTAGCCTGCAGTTTTCCTGGTTTATCCCTACCACCTTTCCATAAAATCCAGAGGACATCATGGCACTATTTCTAAAAATAAAAGCAGGGGATCTTCTTCTTGGTTTCCTGCCCAATATTTATGATTCAGTCAACATCTCTCTAAAAAGTAACTGCTGGAATATCTGCTTCAAACCAATTCAAAATCCAGTCAACATGAATGCATTGATTTGTAGTTATTAGATGGTCTGTCTGCAACTTTTGAGTTCAAAGCTAAAACTAGTAACTCAGTAAAATAAAAATCAAAGATTACTCACGCTTTTTGGGAGCAATCAGAGGCACCTTCTTCAGGATGGCAGTCAGTAGCTGCTGTACATTCTCAATGTATTCAAGACTAAAGGCAGTAAGGAATAAGGTGCTGGTGAGTGCTCAGCATGCATCTGTAAAGCAGTGACATCTAGCACCTACTGTAATTAAAATAATTACCTGCCTTTTCTCTTCAGGGATTGAGATATTGACCTATCCTTTAACCTAAATGCCCAGTTCACTTTTGCCAGCTCTACTTTCATGTCCTTATATTGCCCTTGTTTAAATACAAAACAGTAGTCCACCCAGGGTACTTTCACTATAAGGTCAGGAATTATTTCCACCTCATTGTTCAAACCCAGATCTAGTTCAGCCTGGCACAAAATGGAGAAACACAACAGGTTTGGCAGCATCTGTGGAGAGAAGGCAGAGTTAACATTTCAGCTCCAGTGACCCTTTTTCAGAATGGACCTGAAATGTTAACTGTTTCCTCTCCACAAATGCTGTCAGATCTGCTGGGTTTTTACAGCAATTTATAATTTTGTTTCTGATTTCCAGCATTCACAGTTCTTTGGTTTTTATTTGTCTAGTATAGCCTGCTCTCTGGTTGGTGCCATTACATACAAGTCTAACAAACTGGACTAAAAATACTTAATGAATTCCTCCTCTAGACCTCTTTTTCACATCTGATTATTTCAGTGTACACGTAGGTTAAAATCCCCCATGATAATCACTGGCCCTTTTTAACAGGCTCCCATTATTTCTTCCTCAATACCTTACCCTATCATCTGGTTACTGCTAGGGGGCCAGTACACAATTCCCACAAGTGAACTTTTTATTATTAAATGTCATCTTCACCCAGAATGCTTTGATGTCCTGGTTTCCTGAATTAAGGTCATCTCTCTCTATTGTGCTAACATCATCTTTAATTAATAGAGCCATTCCTCCAACCTTTCCTAGCTTCCTGTCCTTCCTAAATGTCACATCCTTTCAATAATCAAGTCCCAATCTAGGTCATCCCGCAGCCACATAGATTTCACAGTCATGCATCACCAGGTTTTCATAGACATATTTTCTTCCCCAAGCGTGATCAATGAATACAGGTGAAGTCTCCATCCCGATTTCCAGGATGTAGCTAGGCATTGACCAGAATGTGCCTTACCAGGGAGAGGTTGTTGAAACAGCATAAATGGAGCTTCACTCTGTGTCTGCCTCTGCTGTACCTGTCCCGAAAATGTTTGTTGGGACACTGTAGGTTGAGTTGTGTTCTGTAACTAAGCTCTGAATACAATACAGAGAGGCATTCATGACAAAGGGATTTGCAAATAAAAAGCAGGACTTACTCAATAATTTCAAATGGCCCATCCAATCCTCCTTGCTCCACTTTCACAGTGCTTGCTGTGGGTATCATGGGGCTGAAGCAAGCACCTGCAGCAACAGGCTCAGCTTTCACTTTCAAAGGAAATGGCAGAATGATAATCAGACTTTATTTTACTCAATAGACAGGAAATAGACAAACCAGATACATTGGATTACATTTTGCAGCAAGTTATGCATCATGTTTAACCCCTAAAGTATTAACCAGCTCTAAGTGCCTTCCCACTTATTTCTGAGGCCAGACAAAGCATATATTTTGTCTGTTTCCATGACTAGTTTCTCCTGGAATAGCTCACTAGGGCTGTTGCCAGAGGCAAAGGCTTGAGGGTTGCAGTTGTGCATCAAGCATGGCTGACTTGGAGACCCTCGCCTTCTTACTGCCTGCCACTTGGCCACATCATGAACACACCTTCTGTGGCTACCAGGTCCTGGAGAAGCACTCAACGTTCTGGCTTACAGACATGACATTACCGAGTGCACCACAAGACCCCTTTCCTGTCCACTAATGTCATCTATTTCCAACTAATTGCCCTAGTGTGTTGCTTAATTGAATATACATGCAAGTCTAGGAAAGATGATTCATATTTGTGTCTAGTGCTATAGAGACCAGCTCTAGTTCAAAGAGATTAAATAGGACATCTTAACATTTTTGTGCGCAGTTAGTTTAAAACTACTTGTTCTCACTTCATATCATTTTCACAAATCTAAATGTCTGTGAAATGTGGCCCTGTGATATTACCACATACGATTAGCCAGAATCTACCAGCTGAGAAATCAGAAATATGTATAAAACTAGATATGTGACAAACTGTACTTCTTGTAACAGCTCAATCTGAGAGACTGGATCACAGAAACCAGTCCACTGCAAAATATAATCATTGTACAAAGATTCAGCTTGTGCTGCTCAATATAAGTCAATGGAATTGTTAGACGACTGAAGTAAGTGGACTTATCAATGTACATGTGCAGTTTACTTCAGCATTCAATCGTGGCTGATAGGGTTCTCAATCCCATTTTCTCACTTTCTCCCTGTAACCTTTGATTCCCTTGGCAATCAAGAACTTATCTCTGTTTTAAATATACTCAGTAACCTGGCCTCCACAACCTTCTGCGGCAATGAATTCCACAGATACACTACTCTCTGGTTAAGGAGGTTTCTTCCTATCTTCATTCTAAAGGCTTTTTCCGTCATTCTAAGGCTGTGCTCTTGGGTCCTCATCTCTCCTACCAACGGAAACAACTCCCAATGTCCATGCTGTCCAGGCCTTTCAGTATTCTGTAAGTTTCATTCAGAACACCTCCTCCCCATCCTTCTAAAGATGGACAGATGGATTAGAATAGATGAATATTTGATGACAGGCATTGACCGATGGGTTGAATGACCTTTTCTTATTCTAATCTCAGTTTCCAGCACTTGGCCCAGACTGCTTTGCCATTTCAAGTACTCATCTAAATGGTTCTTAAATGTCTTGTGTGTTTCTGCTTCTACCACTTAGTTCCTATCACTTAAGCCTCTGGGTAAAACTTTTCAGAGCCCGTCTAGCTCTCCAGTAAAAAACTCTATGACTATGAAATCACTTCTTTGTCCTATTTCTCTTCATAGAACATTCCTGCCATCTTTGGAAATAGAGCAATGAGTCATTTATTGCACTCTCCTTTTCTGAGATATAGAAACCAAATCTGTGCACTGTATTCAGGTGTGAATTACACAACTTGCTGTACAATTGAATTAAGACCTCGCTACTCCCATACTCAAACCTTCTTGCTATAAAGGCTAACATTCCATTAGCCTTCCTAGCAGCTTGCTGCACCTGTATGTTTGCTTTCAGTGGCTTATCAAAATGGACAACTAAGCCCCTTTGTACATCTATACTTTACAGCTTCGTAACATTTAAGAAATATTCTGCACATCTGTCCTCCTACCAAAATGGATAACCTCACATTTTCTGACATTGTATTCTATCTGCCATGTTCTTACCCTTTCATGGCGTCTGTCCAAATTCTCCTGAAGCTGATTTACATGTTTCTCAAACCGCACATTCCCCTTAGCTTCATAGCATCAGTTAAGTTGAAAACATAGAATTTGGTCACTACCTTAAAATTCTTTATATAGATTGTGAACAGCTTGGGCCCATAATGGCTCTTGTGGTACAGTGATAGTATCCCTACCTTTGAGCCAGGAAGCCCAGGTACAAGTACCACCAATTCCAGAGGTATGTAATAACATCTCTGAACGAGTTCATTAGAAAACAGTTTTTGTGATCTTTGCAGTACCCCACAATTCACAGTCTGACAACTAAATTCTAGCAAGGCTGAACAAAAGAAAGATCTTGAAGAAATAGCAAGACAAAAACAAGTGTAGTATTCAGTACCTTCCCTCACTACAAGTACTGTGGAAAGAGTCACTGCAAGTGTCTATGATGAGTGGTTCTACCCTCCTGCTCAAAATGGAATAGAGATTTAACTGGTTCCTAAATACCAGAAACTCCCATCTTACCTGATACTGTTGGTGTGGCTTTTCCGCTTGTTGTGCTCGTTCCAGCAATGGAACTGGATGCAAAGGAGGCCACACTAGAGCTAGCTGAACTGCTGGTCTTGCTGGGTCCCCCAGCACTGGGCTGCGAAACCACCACGTGGGTTGTGTGTGAGCCAACAGAAACAACAGAAGGCGACAGGGTGGTGCTGGGCTCTGCATGGGATACTTGCATGGAGGGCTGCTGGCCTGAGGCCTTTGCTGTGGACACAGCGGGAATCACAGGAGGGCTGGAGCCCTTCACTTCTGACTGTGAACAAAAGGAAGAAGTGACATCAGTGTTGGAGTGCGCGCAGAGTGTTTACCAGAATTCAAAACCAGGAGTCACCTACAAATTACCCTCTCTGAAACCAAATAAAACAATCCCAGGGTAAAAAGGTGTCAGAACGCTCAGCATACGGTGTGCTGTCATTCTTTATTACCGCTGATTATGGATCTCCCCTTCTACTCTACCCTGTTACCTGCAGAGCCACAGTTCCTACGGTTGCTGGTGCTGTTCCAGATACTGGTGTTGAGAGGCTGGCCGTCGTAATGACCCCTCCAGCTACCCGCAGGGTGGTGGTGCCAGGCTGAGAGAGAGGAGACGCTACAGACAGTGGCCTTGCTGCTCCGTCAGGTGAGGGAGAATGGACGAGTGAGGAAACGGCAGCTGAATGCAGAGAGGACGCCTGGGCACTGGGGACAACCTGTTCATAAAACAAGTACATTTACTCCCGCTTTAGTGATAAACACAATGCAATAGACAGTGGCAGAGGGCTTACCACCATCTTGTCAAAGTGTCAACTTCCCAAACTGCATGAGGTGGGTCATTTTTCCCTGTGAGGCTGTCCCATATCTGTACCAGCAGCAAACATCCACAGACTATGGACCCTAATGGAAGCAACAGGAATGCTACTTTTGGTTGGCTTCACCATAGGAGGCAGGCTGTGCAACTCATGCTCTTCGCGAATAAGAACTACAGCCAGATAGGTTTAAATAGAGCAGTGAACATACTAAATACTTTAAGCAGTTATACAAAGAAATAACAAGCAGAATAGATGGACAAGTAGTGGACTAAAGTTAGGAGAGGGGACCGAAAACTAGAACAAAGAGATAGGTTCTCACACGTTCTTTAAGGGAGGACAGAAAAGTGAAGAGGGAGACAGCAAGAAATGGATTGTATGATCAAAGGAAGTGGTGAGGCTGGATGCATCAATGAAAGTAGAGTCTGTGTGTCTGTAGATGTATGAACAAATAGTAAAGGATATTTGCCCTTCTATAGATATGGACATTCTATAGATTCTGGAATGGATCCAGCAGACTGAAGGTATCAAATGTCACCCACAATTAACGGTAGCAGGTAGAGAAAACAGAGAGTTACAGACCTTGCAGCCTTACATCAGTAGGAGTGGAAATGCTGGAATATATTATAAAGGATATGATAAATTAACATATAGATAATAATGATCGGATTGGGCACAGTCAGCTTTGACTTGTAAATGGGAACCAGCATTGGACAAACCTGTTGTAGTTCTTAGTTATAAACAGAATTGACAAAAGGGAGCCAGTATATTCTTGGATTTTCAGAAGGATTTTGATAAAGTCCAGTGCAGTAGGTTGGTTAGCAAAATTAAAGTACATGAGAAGAAGCAATGCATTGTTATGGATTAAGACTTGGCTAATAGACAGAAAAAACAGTAGAAATTAATGGATCGTTCTTAAATTGGCATGCTGTGACCACAAGTTACCACAAAAAACTGCACTTGCGGCCAGAGTCATTCACAATAAATATATTAATGATTTGAAAGTGAGAACGAAATGTAATATGTGTAAGTTTGCAGATGGGAATGTGTGTTGCAAGGAAGACACAAAACAGTTTCAAGAAGATTTAGATAATAGATTTATTTACCAGAACAAAGCAGAGGGAAAATAGTGCAATAAAATTTGAGGTGATTCAATTTGTTAGGAGGAATTGCTTAAAAGGTAGATGCACAAATTAACCTACATGTCTTCATCCATAAGTCACTGAAGGCTAACATGCAGTTGCTACAAACAATCAGGAAGGCATGATGGTGTTTATTGCAAGAGCATTTCAACGTAGTAGTAATGAAGTCTTGCTTCAATTATATAGAACTTTGGTTCGACAGTCGCTGGAGTAGTGTTTGAATTTTGGTGCCCTTACCTTAGGAAAGATATTATTACCATAGATGCAGTGCAGCAAAGCTTTACCAAACTTGCTTCTGGCATAGATATACTATCTTAGATATTGGACAAACTGTGGCTGTATCCTCTAGAGTTTTGAATGAGAGTTGATCTCATTGAAACCTACAAAATACTTAAAGGGAGATGTTTGCACGGCTTGAGAATGTAAAACTAGGGAATATAATTTCTAAGGGGAACTCCATTTCGGACTGAGATGTGCAAGAATATTTACATCGTGGATTGTGATTGTTTGGAATTCCCTACTCCAAAAGGCTATGGAAGCTCAATCATTGAGTATATAATAATGATGATTGACAGGTTTCTAAATAACATTGCTGTAAAGGGATCTGGGGACAGTGTGGACCAAGGGTGGCACATTGGTTTAGTGGTTAGCACTGCATGAGAGACCAAGGTTTTGATTCCAGTCTCGGGTGACTATCTGTGTAGAGTTTGCACGTTCTCACCGTGTCTGCAAGGATTTCCGCTGGGTGCTCTGGTTTCTTCCCACAGTCCAAAGACATGCACATTAAGTGAGTTAGCCGTGGGGATTGTAGGGTTACAGGGATAGGGTAGGGTCTGAGCTCTTTGGAAAGTCAGCATGGACTCAATTGGCCAAATGGCCTGTTTCCACGCTGTAGGAAAGGGTGTTAAAGTGGATAGTCAGCCATGAAAATACAAAGGTAGAGCAGGTTCAATAGGCTGACCAGACCTAACTGTTATTCCTAAATAAAAACTGAAAGAACTGCGGATGCTGTAAATCGGAAACAAAAATAGAAATTGCTAGAAAAAAGTTCAGCAGATCTGGCAGCATCTGTGAAGAGAAAACAAAGTTAACGTTTCGGGCCCAGTGACCCTTCCTCAGAAACATTAAAGCTGTTTTCTCTTCACAGATGCTGGCAAATCTGCTGAACTTTTCCAGCAACCTCTGTTTTCACTATCCCTGCTTCTGTTTTCCTATAAATTCTTAGGGAGTAAATGTGAATCAGAAAATCTAGATTGTTCCGAAAGTGCAGGGGTATTCTGAACATAAAAGTCCTCCCATATACCCTCCTCCTCATCCTTCCTGAAAGGAATGTAACTCAGCAGTCCTGACTTTGTTAACTGCAAGCTGGGAGCTCTGTCGGTCACTAGATTCTCTGGACTGCCCCGACACTAAAGCTTCTTTCAAACATTAAGGGACATACAGGTAGTTGTTGCATTTTTTTTGATAAATTGCTGAAGGCACTGAATCATTTAAGACTGTGAGAGTAACAGGCAAAGGGTATTATGTTGGTAAAGGTCAGCAGACAAATGCTAGCTACAAGCCTGAGGCGATGATATCAATGTTTTACAACAGCAGCAGTGTGCATTCTTCCACATGAGGCAATTGGAAAGATTCACTGATGAGGAATAAATCAGCAGCACCAAACAATGGGCTGTGAATAGAAGCTAAGGAAATTGAAATTGTTCCCAATGCCTGGAGAACTCATGTGGAAATGCAAGGCAGAATCTTGTTGATGACCGAGGACATGCAGTGATGCTGGTAGGGATGTCTTGGTTTGAGGTTGTAGGCAGAGGCCAAGAGAGAGGTGGAGTGGGATACAAAGGTAGGAGGGTGAATCCTAGTGAGCACCGCCCTGCCCATCAGCCATTGATTCTCTTTGACCAAGCGACCCCATGCCTTCCCTTTGAGCTCTGAAGTGACAAGTCATCTGCAGGTAAGGGGCTACATTCACATTTTAAAAATGTGTTGCTGGAAAAGCGCAGCAGGTCAGGCAGCATCAAAGGAACAGGAGAATCGCTTATGCCCGAAATGTCGATTCTCCTGCTCCTTTGATGCTGCCTGACCTGCTGCGCTTTTCCAGCAATACATTTTTAAGCTCTGATCTCCAGCATCTGCAGTCCTCACTTTCTCCTAGCTACATTCACATTGCAAAGTAATAGTACCCTCTGCAGCTGGGGCCTCAACTGGCAGCAGGGCAGGAAGGTCAATCATGGATCGATTTACCCAGAACTTAATTCTGATGAAGGTGGTGGGGTTTGAGCATGCCACTACCCCACTTAATTATGTGACCTTCCCACCTCCATGCTTACCAATTCCACCCACTGATTCTAAATATGAGAAACGTTCTGAGCAATGTTCTCGCGATGCTATGCTGATGACAGGCCTCATGGCTACTCCGTGAATAAACAGAGCATGCACCAGCAACGCTTTGCAAGCAATCTTAAAGGATTGCACAGTGCATGTCAATCATGCACAACAAACAGAAATTAGAGGTACTGCTGCCTAATGTCATGCATATTACATAAAACATAAGAAGACCTCAATAAAGCAAACTAATTTTTCATTTCAGAACTTCTCAAACTCAAACTCGTAAGATCGAGCAGAACATGTTGTCTTCTGGAGCCATGGTTTGTTGCCACTGAATAGCTAGTTAAATCATTTCAGAAGGCAATTACATGTTACGTGGAGTCACATATAAAAATGATCACGTAGAGATGGCAGTTTTCCTTCCTTAAACTTTAGTGAATCAGTTGTGATTTTACTGCTGCCTAATACTGTGAGGGACAAGCACAATAAAAGACAATGCAATTAGCTTTTTAATTTCCAGATGTTTTTGACACTAAACTCAAATTGCCAAACTGCCACGATGAGGTTTGAATGCCGTTGGAAAACAGAAGCTCGAGGAGATTTTTTACTGGTATTCAGAATTATGAAATGTCTGGATCAAGCAGATGATGGAGAAAACCATTCCCATTGGTCCCATCAAGAACCAGAGGGCAGAGATTTAAGTGGATGGTCAAATGAAACAATAACAATGTGAAAAAAATGTTTTGTGCGCAGCAATTGGGTAAAATCTGGAATGCACTGCCTGAGAGTATGTTGGCAGCAAGTTCAAATGAAGCTTTCAAAAAGAAATTGTATCAGTATCTGAAAAGGAAAAATGTACAGGCTTCTTGTGTTGAAACTATTCTACGATTCTGCACCATGTACTCAAAGCATGATCAGGCATAGATGCTGCTGGTGAGAATGGGAGAAAATGTACAGAGGTGTGATTGAGATTTCTGTGTACCTCTTAGTTTTTGTCTACTTTTCTAAATAACGCAATGATTCATCATACCGTAGTCATCAAAAACAAACCAACTGTTTCACAAGTGAAATAAAGTTTATCTAAGATGATCCATATGTTGTGACAACTTTTGCAATGACTCACTGGTTTGTCCGAGACTGGTGTCCAGTCAATTCAATTATAAATATGATGTTGTGAGTCATTCTAAATAGCTTCCGTAGATTTTACCAAACTGAAAGGATAGACAACCAAGGAATATTACTAGTCTCATACCATAGTGCAGCAGTATTGATTATTCTCCTTACACAAGTACTATGGTTGGCTTTATAATGACTGCCATACCTGTGTTCCTGATACTAGTCTTTTACATCCATAATGCTTACTTAATATATTTGGTACTTAAGATTTAAGTCAGTCTTTTGTTGTGTTACCTCCATCACCTTTTGACTGAAGGCATAAAGATCCCACCAAGATGGTAGGATAACATCAATGCTGAAACAAACTGTATCTGTTTTCTGGCCATATTAGACATTAACCTAGATATCTGAGCAATTGTAAACACTCTTTCCTTGGCCAAAGGAAATTAGGCCGCACATACATCGGAACCTCCAAATCAAAGTGAAAAATAATGATACAACAAAAATAACCTATTTTTTTAAAAAGCCACAAAATATAGCACTTGTATTCTTTCTTGACATTTCTGAACCAGGTTCCACACTCAATTATTTGAGTGGGCCTTAATCCTCAACCCCATTCCAATGCAAAGTATTCATCCAATTCCTCATTGTGACGCTAATCGAAAAAAGAATTAATGGTTTCATTTTGAGTTTTGTAGCATTGATTCATTCTGGGGTAGGGAAGTAATTCTTCACACACAATGGGCTGAATGGCCTCATGCTGGGTTGTATCTTTTCTAAGGTTCTTATGCTTTTCTTAAGGTTTGTTATATTACCCTCAAACATTCCATTTCTCCTGTAAACACAACCTTCACTCTTTTTGCCAAGTCAATTTTAATGCAACCTTCCAATAATGCATTGGCAACAATCTCCTTAGGAATCTTCTGAAGAGGTGTTTTGTTGGATGGTTTAATCTCAAATCTATGTAGATTATTTGTCTGTCATTTTATGTAACTCAACACATTGGATTTAGGGCAAAAAGCTGTGCCTCGAAATAGTTATGCCCACGTGTTCTAAAATTAACAGAATTAATGCCGAAGTAAGAAAGCTCTGCCCCAGCAGTTGAACAGAAAGCAGCATTTACCTGTGCAAACACTGCTTTTTGTGTAGCAGAGACTCTGATTGCCTGCTGTTGGGTGCTTGTAGAAGATGGTCCCTGCACTGCTACGCCAGATGCCACAGAGCTAGCAGGTCCATGCTTCATAGAGGCCTGAGTGACTGGCTGGCCAACCAGAAAAGTGCCCTGGAAAGAAAAATGGCAATCTCAATGTGAAGAATTCAGCACCTCCTGATATATGAAGTTATTGGTTCCAAAAGATCCCATCTGTGAAGTGCAATAAAGCATTTCTAGCTGCACCTACCTAGTTTACAGATGGTTAGTGAAACAGGACTTAAAGAGTCGCAGAGTCATACGCGCGGAAACAGATTTTTTGGTCCAACCAATCCCCTGCTTGACCCCTGTCCCTCCGAACCATTCCTATTCATGGCTTTTAAATGCTGTAACTGTATCTGCATCCACCAGTTACTCTGGCAGTTCATTCCTCACCAAATCACACTGTGTAAAAATGTTGCCCCTCATGCCTTTTTAAAATCTTTCTCCTCCCACCTTAAAAATACACTGCCGAGTTTTGAACTCCCCCACTCTACGGAAAAAAAAACCCTTGCCATTCTGCTTATCTATGACCCTCATGAATTTACAAACCTCAATAAGAATTTATAACCCCTCAACCTCCTATGTTCCAGTGAGCAAAATCCCTGCCTTTTCAGTCTATTTTTACATCTCAATCCTTCATTCCTGGCAACATTCAGGCAGATCTTTTCTGAACCCTCTCCGGTTTAATAATATCCTTCCTATAACACGACAACCAAAACGCACATAGTATTCTAGAAGAGGTCTCATCAACATCCTCTATAACCTGAAGATGACGTCCCAACTCCTATATTCAAAGGTCTGAGCAATGAAGGCAAGCATACTAAATGCCTTCTTAATCACCCTGTCTACCTACAATGCAAATTTCAAAGAATTATATACCTGAACTCCTAGGTCTCTCTATTCTACAACACTACCTAGACCCCTTCTATTAATTGTATAAGTGTGGTCCTTGTTTGTATTACCAAATTGCAATACCTCACATTTATCCAAATTAAACTCCATTTGCCCATTGACCCAATTGATCAAGATCTCTTTGTAATCTTAGATGACCTTCTTCTCTATGCCACCGACCTTGGTGTCAATTGCAAACTTATGAACTATGCCTCTTATAGTATGACAAACAAAAGTGGATCAATCTCTGAGGAACACCGCTGGTCACAGGCCTCCAGTCTGAAAAAGAACTCTCCACCACCATTTTCTGTCTCCAACCATTAAGCCAAATTTCTATCGAATTGGCAAACTCTCCCTGAATGCCATATGATCTAACTTTATTAGTTAGGAACTGCAGAGCCTGCAGTGGTTCAGCAGAGAAACTTAACGGTAGTTGAATGTCATTCTTTCAAAATAATGATTAGTTTTAATAATGTAGTGAGGGAAACTGTTTCTTCTGGCAGGATAGTTGGTACTTGGAAGATATAGATTTGTTGTAATTGGCTGAGCAATCAGAGAAAAGATTATTTGTTTTTAAACACTGCCAGAAATGGAGATAAGAATTACAAAACCTTTCAGAGGGAACTGAATATATCATTGGGAAAGGAAACATTTCAGAGGTGTGATGAAGAAACAGGTTTAAATACAAGTTCTTTTAAAGAGCTGGCACTGAGATGATGGGACAAATTGCCTCCTTCTGTGCTGTAAGATTTTATGGAAAGCTGCTGCTTTAGTGTACATTCCCTTAGGTATATATTATCAGTCAATCACATGCAAAGCAAAGTTGGATTTGCTTAGAAAAATTATTATGCAGTGAAGTACACTGCCCAGCTAAGGTTTTAATACATTATCATGCATTGTGTTAAGTTCATTTGAGTGAGGCATTGTTATGGCGATACCTTGTTCTGTGGAGGAAAAAGTCTGTGTCTTCTTTTGGCAATTTTCATAAAATCCAAAGTGAAACTTGTATATTCTGAAAAGGTTGTGATTTGGGTTCCGAGCAAGTACCTTCGTTCAGAGAAACTCCAGTGTGACTTGGGATTGCTTTGGAGGTAAATGTTAAGAAGCAACACATAAATAGACGGCAAATTGGGAAATTGAATTATTGCTGGTCTCAAAGCCTGCAGGTCACAACAGATCCTGCTGGAAAAGCAGGGTGAGGACTCTGAGGATAAAGTAGGGGCTGTGTTACTATGTGCGATACAGTTGGAAAGGTCAGAGACCTGAAAACAGGGAGAATAGGAATTGTGGACTGGAAAGGACTCACCACTGCTGCCATTTCAGCTTTGCCAAAGGCAGAAATATTGTTTAAAGGGGTTGAAGAGGATAATCTCTGGAAATTCTTGTAACTGTGAGTGTATCAATTATTTCTGAAAATGTGCATTTTAAGTGTAATTTATTTAGTGATTAATGCTTCAAGTGTACTTAATTTTGTTCATTTTGCAGTTGAAGTTTTAAGAAGTGATTTTTTAAAAATACAGAACATAGAACATAGAACATATTTTTGGCTTTCTTCCACTGGCAAAATCAGGAATCTTTCCTTTCTTTGGTCTCTATGGGGAACATAACAAGGAAACATAGGAACAGAAGAGACAATCCAGCTCCTCAATCCATTCAACTAGATACTGACTGATCTGTACCTCAAGTCCATTTACATGTACTGACTTTATATCCTTTGACTTGAAAACTACCATCATCCTTGAATACTCATTTTTTTTGTAGGCGAGTATTTCAAATTTTCACTACTCTTTTAGTGAAAAAATGCATCCAGAATTCCCATTAAATAGTCTAACTCTAACTTTACTCAAAAAGAAAATAGGTCCTCTATTACATCTTTCAAACATTTCCAACACCGCAATTAGACCATTCTTTAACCTCCTGAAGTCAAGGGAATATAAATGAAATTTAGGCCACCTGTCTTAATAATCTAATCTCAAACCCTGGTATCATTCTCTGTACACCATTCACAGTGTGCCAGTTTCATCAGTCCACCAGATTTGGCAATGCCTTGAAGCCTATTTCTCCAATTCTACCATTACAGTGGAGCTGATGAAGCAGAAATATACCAGAATGATTGGACACAGGTTGAAAAGCAGCACTGTAATATGCAAATTTTTGATGAGCTTTCATTGTAGAGTAAGTCCCAGAGCATCTTCACTCAAGGGTACCTGCGTGACATTGCTGATTTAAAGATGATGTATATGATCACCTTGCTGAATGAAGCTGAATTTAGTGCTGAATCAGAGAGCATTTTTACACAGTAACTTGACTGATCCTGTTCCAAATTCAGTTCACCTAAGGACTTCTACGAGAGAGAGAGAGAGAGGATGAGAAAGAGAGAGAGAAAGAGAGAGAGAGATTGAAACAGAATGACATAGATAAAACCATAGATAGAGAGAATGAAATAGAGATAGGAAGATGTGAATCGGGATAGAGAGCAATAGAAAGTGAAAGATAGAAAGGTATAGGTATAATAGAAAGTAGTCTATTTAGGCTAGATTCCAACAAAGGAACCAAACTTAAAACTCTCTTTTAAATCACAGCCCACAGCAGAAATTCACTGGCAACATTGCACAAGCAGTGTTTGAAGTACTGTCTAAACAGTAACAGTTTCAGGTAGTTATAAAAAATGGGATTAACAGATTTATATCAGGTAAGGATTTTAAGGTTTGCAGAAGACCAAGAATCAATATTTAATGGTCTACATTCTGAATGGTTTACTCCCATTCTGATATTATCAATCAATCCACCCACCAACAGTAGTTTTATGAAAATGGAACTTTTTTTGTCATTTGTTCACTTACTTCCGTCTTGACCAATGAGAAACAGCAAGCCAGGTAATTGGACATTACTGTATGAACGCATCCTGGGACTGACCTGTGGCGTTTGCTTAAGGATGTACGATGTGTAACCCAGCTGCTGGGGTAATCCACTAACTACTGTTCCCTGGATGCTGCCAGTCGTGCCTGTTGATGCTCCCTGCACTTGCTGCGCTGCTAAAAGAACACAGTCCACAAGAACATGGCATGAATTAAAAAGTGATGACTACAGAGCAGAAATTGGCCAATGCATGTCCTCATGTGTAGTGACACCAGTGATACTGGATGTGAATGTGGTTGGTGCTGGGGCAATAATAAGACTATGCACAGAGAGGTGGGGGATGGGGCAGCAGGTGAATGTGTGCTGTATATTTCTGTGCAGTCAACCCGAGTAGTGCGGCTATGGCTGGCAAGAGCGAAAGGCAGCAATGTTTCAATTACACAAAGGTGATGGGGTAATTCACGCCTGAAGCTCCTAAAATACGCATGAAAAGTTAAATCACAGGGATGTTTCCATTTCCCCAAACACGGGAGAGACTGAATCTGTGAGAAGCTGCTCCTCCAATCATATACCTTCTCCACCAATCGCAGATTCCCTCTCTCCCACTCTTGTTGCTCCTCCAGAGGTAGAACCTGTGATGGAGGAACAATAAGGAAGGGAGAGAGGATCATGTCTTTGGATCAGTTGGAGGAGTAAATTCTGGTTGTTCTTGGGGCCATCGAGCAGGGGAGCTGCGTAGGCTGGAGCAGTAAGATATTCATCTCTATTTTCAGAGAGGCGATCTCATTCAAATGTACAAAATATTCAGGGATTGATAGGGTGGACACTCCTAGTTGGGCAGTCTAGAACCAGGGGCACAATTAAAAAATAAGGAGGCTGCCACTTAGGACTGAGATGAGGAGAACTTTATGTTCACTCATAGAGTTGTGAATCTGGAATTTGCAACCTCAGAGAACTGTGTAAGCTCAGACGTTCAGTATGTTTAAGGTAGGCATTGATAGATTTCTGATTACCAATGGGAGAAATGGTCATGATAGTGAGGGTAGAAGATATTGAGGTGTTCCATCAGCCATAACTGTACTAAATGGCAGAGCAGGCTCAATGGACTGAATGGCCTAATCCTTTCCCAACAGGAGTACCCACTAGGACATGGTGTCAGCTACAGTGGGGTCGGAGTGTGGGGGTGGGAGGGAGAATCAGAGCCTTTGTGTTGGCCAGAAGAGTGAGTCAGGAGTGAGAAGCATGTGTTGTATGATACACTAATAACTAAGTAGGTACCATAACATTTCACAGTTCATACATTTCATCTATCACTGATCAAGTTTGTAACCACTCATAACATTCAACATGCTGGCAACTGAGGGAAGGACACACTGCACCTTTTACAATGCACACAACAGGGAAACAATAGGATGGCGGACGCCTGAAATACTTTGAATTGAGGCACCAATATAAAGAGGTGCATAATTTGTAAATTGCTTACCTAAAATGCATTATCCTACATTCATTTTTTACAAGGTTTTCAGAAATCAATTTGAAAATCACATTTTTCCTATTTACTATGATAGTTATTGGAACGTCTGTATTAAGATTACATCATTTTTACTGAAAACATGCATTTAACTATTCATATTGGCGAATATATAAAAAAGCATGGAGATCTATTTCGTAATACATTATAAAAATTATTTTAGAATAACTTACGAAAAACAACTCATTTATAGGTTTTACGCCAAAGAAATTAGGAATGTATGTACACAATCTCTTTTTTGGGCTATTGTGTGCGCGCATTAGCAGTAAGGCTCCGTGTGGTAATTTGCAGGGAGTGGAGCAGCATGTAATGAGTGGTGGCAGTAAGGATGTGAGCACTGGAGGAGAGGACAGTATTAATTCTGCGCGACTGTGTGTTGTGAGGAGGGAGTAAGAGAGCCCAAGTCTATAATCTCTGTGTTTCAAACTATTTGGGACTCAATTTCGGTGTGAACATGGTTATGCACAGACAGGCACTGGACCTGCACTATTTAATCTGATGGATAACTGGAATACATTTTACAGATGACCAAGGTCAAGGATTCTATTTGGACTAGAATAAATGGAAGAGATCTGATTTATTGATTAGTGGCACACTGTAACACACACCATAAATCAACTACACAAACAGAGGAGACACAGTCAATATTGTCAGTAATGACAGCAACCCTCCACTGCAAATTCTAATAATCTTTACTTTTTTCTATTTGACCCCTGGTCAGAGCAGAGACTAGATCTGATCTATGGCCTCACACATCTCCCTAGAGAGTCAAATGGTGGCCTGAGCCTCTACAGCCAAACTTAACTGAAATGATCAGAAAGATCTTACCTGCTGGGTTAGCAGCACGAAGGATGGCCCCCTGAGGTATTAACAACAGCTTTCCTTTGCCAGAGGGGTTCTTGCTATTGGTTGTTAGGTAGAGTTTGGTCCCTGGGGGAAGATTGGCCAGGTTGGCTAAGTTGGTGGCTGGAAGCTGTAGCGTTGCCATAACTGATGGGTAAAAGAACAAAACGTGAGACAAGACACAGATAACCTTCAGCACTTTGCACATCTATCGTTTGCATCTGTGCATTGTGTCTAGCTGCTTTTCAGATTGGGAGGTGAGCCTCAACCAACACGATCAAACGCACTGTGGCCACTGACTGAAGATATACGACGGCCTCAGATTCTACTACGTTTCTGATGATGTCCTGTTTTCGAGTTTTATACAACATCCAAAATGCTCTTTTAATGGCTGTGCTAATAGATAATTAAAATTTGCTACAGTATTCCCAATTGTGTGTCATCCAGCACAGAAATACTACCCACGTCTCTCGGACTACCATTGTTTGTCAACAGCAATAGTTGGGATGTGAGAAAATTACATGGTTCAGTTGGTAGCGCTTTCATCTAAGTTACAAATTAGTTCAGGTCCCACTCCAGGATTTGAGCATAATGATCAAGGCTAACAGACAGTGTGGTCCATATGGAGCGCTGGCGTATTGAGGTGCTGAGGCTTGAATGAAAAATTAAATTGAATTCTCGAGTATGCTATAAGCAGAATATGAAAGATCCCATAAAGCTGTTCCAAAGGAAAGCAATAAAGTTATTTCTTCTGCCCTGGCCAATATTTATCCCTCAATCAGCATCACAAAAGCAGATTATCTGGTCTTTATGCCATCACTGTTTGCGGGGGCTGGCTGTGTGCAAATTGGCTTCTGCATTTTATCACATTACAACAGGAGCTACACATCAATAATATTTCATTGACCATTGACCAGGCACTACATTAATGCAAGTCTGTCTTTTTGTAAGCTCAACAATACAAAATGGCTAGGTCGGCCAAATACTACCCCAGATATTCATATAGCGAAGTGGCTGTGCTCTTTTTAAACCATAATTTGTCCTTTATTCCATTTGGTAAATATTCACATTCTCCAATTTGATTTCTGTTGAGATCTCACTCTCAAGACACCCACAGTTCTCTCTCTCTCTCTCTCTCTCATTCTTTCCCAGGTACCAAAGGTAAGGAACTGGTTGTGAAGAACAACTGATGGCAAGTTCTTCCCTTTTTGCCCTCTAGCTCTGCAATGCTCAGGGAACTCTGCATTCCTCCAATTCTGGCATCTTGGGCTTCCCCAATTTATTTTAGTGACTGTTCCTTCAGTGGACTAAGACTCTGAGATATGGAGTTCCATTCCCAAATGCCTAAATCCTCTTTCTCTCATCCGCTAATATGCTCCTTAAACTTACTACAGGTGGCAATTTTCATCGCACATCTACACTGAGGGTGTTGTCTCTTCATGCACACAATTTCATTCTCCAGCAATATGTCTAAGTAGCTATACTTCACTGTTAAGTCAACAGACTGTTTTACTTGCAAGTAAAACCAACTCTCCTGTTGGTCACCTGTCAAACATTTTCATCTTCTGGAAAGAGTTCCTAGGTGGCAGTAGAGAAAGAGAAATCTGGAAGTTATTCCTTCTTATTTACTGAAGAACTCCACAATAGATTTCCAGTTGCCCCAGTAATGATACCAGCTGGGCTCAGCAGCAGCTGTCACCACTGATTCGAAAGGGTCATTGGCTCAAGCCTCAATTCAGCACATAAATCAAGCTGACACTGCAGTGCAGCACTTAACATATGTCAGACTGTCAGAGGTCCTGGCTTTCATACTGGAAATTAACCTAAGGCCCATCTGTCCTCTCAAAGATTCAACAGTGTGACTCAAAGATAAGTTGGAGAGTTTGCCCTGGGGTCCTGGTCAACAATTATCTCTCAAAGTTCAACAGTAATGGAGATTATTTATCTCATGGCTGTTTGTGGAATTTTGCAAAGTACAAACTAACCACTAGGCTTCCTATACTGCAACAAGTGACGACACTTCAGTCATACTTCATTGGATGTGAAATGACTTTGTACATGTATGATGTAATATAAATACAAATGATTTTCTTTCTAAATTAGCTCAGACCAAAGATTGAAACTTGAAGAGCTTTCCTGGTCAACGAGGACTATCACACTGGGTGCAAGGTAAACAGGATACAGTGTGCCTGCTGAAGAAAGCAACAGAGAGAAATGGAATGCACCCGGCATTAGTTACAGTGGGTGCTTTTGCTACTTCAGAGACCACTATAAGGCATCAACATTAATTTTAAGTTAATTTCAACTGAATTTGTTTATGAACTGCCTTGACCTAATGCACCATTGAGTCAATGCAGTTATTCTTTGAAGTGATCATTTAGAAAGGTTTGCAACCTAACATACTTTTGTATGGCTTTAAGACTTTGTGGAATTTGCTACATGGTTGTTTGAAAAGAAAAAGCATGCAATTTATTTTAATCTGGTTTAAATAAAACAATAACTGCTGAGTAATTGCTGAAACAATCCCCCAATATGTTGTGAAGCAAACCTGCTAACTCAACACTGATTAAACACAACAATTTGCAAACACCACTTTTCACATTCATCCAAGCTGTTGTAACTTCAGGTCTTGTTTGTGCACTGTATCCAACTCGTTGTCGTGTCTATCGGCAAGGATACAGACATAAGAGGGGTGACAGTCTGAGACAGTGAAGACATTCAGATCAAAGCCTCCTTGTAAATGACAGTACTAACACCTTCTGCTGGAATCTCCTGTTAGATCACAGACTGATTCACATCTCTAACCAGACTGCATTGCCCATGGGAGCCAAAGTAAATTGCGGCAAGAATGAGGTCACATTCTTCTGGAACTGGGTCAACCCAGCCTTTGTTCCATTCACTTTCAGATCAGCCTCCCTTCAAGTGCTTCGGTTATGGTTTGGATGGGGCATAGCATGTGCCAAAAACCAGAAGCAGCACGTAGTCATCATTAAACCAAAACTGGGTATGAGGGAGCGACATGTTTCTAGACAAATGGGGTGGCAGTTAAGGACATTTTGCAACATTGTCCTCATCCTGATGGCTACTTTGTGTGCAGACCCCAGCAGACAAACACCAATGTCAGCTTGTGCTGAAGCTTGTCCTCAGCAATCGGTCAGGCGACATTGACACAGAGCACCCCATTTAGTTAGGTTATGTTGTACCATCTGTCCCTTGGGAAAACACTTGTGATGAAATACACTGTCAACCACAAGTCTACCCATAATAACCTGCAGGAAAAGAAAATGTATCCTGTCAAATGGTTTCCTTAACAGGAAGTCATTTGCCAGAATGTCTGAATGCCAAAACTTTTAAACGAGCACCGAGAGACAGAGTCTGGTGGCACAAACAGCCCGACCTCCTTTCTGTCAGGTAATTTCAGCACCTCTGGAATTTCACCCCACCCAAATGTTGCCTTTGAGGTGGCTGTAGTGGAGAAGAGAATATTATCCACATCTTTCTGGGATGTGTCTTTGCATAGCAGCACTAGATAAAGTTGCACTTGTATTTGTTGAGGTTCATCCCAAACAGTTTTGTAAAGTAATGCAGGACTCTGTGTTCCTGATGTAGGGCTTCTGCCCGAAACGCCAATTTTCCACTCCTCGGATGCTGCCTGATTTGTTCTGCTTTTCCAGCACCATTCTAATCTTGACTCTGTGTTCCACGGTCTGTTCCTGGAGATGGAGACCGAGGTAAAGCTCAAATGCAGGCGGAAGGACCGACAACACAGTGAAATAGGCTCTTTGGTTTGCCCAAAACCCTTTGGGGTTCTAGTGGAAGAGGGTGTCCAGGACTACATCAAACTGACATCCAGGACAATGTACTGAGCAATGTATTAAAGCTTTGGGCATCTGCCATAAAGGAGAAGTGGAAAGAGGTCACCTTCAAAGGCCATAATACATCAAGGGATTGGAAACTGTGAAAACCCCCTCGAGGTGTGTGTTTGACCTGTGATGAACATTGAGGAGAATGTGAGGGCTGCAGATGCTGGAGATCATAGCTGAAAATGTGTTGCTGGAAAAGCGCAGCAGGTCAGGCAGCATCCAAGGAACAGGAGAATCGACGTTTCGGGCATAAGCCCTTCTTCAGGAATGTGATGAACATTGCAAATATTAACTATAATTGTAAACGTAGTGCGCAACAGACAGTATTAGAAAAAACCTGACTTTTTAATGCACATCATATGTCCACTTGAAAAGATCATGTAATGTTTTAGCAAGTTTGGAAATCAATAAACGTTTTGCAAAAAATTGTGGAAGCTGCCTTAAAAGACTCCTACTTTATTCAATGCACCGTGGCTAAGTACTATTTACTCATGTTTGTTTATGTATTCAGTGGACCATAAGAGATACAAATTGGTGAATAAACAAAGCTGTCTATGCCAGAAGAAAGATAGAAGACTAAAGATACATTGCACAGCAACATTGGGATTGATATTCATTTGAACAATTAACAACAATCAAGTCTTGGCCAATACAGTGGCTGCATGTTTTAAATGGTAGGGTAACTGTAGCATGATCCCTTGGATTTAACAGAATTCCTATGCAATGGACCCATGGAACAGTTCCCTGCCAAGATTAAAACATAAACATAGAAAGCAGGAGTGGAAATCGGCACTGTGAGCCTCTTCTGCCATTCAATATGATCATGACTGGTCCACTATCTCAGTGCCATATACCCCTTTCTCCCCATACCCATTTGAGGCCTTTAAAATCTAAAAATTTCTCTCTCTCTCTCTTGAATACATTCAGTGACTTGATCTCCACAGCTTCTATGGTAGAGAATTCCACAGGTTCACCATTGAGCGAAGAAACTTTGCTCATCCCTTACTAAATGGTCTGTGCTACATCTTGAGATTGTCTTCCCTAGTTCTAGACTCCCTAGGTAGGAAATAACATTCACTCTGCATCGAAACTTACATTTCATAAGATCCCCTCTCATCTGTACAAACTCTTATGAATGCAGGACCAGCTGAACCGACCATTCTTCACAAGCATTTTTGCCACGCTCTGTACTAGCCACGTGAATCTTTGCTCGAGCCCTTCTATGTCAAGTCATTCTTTCTGATGTAGGAAACTAAAACTGTATGTAACACTCCAGATCTGGTTTCAACAAGGCCCAGTATAACTGCAGAAAAGCATTCCAACTTCTGTTCACTTTCAATGAATCTGCCTTTCTATTAACATTGACCAAGATCCCCCTCTACATTCATACTTCCCAATACATCACTATAATACTCTTCTGTTTCTCACACTGAAGTGTATAATCGCCCATTTTGCCATACTGGGATGCATCTGCCATGCATTTGCTCACTCACACAATCTATCTAACTCATCCTGAACCCTTCTTTCATCCTCCTCAATTCACAACTCTACCCAATTTTGTGTCGTCAGCAACCCAAACTTGCAAATGTTACATTTTGTTCCCTCATCCAGGACATTTATATATAAATGTGAATAGGTGAGGCCAAAGCACTGATACCTGCAGTACGCCACTAGTCACTGCCATCACTTGGAAAACAACTCATTTATTCCCACTATTTCCTCTCAATTCATGTCAATATATTACCTCCTACCCCATGTGCCTTAATTTTGTTCACTAACATCTTATGAGACCTTATCAAAATCCTTTGAATATCCAAATACTGCTTCCGCCCTGAGCCTTGATATTGGTGATAGTGGAAGCAGTAATGCAGAAACTTGAACAAACTTCCCTCCCATCCATCCAACCCAAAATTTGAGTCCACTACATGGATGATAACTTTGTCATCACAAAACGGAACAAATTAGAGGAAACATACAACACCATCGACAATATCCTGACAGGCATAAAATTCACAAAAGAGGAGAACAACAAGACTCCCATTCCCGAACGTGACAGTTGAATGTACAGTGAATGGAGAGCTTCAAACCAGCATCAACAGAGAAACAACAAACACAGACCAAATGCTTAACTTCAGAAGCAATCATCCCAACACCCACAGATGGAGCTGCACCAAGATATTATTTCAAACGAGCTACATCACACAGCAGCACCCAAGAACTACAAACAGCAAAAGAAAAATATCTATACAACGTTTTCACGAAGAGCAGGTACCCAATAAACACAATCTGCCGATTCCTCAGAAACAAACTCAAACAAGCAGACAATTGGAACCAATGACTAATGAACTTAAAGGATCCATTAGATACTACCAGCAAAACTAACGACATTTACAAGATACCATACAAGAACTGTAAAAAACACTGCATCGGACAAAACAAGCAGGAAACTTGCCACCAGAATACATGAACACCAACTAGACACCAAATATCACAATCCACTATCACTAGTTTCCATACATACAGAGAAGGACACCATATTGACTTGGAAAACACACACATCCTAGGACAGATGAAACAAAGACACACACGAGAATTCTTAGAGGCATGGCATTCTAACCAGGATTCCATCAATAAACACATCGACTTAGATCCCATCTACCTTCCCTTGAAAACAAACCTGGAAATCACCCACCTTAAGAAACTAACACCCAATAATACAGATGCGAGACTTACCACCAGCGCTTCACCGGAGACTCTCACTGATGATGTTACCTTGTCATGGCGATGAAACATCTGAAAACAAACCTTCCAACTCAGTGAGCTAATGTACATACTGATCATCATTCTGAGCTACAAATCTTCTCAAAAATCGCTAATAGTGGAGTAACATTTGTCACTCTCCAGCAGGAACTGCTTCAGAGTCTATAGAACTTTGCAAAATGACCGCTAGAGCATCCAATATTTCCAGGACCACTCTTTTGGTACTCTGGGATGTAGATTATCAGACCCTGTGATATTTCAGCTTTAACCATATTCATTTCCCTATTACCAATTCTTACTAATACTGCTGTCTACACTTTAATTGGAATCTTGGTTTCCTAACATTTCTGGGTCGTGATTTTTATGAAAACAGAACCAAAGTCTTTGTTCTATTCTTCTGCAATTTCTTTGCTCCTCATTTTAAAGTCCTTGGCTTCTGATTGCAATGGACCTACATTTGTATTTGATAACCTTTTTTCTCTTCACCTATTTATAGAAATGTTTACAGTCAGGATGCAAGTTTGCTCGCTGAGCTGGAAGGTTTATTTTCAGACACTTCGTCATCATACTAGGTAACATCTTCAGTGAGCCTCCGGTGAAGC